>NC_142820.1:11957812-12284062 GCF_057945365.1 Rhopilema esculentum
AATTTCTTCTACAGACAATGCCCAACTGTACCTGTTTGTTGTGAATTGCTTTATTTTAACTTCATTTAGTTTTTGAAGCGTGCATAGCATACATCTAGTTAAGTTTTAACTGAACTGCTAACGTTCAAAGTAGTTTTATTTCTCAATATCATTAGGCAGTTTAATAAAGAGAACAACATTTGGGCTGACAATATATTATTATATTTTCATAGAGCTTACTGGTTAACAGATAGAAGATTACCCATGAAAGATTCTTTCCTTATTTCTTTGACTTAAAAAACTTATCAAATTTCAGTTTATTGGCAGTATTATCCTTGCAAAATCGTATTTCAGAATTCTATTGTAGTAAACAGATAATTTTGTGAAAGATGGATAAACGTCTTCAAAAAATGTCAAAAGTCATAGAGCTTTGTATAATCATTAATGTTTGATTTGAATTCATTTGAAGATGAGAAAATCAAAATCTCCAAAAACAAAAGGAAAGATTGAGGACCAACTAAACAATGAGAATCTGAAAATGCTACAACAAATCTTTGAGGTAAATGTTCTCAAAATTATATTCAAAGTCATGATAAATAGTGTCATCTTTTTGTAAATTGATATTTTATGAACTTTTGTTCTGGATGTGTTCCACTGCTTGCTCAAAAGTAGCCATAATAATGGCAAAATATTTTTGAGCAATTCTAGATGATAATTGAATTCATTGTAACATGATTTAATAACAATTCCAAAGAACACTTTAAACGACTTTATACTTGGTAAAACGCTCTTTCATTCAAGTGTATATTTTTACAAAAATTTTAAAATTTCACAAACAATTTTTTAATTGTTTTTGTAAATTTTTCTACTGAAAAATGCAGAACGCTGATGAAGACTGTGGAGGAGGCCTAGATATTGATGAATTTGGCAAAGCCCTGAAAATGGCATTCCAACAAGAAGTAAGCGGTTTTAATAGATGTTTTCTTTTCAGGATAGTGAAACAGAAAAAGACCATCTTCCTTAAAGGCATGTTTCTAAAAACTTACAAAGCATTACATCTATTGTTAATACAAAGAAATTGAAGAGATTATGGCTGTTTACCATATTCTTTAAGTGGTTGAAATCAGTAACATATTAATTAAGCTCATGAAAAGTATGTTTAAAGGTCTGTCATAAAGTGCTCGATGCCTTGGAGGTGGTACTGTATAGGCCTTATGATCGCATTAAGCGTGAAACACTGAGTAGCAAATTTTAACCGAAATAGCGTGCTTCTCAAACTCTAAATTCACCAGCTTGAATTTAAAGTACATCGCTAATAAAAAGTTTCCATATAATCAATAAAAATTGCTACTAAAGAGACTTTAGTTTAAATGATATTGTATATTATATTGTATATTGTAAACTATATCATTGAATATTTTTCTGATATCATCCAAATTTTGATTGGACAAATAGTAATTTCCATGTGATTTTTTTTGCAATTTTTGATACAAATAGTGGGCAACAATGTATAGACTTTAAGAAATTCAAATCTTTGTGACAACTAATTAAACATATTATTTTGCTAAATAGCTTTTTTCTAATAATAATTGAAACTGCAACATCCTGTTTTGAAATTTTCTTGACAGCAAACAAAAAACAAGATTACATGAACAAGTCAAGCTAAAAAGTCTATTGTAAATATAGTGCCTTAAAAATGATATCACGAAAATCCATGGTTATAATTTCTTATTTGGATATTTAACTGCTTGCGTACATTTAAAGGAATTTCACAATGTCCTTTTAGGCTATACCACTCAAATTTAATCTTTTTGACAATATGATTGGCGGAATAGAACAATATTATGATAACACTGGCTAGCATTGCATTTTTCCAATATCAAAGGACAAAAATAGGCTTTATTAATTCATGTTCTTCTTTCTTTCTTTGCCTGTAGCTTGATGATAAACAGCTAAATATGCTGTTTATGAAGGTTGACACAAACTGTGATGGAACTGTGGACTGGGTTGGTTGATCCTTTAAACTAGATTTGATCCAAATTATTTTAATAAGCAGTTTGTTATGATAAATTTACCATTGTAAAACTCAATGAATATCATACCCAGCGTTTTTCCATGTTGTATGATTTTTGAAATCTGTTGTTGTACAGTTTTTATGGCTACTAGGAATCCCAAAATTAACTTCATCTTTCAATTTACCTTTTTAAATCCTAAATGCATAGTTCATCTGCATTTGATTTTTTCTTGTCGGAGTTTTAATGGCCTACTATCTATCATATCTTTATTCAGTATAACTGTAAATTTTCAATCATTTAATGCAAATATCGATCTATACAAATATTTATATTTATGATAAATGGTTTTCTTATACAGGAGGAATTCTGCAACTACATGTTGTTGGAAAATCAACAGAAAGACAGTATGAGCCGTGATGTAAACGAGGTTTGAAAATTTTATCGTTGATAATTTTTATTGGTTTTGTAAAGCACAGGGTCACAATGCTGCTTTGCTTTGGTTGCTTTGGTACTGGATTAAGTTTTCATGGCACCAGAGAGCTTTTCCTTATATTCTAGAGGCAGATTCTGGTTATTTTTGCTAATAACTTTTGTAGTAAGATAAATCAATGGCATAAATTTATATTACCAGGTTTCATTGATTTTACATTATCCTATTTCAGCGTCTTAAATTTCTTTTATAGAGAGCCTCTCTTTTCTCTTGAACGCCAAAAATATTCTAATTTGTTTGAAACTGTTACTGACTATAATTATGCACATTTATCATGACTATTTCAAATAATTCATTCAACAATCATCCTGCCTTTGTTTTAGCTGCCATTCCCAAACGCTGATCGAACAATCACCAAGTATGTTTCAGATCTAAATGTTTCTATTATGAAATATCCACAATCGTGCGCTGCTAATTGGGACAAAGCATTTAACATAAAGTATTATAACAATCTAATTTTCAATGTTTCCTTGAAAGAATTTTCTTTTGGTATCGTGCACTGCTAATTGGGACAAAGCATTTAACATAAAGTATTATAACTATCTAATTTTCAATGTTTCCTTGAAAGAATTTTCTTTTGGTATCGTGCACTGCTAATTGGGACAAAGCATTTAACATATAGTATTATAACAATCTAATTTTCAATGTTTTCTTGAAATAATTTTCTTTTGGTATATGTTTTGAGACTAGAAAAAAACATTTTCATAACCTTCTTACTTTATCACAATGTAAAAAATCATATTTTCTCGCATCGGAAATACACTTTTTCCAAAGGAAATTGAAAATAATAGATAGAAAGAGCATGTAGAAAAAGAAGGGAGATTTCGCATTCTTTTGTTTTAAACCCCCCGAACATCCCCACTTTCACTATTTATTGCTTCTATGTGATGGGTAATTTTTGGTGAAATACTCCGTTTACACTTTGACTTTTATAAACGGTACGGTAGAAGAATGTCGATAAAACCTTGGAACAAAGTAGTTCACTCTCGTGTAAACCGATGCCATTAGAAATGTACCTCTTCAGCTTCTTTAAAACTGAGAACAGGCGATTTGATAAAACAATATTTTTCTATAGCATTTGATGAAATATTTTATCATGATAACTCTATTGTGCTTAATGTATTCATTCATCTTAAGTCTTCAATACTTCTAAATCTTTTACATTAACATTTGACAAAACAATCTTTAAAATCGCGATCTTTTTATCTTGTTATATGTATTAATTCATTATTAATATCTTATCTTGCATTCCTGAGTTTTTTGTTCTAACAACTGATAAAGATTTTTTCCATTGACAGCCCTCATCACGACATTCTTGTCAGCGTAGCCTATCTGCCATCATTTGGAGCAAACCATGGTCAAAATTCCGACGAAGTAGACTCCAGTTCTGGTCGATATCTCTCCTGCAGCAAAGATGGAGCGCTGGTGTTTTGGAACCTCGACTTCAAGCTGCAAAAAACTGTCCTCGTATGTGTCTAGAGATTTGCTTTGCTTACCCAGTGTCACAACCAGGATACTCGGGTGAATGTTTGATTTCTGGATCTAGGGCAATTTTGTTGGATCTGCGAATTTAATTAATTTTTTTATAATGTCTAGGCATACCTGAGTACTGCATTCAGTATTCTGCCTCATGGAAAAGCCATGATGTTTTGATCCAGGCGAGTTTGTTTGGTTTACTCAAGCAGAACTACCGGGGAAGAAGGGTGGGCCACATAAGTAGTCTGGAATGGGAGAGACACTTTTCCAAAAAGATGGTCCTTAAGATTCATGCATATCTAGTGAGAAATTTCGGGGAAAGGGAATGTCGGGCTGTACATTAACTAGGTATAGCGACATTGGCAGTTGCGTTGGGGATGCCATCAAGCAATATAAATCTTTGTATAACACGTAAGCGATTTGAAATTATCATGTTTCAACGAGCAACACCAGTGGCGGTTTTAGGGACTGCGGAGCCCAGGGAAAAACATCTGCGGGGCTCCTGTTCCTTACAATTTCTATCTTTTTTCATAGATATGGGGCCTTTTTGGCTATTATAAGCGCGGGGCCTGGGGCCATGGCCCCCCTGGACCAACACGATCAAGACTTTGTTGCAGATTTAATGCAGGGGTTATATTTATGTGTAGCGTTATTTGTTGATGTTAACGTGACTATACACACGTTAATTTCCAATCTCAGAACTCTAATGTTAAGTTATAGTCAGCAACTTTCAAACTGAACAGTATATTGAAAGAAATTAATTGGAAAAATGTTTATATCCTATGAGAAAATGTGCGTCTCTTGAAGATATGAGCTTTATGGTTGGACCATATTTTAATTCTTTTCTAATTAGTTTTATTTTAGCTTTTCAAAGTAAAAATGTATAATTCACTTTAGCAAACTTTAGGTACTGTATTGTTAAATAAAGAGTATTAAGTTTTAACTATTTTCAAAAGTGAGCGTGCATAAAGCAACTCCAGGGATTCCATAAGTCAGAAATTTTACTGCAGAAAGAATATGCTAACTTGTTTTTAAAGGAACCAAGTATTTATTAGGCATAAATATTCTACTCTACAGGGAGTAGTTTATTTTCTTTTGCGGGCTCATGGGAATCAAACAAAACAAATGCTCAGAGACGGCGCCACGAAATTAAGCCTGGGGGGCTAAGATTAAGTGGGGGGGCTGAAGCCTCCCCAGCCCCCCAGTGGCGCCGTGCTTGATGCTGCTTGTGAGAAAGCCTTGCGATGTTGGCAAACTATTTCAGCCTTATACAGAAAGCAGATTAATCTCAAGTTTTCCTTATAGCTTGGTGACCACCATTCATCGTCGAATAAAACAAGACCCATCTGGGTCACTTGTTTAGTGGCACTTGGCAACGTAAAGAAGATTGCGGTATCAACGACTGAGCGAGATCTCTGTATGTTTGTTTATAACGCAGTTTTAGTCTGCATCTTCTTGAAATTAATGAAATAATAGAGTTGTAGTTTCCAAACAATTCACAGAATAGTTTGCTGAAAACAATTCAAATTTCTATAACTAGAGGGACTCTTAAAATATTCTGCAGCAACGTTAAAGTTGAACAGAAAGAAACTCGATTATGAATCGATCAATGAATGTGTGTAAAAATTCCATCCTTGCTTATGTGGCTTGCTATGAGGCAGTGGCAGAAATTTAGCTATTCAAGTATAGTGAATTGCTATTTTGAGTATAGTGAATCTATTCAAGTTGCTTGTTCGATACGCCTTTTCTTGCAAACTTCCATTATTAGTTGAGTATTGATGTACAGTGAAGTCATAGGGGACTGGAACACAAGTTACGAAATTGAGCAGCCGTGAGGCATTGTTCTGTTTTGGTGCCCCATTTCAATTGCTTTTATTGAACAGTATACAGAGCAAAAGTGTGCCTTTAACGATAAGTTCATTTTTACAGCATTTTATGACTGTTCCGGGAATAATTTTGACAAGCAATATATGGTAACAGGATTTCAGCATAGCATTTTGTCAATGGATTATTGGTATGTTTTGCTCACATTTTGTACTTTTACTTACATGCCAATTCTTGTGATTGTTGAATAATTTGTGTTCCATTTCTAGGAGGTCAGAAACTCATAATCTTCTTGTAGAAGGAGTAAGCCGTTATGATGATTTCTGTCGAAGGGTTAGCATTCACGCTTGCATTCCCTAATCACGGGCCTGTGGCGTAACACAGTTTAGGGCACCTTGATCCACCTCGGTGTTGCCCTAAATGAAATTGTAGAGATCTTGAACAGCATCAAGTCCATTTCTCATTGACTCACTTCTGCAAGACTCAACTAATGACCGAGGCAGTCCTCCATTCGCTTTGCCAAGCCCTCAGCTTTGCCGCTTATTTTAGACCGTCAAAGCATTTGCCAACAAGTTTCTACATACGCTTTTAAGCCCAATTTGTAACCTGATGAAGACTGAGTTTTGTGAAATTTAGCAAAAACTTCCTTTCGTACATCATTCAGTGCAAAAATGACACAAACTGACATTTATTCGTGCTGACGAAAGTCAGATGTTTCATCAATTATGCCTGCACAATAGCCGCTTTCTTTTACTTCTTCGACAATCCTCTCAAGAAGCTTTGAATGTGCAATTTTGTTATTTTTGCTACTTTATGAAACAGTTCTGCCAATATATTCAAGCAGCAATTATGTTTTTGAATATTACTCAAATGCCTTTAGGTATAATCCAAGGAACCTGAATGAAAGTCTAATACTTCTTGGTGACACAGGCGGTGGAGTCTCTTGTATAATGTTCAAAGAGGCGACAGTAGGCCTATTTGATGTCAACATTGGTAAACTGGAAGTTTTATCGCATGGTATGTTAAAAATATTACAGTACAAGACAAAGTTTATTAAACAATGTACGTCTTTACCATCTCAAAATTAGGTATCTGTCTACGTTGCATGCATGAACGAGTAAGGATACGACACGACACAACACGACACGACACGACACGACACGACACGACACGACACTACACGACACTACACTACACTACACTACACAACACGACACGACACGACACGACACGACACGGCACGACACGACACGACACGACACGACTCGTAGTGTCAAAACATTTCACGCGAAAACATGACCGAAATAACATTACACGAGATGACCCGACGCGATGCATGAATGAATGCTTACGTATACAACACATCAGGACATGATACCACAGCATACGACATACAACATACCGCCTACCACATACCAAGTACAACAAACCGCATACCACATTCAAAATACCACACACCGAGTACCACATACCACATACAACATATAACATACTACATAAAGAAAACCCCACCCATATCATACATCATGTCATACTATATCGAATCTTTTTAAATATACTGCTATAAATTGGCATACGTTTTTTCTGCTGCAAAGAGTTTTAAAAGTCAGCTGACCATTTAAGCATACCTATAATTCACAGTAATTTCTAAATTCGTTGAGTTCTTTCTTATAGTAACATTTCGACGAATATCATTCAAAGAATTGTTCAAGAAAAACCATAGATCAGTAAAAGTGATTTCCCTACCAGTAAGTATGTTTAAGCCAGATAGCATGGTGTAGGAAATAAAGAAATTTTCAAGTATTACAAAGCCAAAAGTAGCAAATCGCTTTATAACTGAATAACTGAGTTCAATTTTGCTCCATTATCTCTTTATCAGTGGGGTTTAAAATGATTAATTGAATTAAAACTTTCTCATATAATGATCAATCCAATTTTAAAAAATTCTGCGATAGTTTTTTAATGTGTTGGCGCTACATATCAAAGTCATCTCCGATCTGATATTGCTACTTCTAATGCCAGCGGTATATTACTGGAAATATTCGCTGTCAGCGGATCTTAAATGAAAAATATTAATAAAATACAGCAAAACAAATCTTTCTCATTGAAGTTCAGTAAGGTTTTTTAGGCACCATTTAGAACGTTTTAAGAGAAAGATGGTAGCATTATATTTATGCAAAAAGAAACATCAGTAATATGTTTTGTTCAAATGCAGGGACTGCACGATGACTGGGTGAGAAAAGTGAAATTCATACCAAATTTGCAATGCTTCCTTTCATGTACAAGAACAAACAACACATCTTTGTACCTTGGAGACTTGCAACGAAAGAAAATGTATGTACTCCCAAACTGAATTTGCGAGCGCCTCCGTTGGGACGCGGTCTTAATTAAGCAGCAATTATTTCTTTGGATAAACACAGGACCGGGTTAAGCAGGACCCAAGTCAAGAAGAATTTCTCTAAGATAAGTGGCCCAAAAATAGGCCCTTTCATGCTGCAGCTTCAGACCAAATGTGGGCTTAATCCAGCACAAAGTAATAATATTTTGAATATTTCAAAACATGCAGATAAAAGTAAAGATCTGGGCTTTAACATTTCTAGTAACTTTATTATTTCAACTTTTAATTTTTTGTCAACAGGAACTCCTATTTTCGCGTTCGTAAAGGTATTTACGCTTTTGACTACGACAAAGACAACAATGTTATAGGTGAGTGCAGATCAGCGGCTATCGTATTTCATGATTCTAAGATAACAGCTCTCTCTGTTTTGATAACATATTTGAAGTTTAAACGGTGGCTGGTAAAGTAGGGGCGGATCCAGGAAAATTTCTGACCGGTGCTCAGTTGAAGCACAGAATAGAGTTGTCAAGTGATGACGCCACAAAAATCTATTCCGCACTTGTATCCTGCCAGAATCTCGTTTCAGTGAAACGATTGTCAACCGTGAGACATATGTAAAGTATTATTTTGAAGTATAGTGGACTAATCCAGGCTTATCCTAGTAATTTATTAATGAAACGTGAAGTAAAGTATTGTGAAGTAAAAAGACATTACTTAATATTTCTTCTTTTGTTTTGTTTCAGTAACTGGTGGTCCTGACCGAATCATTCGTCTTTGGAATCCATACGTAACCACGAAAGCAACTTCGGTAAAAATTCTTCTTTCAATAGCCTCAATGCAACTATTGAAAAAACACAGGTAGACCAAACGCAATTTCAATGGTTGTAATTTTTTTACATAATATATTTGGGCATGCGTCGTAAACATGATTGAAAAAGGAATACTAATATCTTGTTTTGAATTCCACTCCAAAAGTGTTTGTGTATGACACATTGCTGTATTCACACAACCGTACCTCGTCTACTTGTTTTTATTCATACTTAGTGCTGAGCTTCAAATCACGTTAAATGAAATGATATTTCATACCCTGCATAACACTTTATCTGTATATCCTGTCTATCAACATCGATAAATGATAGACATGGTCTTCGACAAAGGTTGAAAAATGCAAGGACAAAGGGGGGCAAGGGAAAATTTAACACCCATAACAAAAGATTTTGAAAAAAAACTCTATTGTTTTGCAAAGAAGTAGGGGGGCTAAGGCCCCCACCCTTCGTCGGAGGCCCTGATAGTGTGGCAGAAAGTTTCCTGATTCCGCATTCCATATTCAATGCCATTCCATATTCCGGATTCCTGATTCCGTATTCCGCATTCCGGATTCCGTGTTTTGAAGGTAGCCCGCGACAAATGCCCTCTAACCTAAATTCCAAATTTGCGTAGCAAGAAATGAATACAAACAAACGGTCGGTTGATTTCAAAGTCGACATCCTTTTTGTCTTTTCATCTGATCAGGATATGATTGATTTACTGCACAATCAGGATCTGGCTTAAGTCAATTTTGAATGAAGGAACACAATTTACAACCAAGGCCTGCAAAATTTTTTGATAAGATATGTTTTGGTTTTTCACCCTTGAGCTATTTTGTTGAGGTTGACCAATCAGTGCCGCTTGCCTACTGATTGGTAGCTTTCTTCAGTGGCTTTCTTCTATACAACTCTTCCTGCCGAAGTTTTGCCAAAACTTGGGGAAATCTATACTTAAGGTTTTAAGCAATAATTAATGAAATATAAAATAAAATGCGCAATCAGTAAATATTATTGCATGTGTGCTCATAGGTACTCAAGGGACATGTTGCACCAATTTGCCAAATCATAATGGACAGCGAGCACCAGCAAATAATCAGTATATCAAAGGACAAGGTAAGGAATAAGAACATGTTTTAGGAGGTTCGGGGGAATGAATTGAAAGTCATCAGGGATACCTTGTAATTGGATTCAAGGAACATGGCTGCGAGCCTGCCAAATACTACTGTGGAAAACATGGGGGTTTGAGCAACTACCACTTCCAAGGAAAAATTTAGCTAAGGTATTGACTTAAGATGTCATAGCATTGTTACTTTGTGTGTTTTGTATCTGTATCGCAAGAACAAGCATTTTTGCATTAAATGGCTGTATTTCTATGTCATTAGTGAGATTTTTTCTATGGCCGTTAATTTCTTATTCTGTTCACTGGCAAACGTTGGTTTTGAATCTGTTGCCATTTTTTTAAAGATGATCAAAATTTGGGACATGAGGGACCAGCTATGCATCCAAACGATTCCAAGCCGACTGGTACACATTGGGAGCACGCCTGTCACAACAGCTCATTATAACCCAAAGCACATGACATTGGTCCTCGGTGGCACATCGGTACGTTCAATTTTTTTAACTTTTTCACTGTAATCGGTGTGGTATTCGTAAAATTTAAGGAAGTATAACGCGAAAGTTAAAAATCAAATCAATGCTTTGCTACCTCTTTTCTTTCAAAATATGAAAACTATACCATAAAATTATACTTCTGCCTTTCATACTCAATCAAAACTTGGGTGCAATAAGTATTGAATGTCTAATGAAATTAAGTAGCAGATATAGCTTGGTATCTAGATTCAAGCAAACATTTAAACGCCTGATGCTGTTGTCCGTTTGAGTAGGAAGAAGCTAGTACAACGCCAACAAGTTATGCCGCATTACTTCTCCACAGCATTCCACTGCTGTTCGCAATAAATAGAATAAAATTTGAAAATTTATTTGTCATATTCCGTCAGTTCGAAGGAAAGGCTGCTAACAATTGTAAAGGCAATGCCTTAATTTTTTAGAATCGGCTGAATATGTGCTGTGATAAAATTTTTTAAAATAAACCTTGATTTTGACAGCCAAAAAACTTCCTAATTCAACGATGTAATCGAAATGTGAAGTTGAGCGAATTAGCAGCAATCTACAAACTGATACTTAAATACAGTTAAACAACCATTACTGTATTTAAACAACCTGAGCCAGAACACATCATAGAAAGCCAACTAGGGTCATGTCACCATCAACCCCGCACCCAACCCCCCCCCCCTCCACATTTATTATATTCTAAGCCATTGAGTACATGAGTGGATCAGCACACTAAGCATTAAAAGTTTTGTTAGCAATGAGTCAAATGGCCTACTGTTAGCAATGATATATATATAATATATATATATAATAATAATAATAAATAACTTGTTTAAAGTTGGCGTACTAAATGAACGGCTGATAGCTATAATGAAACTAATTAATGCCAACTATCTATAAAGAGTTAGTATGAAATAAAAATATATGATACAATATTAAAAAGGTTTATGCAACGACTGATATGGTATATGGCTAAAATGTTTATGCAGCGTTACAATATTAAAAATGTTTATGGTATAATGTTCTAAATAAAACCTAACCCAGCAATAATTTTTTACACAATCTACAGTCGCATTCTATAGGGTGTGCTCTTAATTCTTTTTTAAATGTTGCCAATGATTGGGACTCTCTTATACTGTGAGGTAGTGTTTGCCACAGTTTTTGACCTAAATATCTCACAGTTTCTATACCATAAGGAGTTGTCCTGGCTTTTGGAATGCAAAGATTATTTTTAGTTCGCAAATCATGATGTACATTTCTTGTTTCAAAAATCTCACTCATGAAACTAGGGTTCAGGTTATGTTTGGTTTTGTATATTTCTATCATCAAGTACTGTAGATTGCGTTGGTGAATTGATACTGCATTATCCAAAGTCAGCAATGCTTCGCAGTCAGCATGACTGTCTTTATAAACAATTCTGAGTGCTCTTTCGTGGATTTTATTCACTTTAGCATTCAGACATCTGTCATGGAACCTTCAAGTTAGGGAGCAGTAGCTAAACTGAGCTTTTATGAAGCTGTTCATTAGGAGACGCAGTTTATCAGAACCCATAAATGGTGAAACTCTAGCAAGAGCATGCAGTTTTTGGCTGGCTCTTTTGCATAAATTTGAGACGTGACTTTTGAAATTAAGATTTTTATCTATTATCACCCCTAGCAGTTTTTCTTCAAAGGTTTTTTATCAACAATGGCCTCACAGATTTTGATCCTAAAGTCATCTTGATTTGTTCCAAAAGTAAGAAGATGACATTTCCCTGCATTCAATTTCATAAAGTTTTCTGGAAACCACTTTGATAAAACAAGAGCATCAGTTTCTAGCCGTTCTAAAACTTTATCCAATTGACAGTCAGCTGCGAAAATCGTAGTATCATCAGCAAAGTTACATACTGCAGTATCAGTTACCATTAAGAATGAATCATTAATGTATAAATTTAATATAATGAGTCTTTAATGTGATGATTTTTGCTGTTAGTGCAACCCTTGGTTATTATAGGGTAATGTTTTACCCCGTATGTAGGTTCGAAGACATATATAGATGCTAGTTCAACTTCAAGAGCTTTATGATGCACACTCCATGATTACAAGGTTAAGGGCCTGTTTACATGGGATCGGATCTGAAAATACTTGCGTTTACACGGGATCGGATCCGTATGGATCCATTTACACGAGACCTTTTTGGGATCAGATCCAAACGGGACCACCTTCAAAAGCGATCCCAAACGGGTACGGATAGCAGATCCAAATTGGATCGGATCCGCCAGGTCCCGTGTAAACGCAAAGCCTATCCGTACCATTTTGGGTACGGATCCATTTGGATCCGATCCCCTGTTAACAGGCCCTAAGACCCCGTTTACACGAGGGCAGATCCGAACCGGATCGGATCCATAAGAGTACGGGATAGGCCTTGCGTTTATACGGAACCTGGTGGATCCGTATACTTTTGGATCCGCTATCCGAACACTTTTGGGATCCCGTATGGATCCGATCTGGACCGGATCCCGTGTAGACGGTTGGTTGCAAGAGAATGGTTTGCTTTCCAGTGAGTCTTATATTTGCCATGGATATAAAAGAAGATAGCTTTGCGCAATTATCAAAAAGGAGATTCAACAATGGCTCGGAGCGCGGAAACGCGGAAACGAGGAAACGAGGAAACGTGGAAACGCGTCAGCTCTGTCCCTTGCTAACCAATTTCTAATGGTTCATAACTATTAACGATCAACCTTGGCTAATCTCTAGGTAAAGAAAGTCCAGTTGTTTATCAGTTCAACATTTACCAACCCTTAAGTATACGTCTGAGCTCCTTGTGCTCAGTCACAGGTATTCACGGTAATAGAAGTGCACAGGTGCAATTCAAAACAAAAGCTTCTGTTATTGCTATTGCAAAGGTGATCAGAAATATGCGCACAGTCTTAAATATTTTTGCTCATGTAATCAATAAAATCGAGCTTTTATTCATATGCAATGCAAGGTTATTACTTTTTTAACGAAATTGACAGGTGCAAGTAATGATTAATTCAGATCACCAACCAGTGTCCATTTACATAGGGCGCATAAGGGGGAGGGGGGAGTTTCACTCGGAATAATTTTTGCAGTCAAATCCCTTTCAAGTTCTCAAACTTCATTTCTTCATATAATCTAAAATATAGATACAAAGAAGATAAAAAACTGTATCCGACCTTGAATTATGTCGACAAAACCAAATCTGAGCTTAAAAAAGTCGTATAATGAAGTCCGGAGAAATTTCTAAAACGAGGTGGTAGGTTGAAATGATGTATTACCCACTGGGTGTAAAGCAGTCCCCTTGGCAAATGTCTAAATATGTAAATATGAAGTAAACTAAAATCCCTGCTTGATAGCATTCGTTCAGAAAGGGCAGTCTAATCTTAAAGGGTAATTAGTTTCCTCTTGATCTTTAACTAGGGCTACATTTTCTCTATTCAAGGAGGCTGATAGCGTTGTCGTGCGACTTAAAGCCATTACTGAGAATTCCTACACAGACACAAACTTTGAACTCCCTCTACTTAATTATTCGCGTTAAAAGGCACTAGTCACAAGTAAACAAAGAGTCACAAAGATGTTTGAAGCCATGTAAATAACCCTATCTCTATGGCAAATACAAATAATTGAAACAATCGACGATAAGTGCTGTTTACAGTTGTCGAGGAGAGGATCAACTTCACGAATTTTTATCTCCTATAAGTGCAAGCAAAGATGTCAAATTTCATAAAAGGCCTATTTGAGTAACATGTTCCTTTTAAGTTCCTTGGTTTTTTTTAAGGTAGGTCACTGGTTCAACTAGGTCACTAAAATCTTTGTCTTTGATGATAGAGTTTTGAAAATTGCTGTCGTAAGGTAATCAAATGTGCTGATTTGAAATATGACATCAAAATTTCAATCAAATTAACGGTTACTATGGTAACAAGGAAACAAAGGGTAAAAATATGCCTTGCTTAGTGCATGCAAAAAATTTTCCTTCATCAGGGAATAGCATCTTGACATATACAAAGCAGCCCCCTGAATGTGTGAGAGTGCACTTTGGCCATTTTTTTCTCTTCTCAACAATTCAGAGGCTATTTATAAACATTTTTAAGTTTATCGTGTATATCCTTCGAAATCGAACGATTGTGAACAGTGGCGGATTTAAGGATGTGGGAAACTAGGGGCAGTTGCCCCTCCCTTAACGAGTTTAAGCAAGTCTGGCGCCGGTTTTTTGGAAATTGTGCGCCCCTTTTTAAGAATGAGAATCGGATGAAAAAGGTTCTTGGACCGATAGGTTAATTTGCTTTAAGGATTACCTCAAGGTTATGTTGTTTATTTTGAAAAGGTATCTGAAATTGTTGTATACAGCGCACACTCGTCACCAATTTCTGAAAACTTTTCAGCACCCCCACTACCAACTGCCCCTCCTTCAAATTTGCTCTGGATCCGCCCCTGATTGTGAATAGCACATTCCAGGGCAGCTCAAATATCAACAAGAATGTCATTCTTGCACAACCCTTTTAAGAATATATTTTTTTAGCTTGTAGTGCTGGACAAAAGAGCGAAGATCGACTATGCTGCCGGAGATGATGAAGTAACGAGTCATTGCAAGCCTCTTTGTGCAGCCTTGTATAATGATCTATTCAATCAGGTACACACAAATGGGCAAAACGATGTTGATTTAGCGTAGAATTTGGTTCGAAATTTTTTTGGGCTTCGACCTACTGATATTCAAATTTGCATCATCCTTTATGCCCTCAAAAATTTTCAGTAGGTAGGTACACAACCTTTGAGCACAGGCACAAAGTTATATTTTTTTCAAAGGGGGGTTACTAAAAGATTACCTGCAATTGCTAATGGTGGCTAACAACGGCACAGGGTAAAAAGAGGCTTAGCTTTAGGGTTCTAAGGCGATTTTTTTTACATTTTTTATTATCCTTGTTATTTGATCTTGATTAAATCTCTTGAGATGATTTTGATCCGTGAAACCAACAATATGAAAAATTAGTCCAACAAATCGATAGCCAGCTTCCTTGTCTCCTGCCCCAATTTTCGCTTAGCCCCCTTCCCCAATTTTTTGTCAGGGGGCCTCAAGCCCTGATGACCCCCTCCTCCTTTAAGCCTGCGCCTAAGGTTTTGAGCCAAACATACTCACTGTCAATTTTCATATTTTCAAATTTTTACATTTTGAAATCTCATGCAAAATTAATTTCGTTGAATTCCGCTTGGTGTAACAAACTTTGTTAATCCTATGCATAGAATTCTAGAATCCTTGTGAATCCTTCCTTCACTCTCGATGTGAATCCTTCCTTCCCTACTCAAGCCCTAGGCCCTTGGAATTGCAATCCTTGACCACTGAACCACAAGCCTCTGGGGATAACCTTTAACTCCTTAGTGAAAAATTTGATTTTAGACCATCTAATTATCCATGAATAAAATCTAAAATAACTTGCAAAATAAGGCTAGACACTGAATTTGTGCATGTGGAAAAAAGACCTTTTTAGGTAGAATGTGTGGTTAAAGATTGTAGCATTGGAAATGCCAAAGATTGTATTTCTTTTTCTTTTTATAAATAGTTGGTATTAATTAGTTTTACATAATTATCTATGTATATTAACTATTGCTCAAACCAACTGTAAACAAAGAGATTATTATTATTATTATTAGCATTCTGCGATAAAATTGCAGCACTTTTTTACTAACTTGTCTTTCTGCTTTGGTTATATCAAAATGTCAGATGCTCAAAATTAAACACTTAGCAAGAAACAACGAGTAAAAATAAAACGCAGATTGAGCCTTTCACAGTTCCCAGTGTTTAAGAAAATGAGATACCAAAAAGAAATGTTTCGTTATCGGTGTTTTAAGCTACTAGCTTAGTTAAAAATAACCAATCATGTTGTAATATTATTATGTTTCACTTCTATATCACTTGTTAGTTGGTTAGTTGTATGAATACATTTAAATTTTTTTCCTGTTCTTAAAGTAGCTTTGTATGCTGTTTATGGTCAAAGATTTTCGCGGCCTAAACAAATTTTGATGATAAAAAGTATATGATGTAACTAATTGACTTGAGAAGTTTGAAAAGTGCCATTTAATTTTCAATATTTTATTCACATAGGTTGTCAGCGCTTGCCATGGATCAGTTGTGAATGTTTGGCAACTGGAAACTGGAGAAAAATCGATTATGTTCAAAGTAGCTGATGATGACGTGGAAATAACTTCCATTTCTTTTGACCCCACGATGAGGAGATTGATAACTGGTACAGGTGATGGTACAGTGAGAATCTGGAACTTCAACAATGGTGCCTGTCTCAGAGAGCTGCAGTCAGCCGATGGTAGTGAGGTATGAGTTATTTGCAGTGAGGTATGAGTTGTTTATAGTGAACTATAAGCTTTTTAGATGCCAAATGTCTTATTGGAATAAAGATAGAAAATGTGAACAAAATTTCTACAGAAATTAGGGTAGACACAACTTCAGTCCATTATAAAAAAGGCTCGTTCCCATTCAAAAAGCGACAGTACTTTAAAGACTAAAAGTTCCGAAACATAAATTGTTAATGCCTATGAGCACAATATTCCAAAAATGTAAACAGTAAAAGTTCCAAAACATAAATACTAAATGTTCCAGGCTCGAGAAGTGAAGAAAAATGCATCCTAGAAGTTCGAAACAGTTCCAAAATTTTACCTATGTTTGTCCCAAGACAATAATTGTCATTGAATTAGAAACATGCGCTTAATGTTGCAGAAGAATTACTGCTCAGATTCTTGCTAGGAGTTATGATGTCGTTTCCAAGAAAACAAAATAGTTTTCAAAAAAGTAATAGAAATTGTTTCAGTAACCATGATTACAAACGAAAAAGTTTCGAACGGAATGAGGCAAAGTCACGACGCCGGGAAAGTTGAATCTGTCAGCTTGAATGTGTGTGTTCAAGAGGTTGGTATAAGAAAGAACAAGGAAATTGGCTTTGAAAAAAGCAAACATTTAGTAACCTAAAGCTTTTCGTCTGACACTCCTCAGAGTTTAAAACGTCAGAACATAGATCAAAAACTCTACCCCAGAACATAGATCAAAAACTCTACGCCAGAACATAGACCGAAAACTCGATCCCAGTTGTGGATCGAAATAGGCCAATCAGAAACACGAGCACGTGACTGTTGAGGCTGACCAATCAGTGCCGCTTGCCTATTGAGAATGCTACCTATGGAGTCCTAAGGTGAAAACGAACTCCTTTTGTCTACACAGTAGCGGGTTTTACGTGCTTATGTAGATAGATTCCAAAACTGCTAGGTGGAACGACGATCGGGCTTTACCAATAATCCGAAACATGTCGCCATTATAGAACAAGGAAGACGCGATATGGAAAACGAAATGTGGGTCTCCGAACAATTCCGTTGCTAATGTTGCTACACAAATAAAACGCTGTATAGAGGCAGCTGTACCATCGTAGTAATAATTTTGCATACGAAGTCTCAATAAGGATAAACATGAGAAATCGCAAGGATTAAGAGTTGTCTTGGAAACTGGCGTTATTTTCTATACTACTGGAGGTATTTTCGTAGTTGAGCGTAGTTTTGTAGTTTACCTTTGAAGTCAAATGTGTGGTTGAAAGTTGAATGCAAACGTTTTACCTGTGCTTGAGACAGCTAAGCACAAAGGTAAATATACCGTGGACACAAAAGTATGAAATTTCTAGAAGTAAACAAAAAAGGCAGAAGTCATGTTATGAATGTGTCGATCAAAATTTCTAAAAGGTTGGGGTTAATTTTTTTCAACGCCCTACCTCTCATTTCAAAATTGATATCGTTGCATTCAAAAACCATAGACTTCAACTTCGAAAGGGAGGCGTGAAATGGGAAGGGGGAGATGGTCGTATTGGTCTATACATGCTTCCTATTCGACCCAAGGAAAACGCGAGAAAACCTGTACAGCAAGAGATTCGAAACACGGGTTGGCATTCAACCGGTTTTTTGTCTCTTGACAAGGTGTTCTTCTTCAGCTCCCCAAAAAATAAACACCTGCAACAAACATTGGTGTACACTAGATTAATGAGCGCTTTCTCTTTATATCATTTAGCACTTTATGACAGCTTCTTTCATCGTTTCATGGTGGCAAATTCAATTAACTTCCAATTAAATTCAACCAAGTTTTCACACGAAAAGAAGATTCAAAAATAGAAGCAAAACAGGTGCTACAGGAAACGATGCACCGCAGAATGCATTGGTGACCTCTGTACAAGAGGTCAAGGTGAAAAGCAGTCTTAAAGGAAATGATAAGCCAGCCATAAATAAATTTGGAAACCACGTGAAACCAGCCAGAAAATTGCGGGAGTGAATTCTCTATGATATATTTTGAATTCAGGTTATAAACCAAACAAAATGTTTCAAGAAATATAAATGCTAACAGTCCAAAAGGTACATGCGTCCTAAAACATCAATCATGTGTCAGAAATAGCAATGAAACTTTCTGTAATATATTTTGAATTCAGGTTACAAACCAGATAAAATGTTTTTAGGAACATAAATGCTAACAGTCCAAAGAAAAAGTCCACGAAACCTAAATTCTAAAAGTTTAAGACAAATGAATGCTTAAAATTTTAGAAAACATTTACATACAATATATTTATTTATCCTCAAAACCGGTTAGTAGAATCTGGAATTTACTATTATGCTACAAAAAATAATTGCTGAAAGTTACAGGAATAATTGATAATTATATAACAGATGTCGTTATATAAAAGCCAGAAGATTGAAACTTGAATGTTAATACTAGGCTTTATGAGGTTGTTTTTGAAAAAATAAAATTTGTTAAAAAATAATTTAAATCTATTTATATGACCAAGGTAAATTTATAGCATGGACAAAGACGCCTAAAATGATAATTAAGTAGATCTTTCACGCGGGAAATCGTATAACTACGAGAGGTGGGTAGAGAATGAGAGTAAGCGTGACGTTATAAACGAAAGTAAAAGAAGGGCTCTCTTAACGGCTCTGTTGCTAATGTTGTTATACAAACACAACATTCAACAAGGAATATGCGCAGCTATCATAATATCGTAATAGTGCGTAATATCATAATATGAGCAGCTATCATAATATCGTAATAGTGCGTAATATCATAATATGAGCAGCTATCATAATATCGTAATAGTGCGTAATATCACAATATGAGCAGCTATCATAATATCGTAATAGTGCGTAATATCATAATATGAGCAGCTATCATAATATCGTAATAGTGCGTAATATCATAATATGAGCAGCTATCATAATATCGTAATAGTGCGTAATATCACAATATGAGCAGCTATCATAATATATTTCTGTTTGATTTTATCAAACAGAAAAAAGACTGTATTTTTGACAGGTCACGGTTAGAATAAACACCAGTCATCGCCTTTGTTGTTATTTTTAGATCACACATCTTACCTACTGCAGAAATACTGAATGAAAATACAAAACACGGTCAATCTCTCAAGACAACTGCCGCTAGGCATGCCGGTTGTGCAAGAGCCTTCAATGTTGACTTGCCAACTGGCGTTGCTTCCAAATATTCCTTTTTAAACATTGCTGACTTCTATCGGCTTTACGAAGATGTGAAAGCTAAGCTTACAAACACGTGTGCGTCCCATTTCAAGAATATTTATTCACTATTTGCGTCCCCTATACGAGGCTAAATCAATAGAGATCGTTAAAAGAACCGCTGTTAGTTTGCAACGATTTTCAAGGAACGCGAACCAGGCTTCATATGATAATAATAGTCTTTTATATACGATACAGGTTAATTTGTTCAGCAAGTAAGTTACTGTTATCAACAAAAAACCTGTCTATTACAAAGTAAAGTTTACAAACGTAAAAGTTTACATGGATAAAAGCTGAAATATTTACAGGCTTAAAAATTACAATCAAGAAAATGACTAAAATTCACGGCTAAATTGAAAAAAAAAGACTTGCCTTCGCTAACGGGAAAGAAAAAGTAAGCTAGCTTGACACAATTTAGGATAATGGAAGAAGCTATTCTGTCAAAAGACTTCCAAGTAATATGTGATGGAAAAGACAGCACTGACTTTTCTAGATTCACGAATTCACAATGTAGGACTGAATCATATAGAATGATTTTCTTCATGAGAAAAATAGATTCTTACAAGTTAGATCTTGGTAATTAGTAACTGGATAAGGTATTTCGAAAATCTCTAGCTAAACTTTAAGGTTCTTCATTGAATTTTATGTTTGGGTCTCTTTGCAGTAATAACATTTGTTCTTGCAAAATATTGATAAAGATGCAGATATAAGACGTATTTTCTTAAGGTCAAATATGTGATAGAATTTTGAATGTCATTTGCTATCTATGCTTATATCGGGTAAGCACAAAAAAAACGCAAACAAAAGAAATCTTAGCTGATTTCCTCAAAATGAGGAAATTATTATTAATGTGTCAATTAATTTGATCTAACACTCTAGGAAGATGAGATTCTGCTTCATCCTCCCCTCTACTGAAAGTTCACTTCAGCATCGGTTTTCATTGTTTTATCGTGGCAACATCAATTTACTTATAACACCTTAAACGACGTTTTTCATACGGATAGAGGCTTTATAGCAAATGAAACTTTCAGAAATAACAGGAAAATCAATGGGTGCAACCTGTAGCAATACAGCCAACCTAATGTACCTCAGTAGCACCGGTAGAGACAAAAACAAGCATTATGAAGCAGGATGATTCAGGCACCGCGCAGCCATTGGGCTAGCAGGGGCTATAGTCCCCCTCCCACTTTTTTGCAATAATAGGCTACAAATTTTTCGAAGATTTACTCTAACGCATCTTTGCATAATTTACTTTTATGTAGTAGCAGTTCTTCTTGACTGGGAACCTTCTTTGTTAATTTTCTAGGTTTTTTCTCTTCTTTAATGATATGATGTATTTTGTTATACTACACTTTAACTACAGTGCAACTATGTATAAAATAACTCACGGCCCTTTTCAACTCGACTTGTGGCAGAGAGGAACAGAGAGACAACGACTTCTTTCGTCAGCAATTTGAACGAACAGCAAGATGCTTCTCCCAAAAAGCCTCCCCCTTAAAACTACTACAGCGTATTTATAGATACAAGCATTTTACAAGTATTAATAACAACCAATCAGTTAAAAACACGTAAGACCTACAACCAAAAGAAACATAGATAATTAACAGCGAAGTTATCCGGAAATAAAGTGTTTGCCAAATATTCAAATTATAGCCTACAATGGTTCGAGTTCAAAATGTCAAAGTTCAAAAATCAACATCGTTCGATTTGGTGTACAACAATTTCCTCGTTTGGTTAGCTTGGTATTTTGTTACTCTCAAGCTAATTTTATCTATTTTTATAGTTATTGATAACTTCTCTGAACCAGACTGTTTATAAAAATTAAGTAGAAATGAAAAAGTATTTTCTAAAAGGGGCATTTTCCGGCGTTCTGGAGTGCGTGGCCTCAAATTTTTTTTATCACACCCATTTCAGCCCTCCACTTTCAGACTGGTGCGCGGTCCCTGGGATAATTTACACCAACTAGCATCTTTATTGAAGATAAATGTGCTCAACAAAGTGCTTTAATTGGAAACGAGAATAAGAGCCATGTGACAGCAGATGGAAAATAAATTTTGAATTTTCAAATGAATTTCCATATGATTTTCAAAAGAGGACTTTCCAGTTTTAAATTCCACCCCAGCTCCCCCCCCCCCCCAGGAACGTTTTTCATAGGGCTTTGTACACAGAGGGGTACTTGATAAACCTATACTAAATAATTCAAACGCAAAATAAAAATTCCAAAACAATATCTTGCAAAACTAAGGTTTTGAAATACCTATGTATCTCTTCAATATTTTAAATAAGAAGGTTGATCTAAGCTAAAAATACGAAGGTGGTCACATCTTGGCGTAGTTCTCTACTTTTATTGCTAGTTCATACCCACCGTGCACTTCGTTACCTTTGTAAATTAATTGATATAAGTGTGAACAACGGCTCTAATCGTTCTTGTATTGTAAATTTAAGTTTATGAATACTATTAAGACCGTCTACATCTTGTTTAGAAATCTTGTTTACATACAATTTTATATTCTCAGCACTCCAGCCATCACTGCGAAAGTGGTGCTCCTTATTCATTTTGAAACGACCAATTTCCATCGATGGTCGCTTCAGCTTCAATCCTTTACCAACAATACGAGAGTAAAGATTGTCATCTTCGGCCCCCCACCCCCAGTAAATGTTTGTGTATCCATTGATCTTCACATAATCCTCCTTTGTGAATGCTTGTATTCCTCCAAAAAGTTTTGTATATGGCAGTCTAAAACAATTGAGATATGCATTTGTTGAACTTGTTAACTTACATTGTAGACGTTTACACGAATAAAGATCTATACTCTTAAATAATGATCAAAAGTTAAATTTCCTGCCCATTCTCTAGGTTGTTTAATGACATAGAGCTGCCCAGGTTTCTTCTGAAAACTAGACAAAAACACGTGTAAAAAACATATCTCCTGCTTTTGGGCAAGCCCCAGACTAAAATAGAAGGTTCCAATCAAGTGCTACATATTTTGGACTTTTCAAAGGAAAAATGCATGTCTTTGGGTTGAATTCAACTGTAGCTGGCTGGATGTTGTTGCGATAAGCTTATACAGGGACGTAAAATGACACGAAAAGGAGATTATTCCGTTTCTACACCGTATCTACATGCCTGGCAGAGTGGCGTATCTTTGGCGACTTGCATTTTCGGTTTTGACATTTAGCATACAGAATTAAGCCTGCTTCGGAATCTATTTTGCATATCCTCAAATAGCACTCTAAGTGGAAAGGTTAGGCTCGGTTTAGCTCGATTAAGACCGGTTTACATTAAAAAATTTCTCAGGATTAAGATCGGGTTTTTATCCTATTTCTCGGTCATCGCATTTCTAGCATAGAATTCAAAAATGTCTTTAAACAATCTAAAATTTCTTTGATTGGTGATTAAAATATAAAGCTTGATCATATATACATCATATAGGTTATTTTCTGACTGGCTGGCAAGTTATTTTACGAATTTTGAAGCATTCTTTCAAAATATCCTTTAGATGACTTTGACAGCCTTAACTGCAACTGACGTTATCAGTTACGTCGTAAATGACGACTTCATCTGAAACCGTGGAGAGGTATTTTTCGGAATCTATAAAATTTTTGCAGTATATAGTAAGAAGATGCCTGCAAATTCATATACGATAAGATATGGAGCCAAAATCCGCCGACATCATCGTTAGACATTTCCCTCGGTTTCTTTTGCTCTACGATAATTTTTACTTTCAATTTCAAAAGAATGCTCCTTTGACGAATAGTCATTAAGCATTTTCACATACTTCTTTAATATTTCTTTATACTTTCATACTAAAAAATTTCACTTACTTGTAATCGAATTTGTCTATAGAAGGGGACATGTGCATAGGAGACGCAGGGCAACCATAGTAGTTGAGATCATTCTCACACAAAAGATCGACGTCATGAAAAATGTAGCAATCATAACCATCATAACTAAGCGACTGATTGAAACCGATGTTGTAAATTGCTCCTTTGTTGAATGTAGTTGTCCCAGCCTTCAAGAAAAAGTTTTCAATGTCATAAGAATTCAAGACAGTCTTTTACAATATTTAATTCATAAGTGGAATGGAGTGTTCTCTTACGTCTTTTCTTTTCCATTTATCTGCTTTTATGGTTTAACGGATCGTTAACCCCTTTGTCGATTTGAAACAGTGGTTTCATTGCCTTTTAACTTCCCTTGTACTGCCTTTTGGTTTGCTATATGCTTTTGTTTTTTCCCTATCGTCTACCCTTTGCAAAAAACCTAGGCCAGTCATTTGTTTTTGCGGTAGTTTACAGGTGTAACAATTGAGCAGTGTTTTGATATTTATCAAATATCTTTTTAAGGCCCAGTTATACCAAATTGCGTAAAAAGCTGCAATTGGCATAAAAAGCTGAAGCCCAAGTTCCAATTTTAGCCTGATGAAAGAGTAGCATAAAAAGTGCAAAATTAAATCGAGGCAACCAGGCACTTTAGTTCTAAGAAAACTTTCATTTTATTATGGCCTATGAGCAGGGGTGCAGGAATCTTCATGTTCAAATTAGTTTGTGCTAAAATTTTCATGTTGTTTGGGCCGTCAGGCAGTGAATTATCCCATTTCCACAATTTAGTTTTTTCTATACATTCCAATGGAATTTGTTGCTGTAGTGAAATTTTTTCACTGCAGCAGCAAATTCCGGTCAAATCTAAAGAAATATCTAAATATTCAAAACAAAGTAACCCGCGACCGAACGGTCCAAACAACATGAAGTTCTCTATATATACTAATTTTAAGATTAAGATTTCAAATCTGAAGTCCATTTTTTGAAAAGTTGTAGATACCAAAATGCAGAATCGATGATATCAACCCGGGACGATAAATTTAAGCACTCCTCAGAATAATTTCTAGATCCACCCCTGAATGTCTGTTGTATTTTGGGCAACTTTTTCCATAACTAAGGACCCCCCGATCAAAAGAGTCCCTAAGACACCCTGCCTTTGAGACTTCGCTCAAGTTCACCTTGTTTTCATAAGGTCTAACAGTTCTTTAAATAAAGCATAAGAAAAAGTATCATTCTTGCACCTTGCTATTGTGCTTGGCATGCTCTACTACAGTTTTGGACGACACCTTCTTTGCAGTCTGCTAGTAACAGCCCGCATCAATTTTCCCAACGACCCCGGGTTTCTTCGTCAAGCCACTGTTTACATTAAAAGTGTTCTTACCTGTTCTATAACGAAAATCCTGTAGTCAAGCCGCTGTCTTTGCAGTATAGGGTGAATGTGAGTAAGAAAAGTGTTTAACTGTTGAGGCCTTTTACGATATGGCACTAAAATTGCCACTTTTTTTATTGGGATACAGTCTTTCGGTGACCAGCTGCCTCCGATATCAATTTGCAGGTCTTCGTTTTCCGTGTGATTGAGCGCGGCAGAGTTGTTGAAGTTGAAATCTCGTCTTCCGACTAGCGAAGAAGGCTTATCGCTACACAGTGACATCTTCGGTTGTTGTACCCATTCGGTTTTGATTATTGGGATCTTCGTTGAACTTGTGTTAACAACCACTGTACTCCTTGAATTAGACTTCAAGAATGTCCGCTCCTTTATGTATCTACGTTGAATTAAAAGTTGACTGAGAATTAAGGCTGAATACAGCAAACATGCAACCACAAAAAAACATTTAAGTCTCCTTGCAGTCGCTCCCAGAATTGCCATTTTCTTCGGGATTCTCCCAAGCACTTGTTGTTATCGAGTCAGTGCAGCCAGTGCATTCTTTAGTAACCATACAGATTCTGCGGAAACCAGCTGGCGTGGATATATATAACAAACCACAGGGCTTCCATACACATATTTTGACTGGACGCTGCCCATTGTATTCCTTTTCATTCAATACACTTAGATAAAGGAAATATGGGCTGCAGCCCCTTCAAGCCAGTGGCGGGGTGGCTATGTTTCCCCTGGGATGGCCAAGTCGATTTTTGCGCGCTATCTATATATTGTGGTTATATAATAGATGTGTTTCTAGACCAGAAATCACGGTTGGCAAAACATAAAATACTAATCAAAAGACATTCTATTCAATTACACTGATGTGTACATACCGGCTGGTGGGCCTTTGAACTCGTTTATTATATCCAGAATACCAGTTTCAGAGTAAAATAGAATAAAGCAAATTTTTGTTTGGGCTCCTCAGATTTTTAACTAAAGGTAGCCATAGTCTATTTACTATTACTGCATTTCTTATGGGCGATTTTATCAAAATTGAATCTGGAGAGCTAAGAATAAAGTTTAGTGACATAGGAGGACCCACCGTGGTACCCGGGGGGAGGGGGGGGGGTACTTAGTATATTTTGCTGACGGGATGTGCACGTCTTTCCGGGTATCATTTTCAGCAATTTATTCTAAGGCCGGGTATCTGTTCAAAGGATATAATCTAAAGCCGGTTGCCTGATTTTCGCTGCCCGCCCATTGTTTTTGTGGTGTTCTGGCAACCATGGCAACTGGCACCAAAGCTTTTGTTTTCCTTTGTTCTTTTTTCCAGAAATTCTAAAGCCGGGTGTCATTTTTAGGTTTTTTTTCTAAAGCCGGTTCACCAAAACAATCTTAGGAGTGCACACCCCCGTCGTTTTGGTATCCAAGTACCCCCCCCCCCCCCCCCGGGCCGTGGTAGGATCCGATGGCAAGAAAATTATTGAAATCAAGCCTTCTAGAATGGCTAAAAATGCACCTCCCAGACTAAAATTTAACAAATTACTATACCGCTCAGAATAGACAATTTGACGATTCTCAGGAAAACATTGATTATTGATTTTTAGAAAAAAATTAGGAGGGGAGGACTCATACTTTGGGGAAAGAAAGAAAGGGTGACCTTTGCTTCAGAGTGCACATCGATGAAAATAACAAGAAGCTGTTGCATTGATGGTCAGGGTGCATTCCATTTACTTGTGCCCAAAAACCTTCGGCGTACACTCAGGTTTTGATGTCAGCTCAATAAATGGAGCTGAAGAGTGTCATAAACTTTCCAGCGGCGGATCCAGAGGGGTACGAAGGGGGCTCGAGCACCCCTCAGATTTGAGGAAAAACTTTTTGGGGATTAAAGCTTATTCTACCGCAATTTTGTTTATAATTATTTAAACCATTTATTATCTCCTTTACCGAGAAGTATGCACATCTCCTGAAATTGTTATATCCGCTTCAATGCCCCGTCTCACAACTGTTCAACATTGTTATTTCAGTCCATGCATTGAAGTGTTATCAAACTCCCCCTGGTTGTACTGTATAGCATTCTACAGACTCGGAAAGCATTGTCTCCTCTTATAACCAGCCACTTGAGGAACCCGTGGCCTGTAAATTATACGATTTTCTGCACCCGTGGAAGTGAATCTAGCCAATCACGGTGCCAGGTCGAGGGGTTCTAAACTTTGGCGCGAGAACCCATAGATTTCAAAAATCCAAATCATCAAAGAATACCGACCAAACCAGGGGGAGTTTCTTTGCTTCAATCTACAGTCAAATGCAGAGTCAAATGTATAAGTGGTTTTATGACCAGGGGGAGTTGAGCTTGAACAGGGGGAGTTGAGGTTGACCAGGGGGAGTTGAATTATGATACAGCACGCGACGAATGCTTAGGCGCAAATTTGCAATATGTTTTCGTGGGTCTTTTGACGATCTTTACCTGGTGCTCGATGCTGTAACGGCAGAACTTGTAAACGCTTTGGTTTATATAACAGAACGGTTTCAAGTTTCAACTCCGTGTTTCACGTCTTATTCATAGACCACGAGGTATGATTTATATTCAGAGGATAAAGCTTGCCCGAGCCCTTGTTATTCTTTTTTTTAATCATTCAAGAACTACATACAAAACATCTCAAAAACTTGCCCTTACTATTCTTGACCAAAAGGGGTTTCCTTATTTTTCCTACTTATATTCCTACGAAATTTCTCTAAAGATTTCAAATTCATAAAAATACTCAAAACTGCAGGCCCATAGCGAAACGTTCAGGGCCTTCTTTGTTTGGTTTGGCATCATATGTCGATGCATGCCATGCATGCTGTGTTTGAATCCCTGTGTTCAACTTTTGTTCGACTTTTTTCTATTGTTCTATTGTCTCTAATGACGTGCACTGCACTTCAAGTTCAAGGGCTTCATTCCACCAGCCACGTTAATTTTTTGATCAAGCTGATCAAGTTCCAATAAATGGCTGCAAAGAGTCAAAAATTAAATTTTGCTTTGGAAATTTGTGGGCTCGGGCCTTTTGCCACTGCGGGCCATCATATCATATTTGACTGCAGTTTCTATACTTTTGTACCCTAAGTGAATATAAGAGGGGGAGAGCTGCAAAATGTGCTCAATTGGCAAAAAAGCTGAAGCCAAAGTTCCAGGATCTGATCAAAGTGTAGTAAAAAATTACTATATCAATCAAGGCATCCATATCCAGGCTTTTTAGTTTATGGAAGACTTTCATTTCATTATGGCTTATTAGCAAGGGGTACGGAGTTTGTGCATAGCAACATCCTTGGTTACCAAGCCTTACGTTTTAGCACCCCTCAGAATAATTTCTAGATCCGCCCCTGCCATAGCCTATGGAGCAAAATTAAGTGGAGGCATTTACAGTTCGCAATATTTTCGATTGCAAGGAGGGAATTAGCATTAGAATTTCTGACCAACTAGGAGTTAAAAATCTAGACATTGAAATTGATATTGCTGGAACTTTAGAAGGAAAATTATGAAAAGACCGAAGAAGCAACAGCACAGCCAGAGAAGATATTATTTACTTTTTCTTTACTTCAATATTCACTTCATTCAATCAAACCCACAGCTTAACAGACTACTTACGCTTTCTCGTGGCTTGGATGTTTTCTCCGTGAATAAATAAATCAGAGAAGTCTGTTGGGATATTTCGCTGTACTAATAGCAGCTGAAGACACTGGTTTTAAAGTTGAAAAACTGAATGGAGAGAACTATCATAGCTGGAAGTTCCAGATGAAAATGTACCTTATCGGAAAAGATTTATGGGAATTAGTTACGGGAGAAGACACCCTGAATGCCGCTGCAAATCCTGAACAGTATTTGAGATTTCGAAAGAGGGAAAATATGGTCCTCACCACAGTGTGCCTGTCTGTTGAAACAAGTTTGCAAGTTCGATCCGCTAAGAATGCTAAAGAAGCTTGGAACATTCTTGAGCAACATTTTGTACGAAAGTCGCAGGAAGCTATATTCTGCACAAATTTGCTCCGACAATAACCTAAAATTTCCTCCGATGGGGGGCTAGATGCTTCCGACGGAGGGGCTGTAGCCCCCCTAGCCCTCCCCTGGCGCCACCACTGGAAGCAGTGGATGACGAAATAGCTGTAAAAGATTTGGTTATCAATTTAAACAGCATTTTACCAGAGGATTAGAATTATTTGATCACTGCTCTAAAAACAATTGCTGAAGAAAAATTGCTATCTTTGCCTTCTATCGCTGACAAAGATGCAGAAGTGCAGTTTAAATGTCAACATTGCAAGATAATCATTAATGGCAATGTTTACAGTATTGGCCACAAGAATGGAAAACTGTATAAATTGAATGTAGATCCTGAGCAGTCTTGCTGTTTTGGATCAACCGATGCCAATGATGACAATGCACTGTGGCATTATCGCTATGGACACCTTGGTTATGACATTTTTGAAGCTGCTGCACAACAAATCTATGGTAGATGGACTGAGCTGGAAACCAAATGAGCAAACTGATAGAAAATGTGAAAGCTGTGCGAATGGGAAAAAATTCGCCAACTATCTTCAAAGAGCTGTTCACAGAGATCAGTTAGATATGTTCAAAATTGGGCGAAATATTGCCAACGAAAAATTCGCTAACGGCTTACTGTTATTCTGTCTGGCCTTGTTCATAAATATTTTTTTGCAGATATTTATAAAGTTCAGCATTCAGGATGTCTATCCCTGGACAATTATATTTATACAGTTCATACGGTTACAAGCAAAAAAGCGAGGAAGCGTGGCGCAAGAGACAATTACGAATAGCAAATAATAACAAGATAATTAGTTAAATCTCAAAAGCCCTTCGGGAAATTAACTCGGGAGATTAAACGGTTCTTTAAATTTTAAAAAGCGTGTAGTCTAGGCTCTAGAGAGATTAATCTGGCACAATGCACTTGCGCATATAACAATTGTTTTGACCGTTGACAGCATTTGGCCGTATTTCGTTATGTAAACATGGCATTCGACCGAGATCATATACAGCATTCAATTTGAAGCTAATTACTCAATTTTGTTCGTCAACTACCTTCGGGTGCTATGTAGCAAAAACAAACAATATAATCAGTTTTAACACATTTACTCCTTTTTAATTTTGATTGGCTATTTTATCATCTCGTGACCAAATTAACCTCTCTAAGGCCAAATTTTCAATTTTGGCTTTCTTCAGATTTAAATTACCTGGAAAGTTAACTTGTTATTGTTAACTTGTATATATTCTTCGCTTGCTCTTTCCAATTCATGACGTTGTTTATAGAGACTTGTGGTTTTTATTAAACCCCTTTTTTCGGAGACGAATCGGAGGAAATTGTATATCACTTCACGATATTTAAAGGATTCATAACACTATGGTTTCTGAAAAGTAGGGAGGGAGCATATTTTCATTGTGTTCCAAGTTCAAACGTCTATGGATGGGACAGTTTTTGAAGCAAATTCTTTTAAAACATGTAATTTTTGCCTGTTAAGTGCGATAATGACAAAAATAAGACATCATGCATTTCGTTTATTTCAGATTACTGGAATTGCGTGCCCAAAACGAGCAATTGTGTTTGTTGGTTGGAATCAGCAAGTCTCGATATTTAGGTAAGTTGCGCATTTTCTCTCTGCCTACGAGACTGAAAAAGTGTCAAAGAGCAACCACGAGACAAGCAAGAGCATATCATTTTATGTCCCTTTGGTGTTTCTACGGGGGCCAAGGGGGGCATTGCCCCTCCAGAGTTTATCTTGGCCCCTTGCGTGGCCCCCATTTTTGTACAAAAGATACTATTGATAATTTGATGTTTTCTTCTACAGCTGCTCAATCGTTTTTTGACATTGTTAGGGCAGCTTTCTCCTATTTTTCTCAAAACGATCTTTATTACATTTATTTAACAAGCTAGGGGCCCCGATAAGTAATTTGGTTTGTAATCAAGGTGAACATTAATAAAATTTTGATTCCTTCCTATAGTTACAAAAAAAATCATTCTTGACAACCATTTTTTCTTTTTACTTCTATGATTGTTTTTTATTATCACAAGATACCGCTTCTTGGGGGGATTGATAAGCCCAAACCAGGTTCCCTGCATCCCGTTGAAAACCCTCTAGCGTAAGGAAAAGGCCCCTCTAACTGGAAGCTAGCCTCCCAGATTTTTAAGGATAGATTCGTCATACATAAAGATATCAAGGAAAATGGCGATTTGTACCAGAAAATGTCCCTTTTTCTGGGGTCTCTTTCGCATCGAATCCACCCTGTCCCCCTGTGGTGCGCCACCATTGTTGCTCATATTTGACAAGTGTTGAAAAAAAGTTTCTCTCTACCAAATGGTGGTGAAATAACGTGGTTAAATTTGTGGACATCGAAAAAATGGCTTTTAAGGCAAAAAATCGCATCAGTAAAATTTGAGAAGTTTGACAAAGGCTGCATTTTGAAATTATCTTAACGAATATGGTGTTTAACCAGCCAGTATCTTAAAATCTAAATAAAATTGGTAATCCTGACTAAACGAATAATAATAATACTATCATGTACATTTCTTGAAAAACTTTGAGAAACCAACTTTGTAGCACTGGGGAAGGGAATGGCCTAGTTAGCCTTTGAAAACTTACTTTTGTGTTCCAATACTTTTGGCAGAGATTGTACCTAGGGACAGTAGCTAGATGTAAGGTATTGAAAAGTTATTCTTAACATGCAATTCCTTACATGGCCATTACATTGCACAACGGTACAATTATCCAACAGAGATACTACTGGAAACGAAGACGATCAGGCAAAGATATTCACACACATCCATAAAGATGATATTCTTTGCATCGATCTATATAACTCAACGATGGCAGCTTCTGCTAGTTACGATGGTCAAATAGTGGTCTGGAACGTTGAAACGGGCCATTTGTATTATCAATTCAACGTTAACACAGTGAAGGGAAACAAGAAGTATCAAGGTACGAGAGCTTCATTTGCAACGTTTTGTATGTGTTTTGCATATGTAGGATCAAAGGAAGAGCACAATCCACGTTAGATGAAACGCTATAATAAGTTAAAGTAAGTAGAAGTTATTCCACCAGTTGGCGCTAAACAGTGATTATTGCTTGGAAAATACCACCTTAATTAAGTACCAACACCTTGACCTAACTGGTTGATGCTGTTATATAAGATGAGAGGAAGGTAGGCTTAATCTCGGAGGGGTGTTAGGTATAGAAACATGGGTTAAGTGCTAGGGGGTCAGGGGGTATAATAGCACAATACCCCTGTATAGAAATGTTGCGCAAATACGTCATGACGATGTTCGAGATGAGAGTCCTTTACCATTATCTTTATTGCACAAGGTTTTCTTGCCAATGAAGTGGAAGATGAAGGGACTAAGACACTGTCCATGCCAACTAATGCAAAATTTGGAACACACATCAAGAAGGCTCTATCACCAATATCTCCGAATTTACAGCAAGAAAAAAGGCCACCAACAAGCGAAGAACTGCTAAAGCATGCCTCAGAGCATTTATCTGTGGATAAGGTGGATGTTTTAATTTCAATTTTGACACAGTATCCAAGATGACTTTCTTTTGACTAAGAATTTCACAAACGTTTCCACCAAAGTGCCGTTTAAGTAAATTTAAGAAGTCTAAAACCAAACATCTAAACACCACTATTTAACTTCATTGCATGGCTGGTAGGCTTATGCGCTTTTTTGTCAAATAAAGATTTAGTGAATTGGCTGTGATTGCTCAGCTTGCCATATCTCACGCAGATTGTTCGTACAAGTTTTGGTGACCATTAAGGTAGGAAACAGGGAGTCTTTGAGCGATTATTCCCTCACTTTCATCCAGAAGCATACTCTTTCCACTGAAAAGGATTCATTTACACCCCCCTACATTACCCAAGGATGTCTAACTTTTAACATGTTTCTACACCCTTGGAAAACCTTCTTTAACAAGCCTTTTGTGTCTGTTATTAGGTTCTCTTCCTCAAGAATCGGGAACACGATCAGAAGACTGCATCACTTCTGACAAGTGCAGGAGGCTTGATTCAAGCATGGAGTGTTCGAGGGGGAGGCTTGCTAGGCCAGTTCAGAGCTGCACACACTGCTGGCGAATCCGTTTTGGGAATGGCAACAGACTCGAGGAGTCTTATGCTCATCACTGGAGACAGCATGGGATACATAGCAGTTAGTTTTGTTTCATTGAATTAAAGTCTTTTGAAAAAAGCTTTAATAATAATAGAAGAAAAATGGTGATAAATTCTACAGTAAGAGAAGGCATCTATGACTCCTTGAAATACAGATAGAGTGCTTTGGAACAGAAGCAAACAGATATGCTTTATCAGCAAAACTTTCAACGAAAGGATAACTTGCGTACTCTTATGTCAAAGCGAGACCCACCGTCGCTTATCTTTGCTCGTAACTGTACTGTTTATCATTGTCTTTCATTGTGAAATTCTGTCTTTTAAAGGCTTGGGATATCTCCACTTATTCTGTGCGAAATGCTGAAGGAATGCCCACGCCCGACACCAAGTCAAAGTCAATGTTCAGCTCTTTGGTGCGATCTAAACTGTTCAAAAATACATTGAAACCTGCAAACGAGGCAGATGATAGTGCTGAACAGTCCGGGTTTTCAGGCCTCATGAAAGACCTGACGTCCTCTGTGAACACCACACCCCCACAGAAAATCATTTCTTTTAGGTAAGATTGAGTTATTTGAAGCACAATGCAAGTAGACGCATTGAACACAGCCTCAAAGTTAGCGTATCATTATTAAAGAAACAGCCTCAATAACAGAGTTTTGCTAAGTCAGCAATATATGAATATCAGCAATATTTGAAATCGTTTGGATTTCAAAATGAAAAATGGACATGTTCAATCAAACTTTTGTTGAATGAAGTTCTATAGGTTGGGCAGTTAAAAACTCTTGATTTCAGGCAGAAACGCTGTGGTTTTATTGGCTATAAAGCATCAGTTTTGACAAAAAAGTTTGGGAAATTTACCCACTTTATTGGAATTTGTTGGAAATTTAATCGTAAACCTCTAGGAAAGTTCCACTGCGTTTCTGCACAGAGTGGCAACAAAATGACGTAAGGAAATCTATATTTTAGAATTGTTTTAATTTTGATCGAACGAGAAGTATAACACAGAGAAAGCCTCTAAATGTGCAAAATTATTTATATCTGTTACAAATTTCCTGCGATATAACAAATGACAAGTTTACAGTTTGCTAAGGGGCTGCTGTTATTTAGGCTTGGTTCAAACATTTTGAAAAGCCGGTACTTAGTTTGCCATATCTCATAAATCTATAACTGATTTGACACGTTTAGCAGTATTTTATGGTGTCTTCGCAGGGCAATTAGTTCAAAATCCAAAAATATCGAAAACTAGATTTTGTTGACATCCCCACTTTGCCACTATAGAAAATATTCTACGTTATGTGTAGCGGTTCTACATAACTTTCCACTCTTCCTAAAACTTGCAGAGGCCATACAAAAAGTATCGTCAGTGTAGACTACGTGGAGAGCAAAGAATTAATGATAACTGCATCTACAGATTGCTGTGTGAGAGTGTGGACATTGCAAGGACGGTTTGTGGGTATGGACACCATACATATTTCATGCGTATTTGTAATTTCTCCAGGAATAGATTGCTATTCATTTACAAGACTGTTTGCATAAGATAACGATTTACATCGACTCGCTTTGAATCTGGAATAAATCCAGTTATCAATCTTTAATCACGCATGGTCATAACGAGGATTGTGGTAAACAGAGCGGATTTTAACACAGGACATCTTTCTGAAATATGCCCCTTTATGTGGTTTCTTGCTATTTAAGAACGAATTTAAGATAATTACACAAAACCACATCCACCTTGTCGTTTGAAGATGACATGTGAAGATGTTATATTTCAGAGGATAAAAGGTCAATATATAAAAATTAATTCTCAGGAACGTTTGGAGAAAAAGCACCTTGGGAGCCACTGGAAAACTTTTATCATCCAAAGCACGAGAAGAAAGTTCCTGCAGATATTCAAAGAACTGCTTCGCAGGGAACACTGCGCGTGCTTACTGGATCCAGTTCGAGATGGAGGTGCAGTATGCTCATGTTTAAGTGTAACTTAAACATTTAAAAGACTCCATGTTTCATGGTCGGATGGGGGCAGCAATAATATAGAAGCAAATAAATATAAATGATAAGATTAGCAAAAATAACCGAAACGAAACCAAAATCAAAATTTCACCTGAAGTTTCTATTAAAAGTTTAAAAGTAATATTAAAAAGAGGGCAATTGTAAGTAAACATTTAAGAGCTGGCTTTGCCACCAGAAAGACAGGAAGATCTCGTACTGGCCTCGCCACAAGTCTCTGCAAGATCAATCAGTACATATTTGTAGCGAGCGAGATGTTGCAGACAAAAGTTAACTTGAACAATTAGTAGAGCTTTCAAAAGTCTTCTATAATCTTTTTATGAACTTTCTTCGATTCAAAATTTCACTGTGTTAAGAAGCGTTGTTATAACGGGGTTGACTTGTAGTCCCTTACATTGTCTTACACTAAAATGCCTGATTTTAATTTCTAGGAAAAGGACGTGGTCTAAAAAATGCTCTTGTTTGTTCCTCTAAATCCCCAGCCCTTGTTTGTTCCTCTAAATCCCCAGCCCTCCCCATTTTTCGGGGGCTGACGCCGCCTTTGCTTTCATGTGATATATTCTGGTGACTTTCGCAATAAAACGCTTATTTCAGAATTGCCACCAACGTCCTCCGCTTCCTTGGAATGGGCCGAAGGCGCTCTACGCATCCAGGGCTCCTGTGCAGCAACCTCGGAGATGGTACGCTCGACAAGGAAGAGCTTGAGTTGCAAAGACGGCTGGAAACGTTAAAAATACCAGCCACTAACATTCTCGGAAAAAACTATCAACCCAAAAACAGACACAAAATACCACCCACCAATATAAAGCAGAAAATGATACAAAATCAATGCGTAGTCTACGCTTCCCTTCCTTACACAGAGCTGAGAATCCCTAAAGAGCCTAAGATGCCACAAATCGTTGCCAAGCGACAATGGGAGCGATCTGCCGCGATACTTAAAAGTGATAATGTCAGGTTCAAGCATCCTTTCCGTACCAGACGAGAAGGCTCAGTATTTCAAGGCAGTGCATTCGCAAGGCGTCAGTCGATAATGAGAAGGTAACATAAAAGGATGTTGTACAAGATCTTACATGATTTAATTTCATATAAAATGGTGTTAGTAGAGAGTAATTGCTAAGATGTATTCTTATCACAATAAAATTTCATATTTATTGAAAGATTGGTTTTTTGCAAAATTTCGTAGTCTGTATTAAGAAGAAATTTATTCGTTCTTGATTTGCATGGCGCTGCCAGTCTCAACTTAAGTACAGTCACTGCCAAAAAATCTAGGAGTACTAACGACGATTTCCCTGAATTTAATTAAACCCTTGCTTATTAATTATCTACATCTAAAAATCAAATCTAAAAGTAAAGAAAATAAATGCCAATCTTATTTTATCTTGAAAATAGCAAGTATTGATGAGTAGAGAGACAAACAGTAGCTATCAAAATCGCATAAGTGAGTGATGCCAACTGAAAGGCACAAGCCTTGTTGTTTAACAAATGTTGCAAGAACCCCAGTTTATTTTACCCGCCGCCGTTTACATGTCCAGACTTTATGCTGAGCTTCCATCGTCTATTTGGATGCACTATTTTGGATCTAAAAGTACTGGGAAAACAGTAATCTTAAGAAAGATAACCTCAAAATTCGATGCTACACTCCACAAGGAAATACGTTTAGTAGATATGAGAGTTGTCGTGTGAAATCGCATCTTAGATTTGTATTGTATGTACTGTTTGCAGCGTTCTCGGACTTGCCAAAGGGTCATATTTCTCAAGCTTCAGAATGCAGGCTCTTTGGTCCATCTTCATTATTACTGTCCAGGCAAACTCGGGCCACCGCCATGAAAGTTCCCAGAGACATCAGATTTACTGAAATCAAACCCAGGATTCTAGAAAATAAAATGAAAATGATAATTATTTTCAATATATATTGCTTAAAATTTTAAAGAATTTAAAGGTGCTATCGAAGCCAAACGCCAAAGATTCAAAGAAATACAGTGGAATCCCGATATAACGAGCCCCGGATATAACGAACTTCCCGGTATAACGAACTAAACGTCTGGTCCCTAGGATTCTGCCTAACAAACTCCTTACAAATTCTCTCGGTATAACGAACCCCGGATATAACTAACCTCCCGGTATAACGAACTAAATGTCTGGTCCATTGGATTCTGTCTAACAAACTCCTTACAAATTCTCTCGGTATAACGAATCCCGGATATAACTAACCTCCCGGTATAACGAACTAAATGTCTGGTCCATTCGATTCTGTCTAACAAACTCCTTACAAATTCTCTCGGTATAACGAACCCCGGATATAACGAACTCTCGATATTACGAACCAAATTTAGGGTCCCTTCATCATAATTACTCTCGATTTAACGAACTTTTCATAAATTCTTCATCTGCTTTTTATACTTAACTATTTTCGGTATTCATTTATCACTTTCTCATGTTGGAAACCATTATTGTCATCGGCAAAACATGCTGATGATACATTTCAAGCACTGTCTGATCAAGATGAAAGTTTGATCGCGTCAAAAATTACTCCGAATCAGTACATTTTCACTAACGAACACCTTGATAGATACATATGAGACATGAATCAATGAGCGACGATGAAGTTTTATTGGGAGACCAAATTGGAATGCGAAAAGAAGAAAACAAATAAGAATTTGAAGTAATCGATTACGTCATTCAGCCGCTAACTAGAAGTAAAGCGATATCAGCATTGCCAATGTCTTGGTACCAAATTGTAAGAGGAGCATAAAGATCTTCATTTTCGATGACTAACCATTATTAATATTTGAATTCAGCTTGTTTTTTTGGGAGTGAAATGTGCACAGAAGTTGGAGATAGCCTAAACAAGCCCAACGCAGGTTTTTTAGGCGTGAACTGCGAAAAGACCTAAAAACCGTTTTCTCCCTGTTTAGCGAGCTCCGTTATAACGATCCATTTTCTAGTTCCCTTCAGAGTTCGTCAAAACGGGATTTCACTGCATTACAAAATCAATTGACATATTTAAAGAAATAAAAATTTATTATAATCAATCTTTTCAAAAACCTTGAAAACTGTTTACCCATTATTTCCTATCAAAGGAACTTAAGGTTTGCGAGATAAACTACTTGAATTAAGCATTTTGTCTTTATAAAACATTTGGAAACCAAACTATAAATATTCAAAAAGGATTTTAATTATTCACACAATTTATCTTACTTTACAGGTATGTTGAGACCCGGGCTTACGACAGATTAGATCCCAATATAATACCTAATATTAGACAGCAGAACAAAAAAATGCGAAAAGTTGACAAAAACAGCTTTCTAATGTGGAATCATCATTAAATATTAATTTGGAGAGATTCTTTTAAAATCAAATTGCAGCCAAAAATTTAATTCTTACTTAGGACGGATTAGAATCTATTGAAAATGATTCACAGGGTCACCAGATGCACATCGGCTGTTATGTTACTTTCTCTTTTCACTTTGTTGCATCCAGCGTAGGATTATATTGGTCAGAGCTTTATGGGTAGGATAGGGTTGAGGGAAGGACAAACTCTGCTTTTTTTATTGAATGAAAAATAGATTGAATGAAGATAAATCAGCACAACTTTGTTTTTGAGTGTTTTGGTGTCATAAAGAACCAATTTAACAGAAGAGGTCCCTTTTTAATTCGAATTTTTGGCGATGTCCAATGAAGCAAAGTATATTCGAAGCCTCTAAATTTTGGCCATCAGGAAAACACCGAGGCAGGTCTCCATTTAGGCCTGTAAGAAAGTCCCATCTAACGCTGTAAAGCAAAATTTAATTACGAGAACTTTTCTCGTCAATAAAGTAACTCAAACGAAGTTTAGAAAAAGTTGCAAAACATATCAAAATATTTGGGGTCCCGCTTTGGCTGGGGTCCTTAGCTTTCGAACTGAGGTGTCTAGACTGCGTTACGCCACTGGAATAACCGCCACCAACAAGCTATCTATTTCCAATAAATATTTGATTTAGGTACTTCAATGAACCACAGATTTGATATGTACTTTGAGGAATAAAGAGGACACATCTTTGACTATAAATGCTAAGGATATAAAATTTGCACTTATAGCCAAGGATCTAAAACAAAAAAAGATATGCAAGACACGGTTGTGAAAACTGGCTCACAATTGAACAAAGCTCAAAGCATCATTTTTTGAGATACCAACAAAAGTTATGTAATTAAAATAGCACACTTCTCTTTGAAATCTTTCAAGCACCATTTTCTTTTCCATTTCACTGAAAGTCCATGGATCAACAGGAAATTTGTCTTCTAGCAATGATTTCCAACAATTAGCTGCATCTTTGTTGACTTTTACAAGAGTTATCCTCAAGTCTTCGCGATCCTCTATGAAGAAATGTGAAACTTGGGGCCTGATTGTATGAAAAAATGCCATTTAAAAAGGGCAGGATTGGGCACTTGCCATCATCTAGTTGATGGAGAAATAAAGACTTTTAATCTATAATGATTATTCCAGTTCTCTTGCAAATAGAGGCTTGACACAACTTTGCATAATGAAATTTCAACTTGCAATACAGAAGTTTTGAAAATAAATGCATTGTAAACTGTTTGATGCAAGTTAAGTGTATACAGATTAAGTCGTGAACTACCTAGTTTGGAAGACAGGCGCAAATTTAGGTACTTCCTTACAGCCTTCATAAGCTCTTCACCGAGTCAAAAATTGCTGCTGGTGCAATCTTTAAGTTACCGTAAACAAGTGCTGCAAAACCATGACAATCTGTGGAACAAACATACCCAATGTCCATATGCACTCATCAGCTACCACTTTGTCAAAGAGATTCCCCTAGAGTAAAAGAAAATAAACTTGTTACACTTCATTTAAAACTAAAACGCAGCATATATAAGAATATATTTGATGCACCTGAATTTGTCTTTGAGAAGTAAAAATTAGTAGCAGAAAAGCTTTTACTCTACAAGGTTAAGACATTCTCTGAAGATATAAGCTAGCCAAGGCAAAATTCTGCGAATGGTTACACAAAGAAAGCGTATGTCTGCGCTTAACTCTTGACCCAGTGCAGTAAGTTTATGCTGTACCATTCAGCACCAGATTCATCCCTAGATTCATCCCCAGATTTGAAGACTTGTTTGTAAAGCTTGAAATGTGTCAAGATGACAATAATTAGTAAGAAAATATGTTATTTCCGGAGTTTGATTTCAATTTCTACTTGATAGAAGCTTTCTTCTTGCCAATTTATTCTTGATGTGTTTAGTTAGTTTTGCAGTAGGTTGTAAGTTTTTTAATTAGAACTAAGACAGCCAGCCCTCTCTCTAATGGATTATAAAAGAACATCAATGCATTTTAACGATAGAGATCTCACTTACCAGCATTGGCACTGCCTGCATACCGTAAATCCTCAAATTAGCCCCCTGGGGGCTTATTTATTTTTGATATTTTTGGATGGGGGCTTATTTGAAGGGGGTCTTATACAAGGGGGGCTTATACAAGGGGGGCTTATACAAGGGGGGCTTATACAAGGGAGGGCTTTTACAAGGAGGGGGCTTATACGGGAGGAGGGGCTTATACAAGGGGGGCTTATAGATTTATTGTAGACATTAAGAAGACATTATCAAAAGACGTCGCCTATTTCAGTAGGAATTTCTTTATGAGCATTTAATTAATTACTACCAAAAGTATCAAAAGTATGAATTTGTTGTGGTAATTCAATAAAACGCCATAGGCAACCTCAGATGACAAAAATCATCAAATGGAGGGGTCAATTCAAGAATCTTATTTGAGGGGGAGGGGGGCTTATTTACAATTTGTAGTTCTAGGGTGGGGGCTTATTCCAGGGGGGGAAGCTTTTTTGAGGGGGGCCACTTCGATGATATAAGGTACAAACAAAATCTAAAATCTATTTGCATTCACATTAATGCCTAAATCATGGCAAAAATCGTCCATCCCAATTAGATGGTAAGTCCTTGCCTTAGAAGAGCTTCAGAATTATAAACAGAAAACACATTCTGCTGTCGCTTGGAGGTAGCATGCACGACAAGAGAATATAAAAAACACATGTTCAGTGATATAGATGGGCACAGAAAAAATGCTCATATTTTTGCGACTGTTTGCACATCATGATATTTTAATCTGATTTTTTGTGCACTGGATGATTGCCAGTTGATTGCTTTCTTTTGATATCAGTAATTCATCTCTCAATGAATTCTCACTGCTTGTGGATGAAAACAAAAATATTGTCAATAAATGTAAATGTTGTAAGTCTGAGAGTCTTGCAGTTGAGCTGCAGATAAAGTGGCAAAAAGAGAGTCAGAATAATAGAGAGCAAAGAATATTGAGCTTCAAGGAAGACCAGCAACAACTTTCTGGTAGTCTAACAAATAGAACGGTCACTAAATTAAAATCAAATCAAATCAAACTTTTTCATTCAGCAACAATCGTACAAGCTTTAAAGGTATACAATTGCACCAAAAAAGTTTTTGTGCCCAGTGCCCTTCATGGGTTGATTAAAAATAGAACTAATTTGGTTTACAAAATCTAATACACTTGTACATGAAAAATATTAAGATGTAAACACTAAAGCAGGATTGATCAATGGATTGAGAAAGACAAAGTGTGGCTAAGTAGGTCTTAAAAAGAGAAAAAGTAACACCGAAAAAGAAAAGGAAGAGAAAAACAGAACCAATAATAATAACAACAATTTGTTTGATGTTCTTTCGTCTTGGCATAGGCTGCATCAGACCAACTTTATAAGTGGAAAATGAATGTACGTACAGTTCATTTCAATTTTAAAAATAGTTTGAAAAGACTGGTGGGTGGAAAAGGCTGCTGATGTTTGTTGATAACGATGATCATGATGGTTATGATGGTCAAAATGCTGGTTAGCAACTTATGAAATGGAAGCTGTGTCTGTAGAAAGAGATTGAAATGATATTAGAACTCGTGTACTTTCCAAATCTCTATCAGTGGTTACGAGAATGTATTGTCAGGGGCGGACACTTAATCAAATATTGGGGGGGCAAGCCTATTGTTTTAAAAATATGACGTCACATTTCTTATTGTTTTAGAACAAAAGACCATTGTCCTCCAAAGTATTGGGGGCGGTCGCCCCCCCTCGCCCCCCAAGTGTCCGCCACTGTGTATTGTGTAGGTGTTGATGTATTAATTTTGTGAAGTATTGAGTTGAAGGTATGTATTAGTTAATTTTATACAATTAATTTGAAAAAATTGTATGTTATGTAAAGGTATTTAAAAATAGAAATGTCCTAAAAGTAATTACAAATTGTGTAGGCATAGGCTACCTCAAGAATGGTATTTTCCTTTATTACAACTCTTATCTTCTTTGGATATATGTTGCATTTAATTGCTTTTGAGACAGTTCCTTTGTCAACCTTTATCAATATTTGAACATCTTCAATGGTCTGTCCCCATTTTCCCCAAGGTGCTTCACTAAAAATCAAACCTGACCTCTCGTCAAAGTTATCGGCCATATTCTTTCTCTCTCTTTTTCGAACCTGAAAACGAGGCAATTTAGTCATGTGGTGTCTCTCCACTGCCCTTTTCGCCATCTTGCATCATGCAAACTGAATGAAAATACTGTGGCAATACATAAGGGGGCTATCGTACTTTGTCAGGACTTCACCTTTCCATTTAGAAAGAGTATTGGCTAGGCCCAAAACTAGATTCTCAACGATGACGGTAAGTGTTACAGTATGTGTATTATAAAGAGAAATTCAGGACAGGAACTGAATGAATTGACTCGAAAATCAATCTCAATTTTAACTGTCCAAATATTGTCTTGTATTTTTCTGTTAAAATACCTATCTATCTGGTTTTTCTCAAAGCTTTTTTTGCTTTTTATTGATGAAGCCACTTGCTTTTTATGTAAGATTTCAACCACAACAAGTAAGTTTCCTGAATTTCGGAGTTCCACAAGGCTCATGCCTTGGCCCTTTTGCTTTAAGTTCTTATTAATGTCATGAATAAGGCTTGCGCTATTTATTTATGAGCTCCTTTTCACAATTATGTCGTGTATGCATGCTGATGATTTAACCATCATCTGTTCTCAACCTAAGATATAACTCAGCTGATTGAAACTATTCGGAATGATTTCGAAAGCTAAAATTTATGTTGTTTAGACTTGAACTGAAACAATTGTCTTCAAATCCCCAATTTTGATCACTCCATAATACTTTTTTAACCTTGTCAGAAATAATGCACTCAGCTTGACAAGCAGGCATTCTCTCTTAAAAGGCAATTGAGTTTTATGATTTGAATTTGTTGCTTTTTGAGTTTTATTCCATGATACAGCTTCTTGAAAGTCGCAACATATTCTGAAGGGGGACCGTCCCCTGAGTAAAATGAAATGAAATGAAAAAAAATAATGTCAGTGTTGTTGCTGAGGCTTCTTTGTGATAAGACTTCAAAAAATGAGAATCTGAAGCATTGAAGAATCTCTACAAATGATCTCTTCCTTTACGCTTTTACTCTGAGCCACCAACAAATTAGATTTAAGAGCAAACCAGTTGATTTCTTGCAGATAATTTTAGGTATTTGGTTAAAGGCTTTGGGCATTTAAGCAGAAAGAAATTTTCTTAAGGGGTGCTCTTTTGTGAGAAATACATGACAAATAAATATTTTTAGGGCATATTTTGATTAAGGTTTGGTTAAGTTTCTGCTGGTATGTATGGGTTTTTTACATTATGTATTTTATATTTTTCAAAGGAATTGGAAAGGAAAAGCCAAGTTAAATTAAACACACTTCTTGAAATTGAAGCAGCTGTTCAAAAGCAGTGGGACACAGAAAGGATATTTGAAGAAGATGCTCCTCAGGTGAACATATTTCCTTTGTTTACTTTCTAACTTTGTTGGTAAACCTCCCTGTCGAGTATGGCAGATGCCTCCTCAAAATTAAAATTTTTATAATAAGCAATTGTGGGGAGGGGGGGGGGGTCAAAATTAACATCTATAGTTGACTATTCACCTTGGAATAAGGCTTCATCAGAGCAAAAGCAAATATGCTAGTCAAGGAGATGAAAATGTCTAAATGTGAATGGATCACAGTGGAGAGGAGACAGGCAATGGTAGGCAAGGAAGAGGTGACAGGTCATGTGAGAGCTTGTGAATGGTAGTGCTGGAATGAAAATGGCAAAAATGTCAAGAAACGTTGGCCAAGCCTGATCTTTGACTTGTGAAATAATCTCATGTTTATCATTTGGTTGAAAATGCAGTGTGGTAGCCAGGTTATTGATTGTATATTGTGGCCACTGAAGTGTTCTACAATGCCAATCTTGTTTTCATTTTTGTTGATAATGCCATGTTGTTGCTCACTGAATCTGTCCTTAAGTTGTTAGCTGGTTTTTCCAATGAACTGGGAAGGTTTAAACCAGGGGCAGACACTTGGTCAAATATTGGGGGGGGGGCAAGCCTATTGTTTTAAAGAGGATGACATCACTTTTCCCATTGTTTTAGAGCAAAAGACCATTGTCCTTTAAAGTATTGGGGGTGGTTGCCAATCCCCTCGCCCTCCCCCCAAGTGTCCGCCACTGGTTTAAACATGGATTAGATGACTGTGCACACGCAAGATCTTGTGAAGAGCTGCTATATTCTGCAGATAGGGTTGTGTAAAGATTAGCTTTTTTCTCTATGCTTTTAGTGGCAGGTAATAATTTTGAAAATCTGAATACAAGTGGTAATCAATTATGTTGTTAATTTTATGCCAGAAAAGCATTGTTTTCACATGTGGAATATTGTATAGATTGTGTCGAATATTTCTGATTTTTTTTATTATCATTGTTTGGACTCTAAATAATTTAGTTTTTTATATTTTTCTTTTAAATAGGATGGGAACAAAGTTGCACAGTAAGTTATTTTACTATTTTATTTATTGTATTTTCAGCTTAAATAGCATTCCTATGAGAAAAGTTCTAGGTAATTTATTTTTATTCAGAGTGGCAATTTTCTTCAAGAAATGTTTACATTTTTTTTAAGGAAATGAGCATATCTAAACGGCAAACAAAAATTATTTTCACAGGGAAAATGATCATTTAAAAGCTTGTTTATGTCATAAAAGATGCCAAAAGAAAATATGCTTTTGATTGATTTTCCCATACTGATTCAATTTTAAAACTTTATGTTAGCTAGTGACCCAGGGGTAAGAATGCACAAAACCTGGTGCAAATTTTGGTGTATATATTTATACATTGTTAATTAATCTGACATTCTTATTCCATTGAAAAGGATACAGGATCAAAGCAATATTTTGCTTTAGTTTCTGTTTCTGGTCACAAATTCCTTTTGTTACAGCTCCTTGAAGTTTGTTTCCAATAACATGTGAATTATATCAACAAAATTGATTTTAGATTAGATATTTTTCTATCATTAAGTCTTTTATTTGTAAAAAAAACTGCTTTTAAATCTTTGTTTCTTTCACAATGTTTATCTGACTTGTTAGAATCATACTTGAGGTGACTGTTTGATCTTCAAATCTTGTTATAAGAGGGTCTTTTCTAAAAACATTGTGGCTAGATTATGGGTTCATTTGGCTGATATTCAGTTTGTCTTCAGGTTTTCCACACCCATGTAGGTTTTTTGGTAGGCCACTAAGTGAAAGATGGTTAAAATATATAAAGGCTGGAGAACCACAATTTTTGGTTGAGCTACTACTTAACGAGGAGATCTATAAAAAGTTGACTTCTCAGAAACTAGCTTACAAAATAGTTAAAAGGGTTATGAAGAAATTATATAAAATTTGCTAAAGACCGGATGTTATTTTGATTTTCAGCAACAGTAAACAAAGTAAACAGATGATCCATCGAATTGATGATCCAAATGATCCTTCTCATCTTTTACAAAACCATGAACACAATACGAGTGATCCACAATCACCTATGCATAGGCTTCCAACCCTTGTATAAACCCCTGTTTTCAAGTAAGTCCACACCATCATCCAAAGCACGAAAAGAAAGTTCCTGCAGATATTCAAAGAACTGCTTCACAGGAAACACTGCACATGCTTACCGGACCCAGGGCGATGTGTAGTGCTATGCCCCCCCTCCATTAGCATCAGCTCTGCAATAAGCATGTGAGTGGAATCACATTCACTGATTGGAATCACATTCAATTATTGATTGAAAAATGGATTTAGCCCCTTAAGTATTTGTCGATTGCCTTTAACCATTTTTTTTTATTTTTTTAGAAGGGAAAAGTACTTAGTGACATTCCCATACCCATACATGAATGGACGACTTCATTTAGGACACACATTTTCTCTCTCAAAGGTACCAGTATATCTTTCATACTACAAAGACTCAAATTGTAACAGCTTCAGAAGTAGATCTGCTCAACTTTTGATTTTTACTAAAACCACAACCTGTCTTGCATTAAATACAACTTTATTTGACAACAAGGGAAAAATATTTCACAAAAACATTCTTATACAGTGTCCCACCTATCTAAATTGGTTTTGTTTTTATGAAGTTGTTTTTCTGAATGCAGGGTTTGTTGAAATTATCTGACTTTTTCGTTGTAGTTTTTAGCAAGTGATTTGAAATTTAGATACTTTTTAAAATATATAAATTACAGGTGCCTGATGTCATTATAACAAAACATACTGAAAATTAGGTTTCTTGTGTTGTTTATCTTGACTTATTTGTTTTTCTTTTCCTTTCTATGTACACATCATGTTTTTTCTTGAAATCAGTGTGAAGTAAGTTATTCAGACGCATTCTGTTTGAAAAGTTCTTTATCTTCTGCCAACCTTGTATTTTTTCTTGGCATGGAAGTTGAAATAGGTTAATGCATAACGGATGATTTTGCAAATTGTCTAAGGTAGTTCCTTTTCTTTACCATCCAGATAATGGCTCTCCAATTAAGTTCAAGAAAGATTGTTTTTAATAATTAATGAGTGTTTTGTTTTGTTTACACTCATATAAGATATTAAATTGAATTATTTGAATAATTAATTATTTACTAACAATAATACAAAGGAAATTTTAAAAGTTAATTTTTTACAATTTTGTCATTTGCCAAACTTTATCTGTTATGCATTAACCTAAGGTTTGAGAGTTCAACTTTTGTGCCTCAGATCAGTTATGCATTGACCTAAAGTTTTAGGGTTCAGCCTCCATTTCTCAGATTAAGCCCCTCCATCAAATAGGCCCATAATCCTAAAATCAGCCCCAAACCCAAAATATGCCTCACCCCATTCTTGAATGAGCATCACCCTAAATATGCCATTAACGCTCAAATAAGCCCAATCAAAGCTGTATTATAACACAATGTTGTATTCAAACTGTCCTTTGTGATCTGTTTTCTTCTTTATCACTTTTTGAGCCTAGTCTTATCAATCTGTTTACGCAACAAACTAATGTAAAAAGACCAAAATGGATTCACTTGTTTCCATATTAAAACAAAGTAGTGTGGATAAGGGCTTCAAAATATCATGGAACGTGCTCTGCAATTTGAACCTCTCCAAAACGAACAAAAAAAGAACCAAAAAGTTTTTGTTTTCAAAAAGAATGTACAAGTTTTAATTGTAGTAAATACCCTTTAAGTTTTTAGTTTACAACACTAAGAATAAACCAGGTGATCATTGAGAGGGTCGGATCGGCGCAGTGCCTTTAAGTGTATTGGATCAGTTGTGTTTATGTTTTAATTTTAATGTTTTTATCAGGTTGTCACTTAACAAGAATTGACTAATGATTTCTTACAGTTTGCAGTTGGTTATCAAAGATTGAGAGGGAAGCAATGCTTGTTTCCATTTGGATTTCACTGTACTGGGATGCCTATTAAGGTAAGAGAAGTTGTTTGAAAGACTCTTTCACAAGTTCCGATATCCATTTATGTGTATATAGCACATATGGAACTGGAGACCAGCTGAGTCTTTCCAAAACAAGTCGATTAAGTTGAGAGTAGTTTTGCTCTAGAATGCAGCAAATTTCCTGGCACATATCTGTGATTCTAGTTGTAGAAGGCCACTTTTGATTTAAAAAGACTTGAATAAACCTAATAAGAATGGAATGAAGCCAGATTTAAAACATGACATAGCCCAATGTATTGCAAAACAACCAGGGTGGTGAGAAAAGCTTTAGCATTGAGTTTATCAAAATCTCAGTTTTGCAATTTGATTAAGTAATTGATTTTAACATTTGTCGAAGGTTTTAAGCCTAGAAATAAAATGGACTGAGTTTTAGGGGAAATTACTTTATTTTGTAGGCATTAACTGAAACTGAAACATTTTATTGGCCAAAATATTCATTCGACGTTATAGTTCTCCTCTTCTATAGCCTATTAAATAGCCTAATTCCAAGAGAAATAAGCTGCGGGGGCAAACCTTTGTTTATTTTTGGAGAAGGACAATAGCTTATTGTTTAAAACAATATAAATTTATTGGGACTGCAGGGGCAATTGCCCCCCTAGTTAGTATTTTAAAAAAGGCCCTGGCCTCTTCGTGCGCGCTCTGCGCAATTTTTTGTGTTGAAACATGAAAATTATATTTTTGTAGGCTTGTGCAGACAAATTGAAAAGAGAAATGGAACAGTTTGGTTTTCCTCCTGTATTCCCACAAGCCAATCAGGTTGACCTTGAAGCTGCTAAGGTATTTCTTCTTTACTTTTATTGTCCGATTTGTTATTGTTGTTTTTGTAAAATAGACAACGTGTAAACTCTAATTGCAAAATGTTAATATTGAACGAAAATTCCAAGCCATGTTTCTGACATACGAGGAACAATTTTCGTCCCATCTTCAGATTTTGCTTCTTTTACTTTTGTAGAAGCTTATAAGAATAATGATTTTGCTTTACGCAATCACCGTCCAATTTTTAGTAAAGCTTTATTTGAACGATTTTATTTCATTTAGGATATGAAAAGCAAAGTTGCTGCCAAAACAGGTGGACTGAAGTATCAGTGGCAAATTATGAAGAACATAGGACTTAACGACGATGAAATAAAAAAGTAAGTATAAAGATAAGAGAAAATACATTCGAATCGTTAACCTTGTTTGAGTTCTAGAAATGAGGAACTGTGTGGCGTTTATGATGAGCAGAAATTTAGTGAATCTACTTTCTTTTACATCTGTGTAGAGGTTTCAGTTAACTTTGACAGTGTTTTTGTATTGTTTGTTACGTTACAGTCAGTATGTGAAGTCTCTTTTTCAATCCCTTATTTCTTTGTGTAAACAAACAAGTAACTCTCAAATGTTAAACGGATTGCCCATGAAAATTTTACATAACCAATCATGTTGCTGAATTTTGTTGACTGATGTTACAGCAGTCTGTAAATTACATATTATAAATTTGAAAATTACAATCGATATTATAGAAATGTGATATTTGTTTCTTTGCTCCAGATTTGCTGCTACAGATTACTGGCTGGAGTATTTCCCACCAAAGGCCCACTCGGATTTGAAAAAGATGGGCCTGAAGGTTAGTTAAATTTTATATGAAGTAAATAGTAGATATTTTATCAAGAATATTGTATCAAGAAATAGTCAGCTGGTCTTTTGATGTGATTAAAATTTTTTGATATGATGGTTATTTGTATTCTAAGATTTTTGCTGTGTTAGTTTCTACCTTTGACTTGTCGCTGAGAAAATTTCTGTTAATTACAATATGCACAAGCCTCCCTGCTGATACTTTTTAGAAAATAAAACCGCATATATGGTAAAAATTTTGCCAAATCTAAGCCAAGAGTGTATCGTCATTGGGTAGTAAAGACGCTGCCAACTTTACTTCGAAAATTTGCACCCTCCCCGTAATCTTCTATCTTTTAATATTGCTAAAGTGATCACAAACGTGATTCTAAGAAATCCGTCTCCAATGGATAATTTCAAATATATTACCTTTGTCACATTCCAATTTTTTTAAATATAGTGGGAAAAGGTGCTGGAGAAAAATGTTGAAATTAAAAAAGTATTTTTTGGGTCATTAAGTTTATTGTGTTATTGCTGTCATTTTTCCAGGTTGATTGGAGACGATCATTCATAACGACAGATGCCAACCCATATTACGATTCTTTTGCAAGGTGGCATTTCCTTAAACTGAGAGAGGGGGGCAAAGTGAAGTTTGGAAAGAGGTAAGCCCTGTTTCATCCATATCTTAAAAAAAACTTTTTCTTCCCCTTTCATTAATTTTGTATTGAAAAATTATGAAAGGAAATTTAAAGATTCAGCTTTTCCTGTTTAGTTTGGCATAGAATTTTTGTTTTTACAGGCTCATTCAGCATCTTTATTTTATTTTCAATGCCCTGTGTATTCTTGTGCTTTATAGCGGACAAAATGAGAACGGATATTGCCCTAAATTCCTATGTTCTTTATTTTTGTTGCATTTCCGGCTCTCGTTGGTTGTAGCAGCTCAAACTGCGAGTCTTTTTAATCTTCCGTAGTATTACGTGAACGGTTTTTTAAACAGTTGAGGATTTTAAAAGAATTTACATTTCTAGATATACGGTCTACTCACCAAAGGATGGCCAGCCTTGTATGGATCATGACAGACAATCCGGAGAGGTATTGCAGATTTACCTGACTCAATTCAGTTAAATGCAACTTCGTCTTAACTTGAAATCAGTTGCTACTTTCTTGAAAAAACGTGCCGTTCCCAATAAAATACTGGAACAGTCTTATTAAAGTTTGATTTTAAAGCAAGACTCCAATGATGTTTTGTTTAGTTGACCTTACGGCCGATTTCTTTCAGATTTCTTGTTTAGTCAAATCAATTAGCTAATTTGTGTCAGAGACTGCCAAGGTTCTATGTGCTTGCAGTAAGATTTTATGCAGCCTTCAAAGTTTTGGTTATATATATAAATATTCTATATGAAAGATTTTTTTCTGTTTTCAGGGTGTTGGGCCCCAAGAATACACTTTGATTAAAATGCAAGTTTTGGAGCCGTACAAGGGAAAACTTAGGTGAGTATCGTTTATTTTTAACCGTTGAGTTTGATTCATATATTCAGATAGTTTGGTTTAAATTTAAAATTTTTTGTATAAAAATTTAAAAGATTTGATGTTTTCGAGTCTATTCATATTTTGGCTATTTTAGCTTGTCAGAAATTTAATTAAATATTTCTAAATAACTTGTGTCTTGTAGTCCTCTGGCTGGGAAGAAGATTTTCCTTGTTGCTGCGACTTTGAGGCCTGAGACCATGTATGGCCAAACAAACTGTTGGGTTCGTCCTGATATGAATGTGAGTATTCAACACGTTTTCGATATTCCTTTAATCAAATACGCTGTGGCTAGATTCTACCAATGAAATTTACCAATCAAGAACAAATGTCTTTGTTAAATAATCATGTTTTACGATAGGAGATTACAAATAGATATTTTTCAAGAAAGGTTTCGTATTTAATACCAACCTCTTGTCAGTTTCACTTATATTTGATTGGAATCACCAACTTCATCATAGCATCAAATGTGCTAAGTGTTTTTTGTTGTTGTTTTGAAAGCAGAATAATGTATCCCCCATTTTTGTGGGATCTCGTTCACAGAACAGTATTACATGAATGCGAGGCAGTCATTGCCAAGAGGATATTCCTGTTACAACATATAATACTGCAGATAAATGGTTCTACTGAAAGTATCAAGTTCTATAAATTGAGATATCAGGAGACTGTGTGATTTGGTAATAATCCCACCCAGGGTGTAATGTTATTCTAAAAGCGACGTTTATTCCAATTTGAGTATGAGTTTCCAGTATTTTTGTACTGTTTTTCCTCATATTGCTGACTCCTCATATTTGGACCATCTCCAATAAGCTAACTTGATAGAGTTGATTTGTTTCGTTAAACCATCTCATTTTCTTATTCCGTACTCTTTAATTGTCTTCTTTTTAGTACATTGCATTCAGAGCACGACAAGCAGATGAGGTCATTATTTCCACAAAGAGAGCTGCACGTAACATGGCGTTTCAAGGCATGACACACGAAGAAGAAAAGATTGATGTCCTAGTAGAGTTGACTGGTGATGACATCTTAGGCTGCGGTCTCAGGGCTCCTCTCACTGCCAACTCTGTCATTTACGCTTTGCCAATGTTGACCATCAAAGATGACAAAGGTATTAGAAATTATCATATATTTTTAGATCATAAATAAAATCAATTTTCTAAGCATCTAAAAAAAAGATTTGCTTGTATGTCTGTTAATTTTATGCGCGTTGGTCACAAGAAAACACAAAGTTTGTGCATTTCATCTGATCTCGGTGTCTCGCCGTTTTTTAAAAAGGGCTCTTTGCCAAACTCAGTTTTCGCACCTGCTCTCGGATGTATTTAATTATTTTTATAAATGTGACGTCAAGAACATTTTCTCGTCTACAATCTTTGTATTCACCACTACAAATAACCTCAAAAAGGTCTGAACTAGCCTTATCCACTTACAGCGAGGAATGCTGATAAAACATGTTTGACTTTTGTTTCCCTGTCAAGAGGATAAAGTTTAAAAGATGGCAGCAGTAATATTTCTCCTGGAAAAAAAGTTACCAGTAGACCAAACTTTTTTAGATATAACTTTATTTTTTGATTTACAGGAACTGGAATTGTGACATCAGTTCCCTCTGACGCTCCAGATGATTATGCCGCCTTGAGGGACCTTAAAAACAAAGAGGCTCTTAGAAAGAAGTACAATATAGCCGACGAGATGGTGATTCCCTTCGAACCAATACCTATCATTGACGTCCCGGGCTTCGGAAACCTATGCGCTGTTACAACATGTGATCAGTTCAAAGTTAAGAGTCAAAATGACAAGGATCAGTTGCAAGAGGCGAAGGAGCTGGCCTACAAAAAGGGTTTTTATGAAGGTATTTCACAATATTGTAAATGCAGCACTGTGTACATTTCGTTTCAGTTGAGACACTATTCACTGTCTAAAATTTTTATAGAGAGTTTTTTATTGTTATTTTTCTAAATTAAGGGAGAAAACCATTTGGGAAGCTTGATTTAAACAGAAATTTGTTAAAATGTTGCCATATCCTTTTGATCAGTGCAGTGCTCGTTTAAAATTATTAACATATAGTCTTTATCAGTGTCAGCGACTGAAGCTATCTATATGTACGTCTGAACATTAAAAAACCCCTCTGAACTTAATCTGTTTTCTCTAAGACAACCTGTGTACCGATCCTTTACTGCATTCACATACTAATTTTCTTCGCAATAGGTGTAATGATGATTGGAGAATTCAGTGGGATGAAAGTGCAAGACGTAAAGAAGAATGTCCAGAAGAAAATTTTAGATGAGGTAACTCTATATGCTCTACTTTCTTTCTAATGAAGCCCCGTACGCCGGGGGAAATACTAGCTACCTTTAATTTACTTGTTTTGGTTGTTGTTTGTTCTCGGGGGGTTGCGGTGTTCCTAAATTTCTATAGTAAGTCTTTATGTCGTATTGACTGTGAGCGTACAAATGCCTCCTAAATTATGTATTGTTTAGCTGGTAACGTCAAACTACGCCATAAAACTTGTGATATTATTAAGATTAAGGAGTTACCTGGGTGCTAGAGCGGACTGTGCCTAAGAAAGCTTTGTTCAAATCGATAATCAACATAACTTTTCACACAGGTAAACATCCTTTATACCCTGTATATTTGTTTTTAAGATGTAACTATTTTGATTTTTCCTTTCCGGGCGTGTTAAGCTTTCATCGATCACTTGTGATGCAAAATTATTAATTTAAAAGTTATTTTAGATTTAATTGTATTAAAAAATAAGTTGAATTTAGTTATAAAACTGAAATTTTTTTCTCAAAGGGATCTGCCTTCATGTATATGGAGCCGGAAAAGAAAGTCATGTCCAGATCGGGTGACGAATGTGTTGTAGCTCTCTGCGACCAATGGTATGATGTTATCTGCAGTCATACTTTTGTATTAGATTTTCCGTGAAAGTTCATGTTAAAAAAGGACCAGATGCTGCATGATGAAGGAATGATCAAGGTTGTCCTAAGAGTTAACGAAAGTTTAGGGAACGTTAATAGAAATTTTTTCAGGGAACTGCAAACATTGTATTCTTAAAAAGAAATTGGGAATCTCACCCCTCTCTTTTCGCATTAGGCTTATGGCCATAAATAATTTTATCTTCGCTCTTAATCTTTATACACCGCTACTCTTTTAGACAATGAATATTCATTGCCTGTAAGAAATCGAAAGATTTGTTGAAATTTATGAACAAATTAACACATGTGACTTTTCCATTTTCTGCCGGCAGTCAAAAGATTATAACTTGAATATTGGCATTATGTGTTTTGCTTATTAGTTTCATTGTAAGACAACCTTTTGTGTTATTATAGGTATCTAGACTATGGAGAGGAAACGTGGAAGAACCAGGCAAAGGACTTGCTGAAAAATGTTGAAACGTAAGTTTAATTTTCATTTTACTCTGATTAAGCCCTGTATGCCGGGTGAAATATTAGTATTCGTTTAATTTAATTTATTTTGGAAAATTTATCTCACAAAATTGGATTCTCGTCGCCGTTTTGCTTTGTTTCTGAATTTTATCCTCGTATTTATATTAAACTCATTGCAAGATTCACAGAATCTGGCGGACAGCCTATCCTGCGGTTCTTCCTTCTCACACATAATTTTTATTTGATGGTTCCCCTTATTTTCAGTACCATTTTGCTTTTTGTCTTATGCCAGGATAATTTGATGTTCTTGAATCAAATTGTCTCTCTAGATACTGGGCTGATAATTAGAGATATTTTCATTTCTATATAATATATAACTACGTTACTGATTATAGTATAATTTTATTTAATAGTCATGATCTTCTTATTTATCGTGTTGCAAACTTTCTTATTCATGTACAGTTTCTGTGATGAAGCAAGGCACAACTTTGTTGGCACCCTCGACTGGTTACAAGAGCATGCCTGCTGTAGATCTTATGGGTTAGGTAAGTTCGTAATACGTTTTCATCTGTTGTAAAGACTAGGTGATTTCTGATTAATCTGTTTGAAAAAATATCCAGGTTTATAGTCAAGGTCATTAATGTCAAGACCGTTCGAAATGACCCATGAAGGAGTGAAACTTTTTTCAAGCATTCAGAAAAAGCCACTGAAATTCAATGAGAAACTTCAAAGGATGAAACCCAGAGTTTTCTTTTCTGAACCCTAAGTTGTTGTAATGGCAACATCCAATACCTCATTTTATCTACCTGCAAGGTATATGGGTTGGTTTAGATGCAAGAAATTATAAATATACTGAAGTGTATCCAGCACTTAATGCAACCTTGCCTGTTGTTTATATCTAGGTTCGCGTGTGCCTTGGGATGAGCAGTATTTGATCGAGTCCTTATCAGATTCTACAATTTACATGGCATATTACACAGTTGCACACCTCCTCCAGGGTGGCGTTGTTGATGGATCGAAGCCGGGACCAGCAAACATTCGGTATGATTTTATGAGAGCAACAGTTTGACTTTTACTTGACCATTTCATCGTGTTAGTTTCAAATTTTCCCTACTCATACTATGACGGTAGTGTAATGAATTGTAAGCGGAGTATGATGCTATGATCTTTTCAAAGGCCCTTAAACATTGTTGTTTCCTTTTCTGTCCTCAAAGGCCCGAGCAACTGACAGAAGCAGTCTGGGACTTCATCTTCCTCAGCGATGCCCCGGAACCAGCCACGGACATCAATATTGATTCTTTAAGGTAATATCTTCTTGAAAAAATGGTCATATTTGAGGATTCTTTGTGCTTTATTTACGCTATTTCTCACATATCATTCTGGAAATGGCTGTTGAGAAACACTCAAACGCATTCTGGGTAGCATCCGTATATGGTCAAATATCTACCACCTCTTTCTCCCTGAATATAGAGATGGATAGTTGGTATTTTTATGTAGAGAATCTCTGACACTAACTTTGCTCCTCTTTTATAGGAAACTGAAGCGTGAATTCAATCATTGGTACCCTGTGGACTTGCGTGTTTCCGGCAAGGATTTGATTCCGAACCATTTGACTTATTTCCTCTACAATCATATTGCTGTATGGCCAAATGAAGCAAACAGGTTTGTTTTTGAAAAACAATTTATTTGACCATGACAGCGCTTTTCAAAATTGGATGAAAATTGCACATGTAAAAGATATAAAGTTGAACCGCGTAAGCTCGGACCTTTATTGGGGGGGGGGGGTATGTTGGGGCTGGTAAGGGAATGGCCCGACATAGCGAACTCCCGACTTACCCGGCGTACGGTTCTTGACATGAACTAGTGAAAGTCCGAGTCATCCGGGGTACGACGGGATACAAATGTATGTTCTTGTCGTGACTTTCTTTCAATTCCAGATTTATTTAACATTCGTCTTGAGCTGAAGGTGTCAGATTATTGAGAACTTCTTGACAAGATTTGATGTAAACAATAGCTTGTTTGGTTATAAGCCATCGTTTTTTATGCACTAAATGCTCAAGTTTTCAATTTTAGGTGGCCTAAAGGTATCAGGGCAAATGGACATTTACTGCTCAACTCTGAAAAGGTAGCGTAGAAAAATGATCTTACCTTGACGTCAGCCAAAATTGCAAGAAAAGCACCATAATCTTTTTGGCTGTCACTCGTCGCTTAGTTCAACAGCTAGCGGGCGAATGATTGTAAAAACAGCATGATTTGTCGTAGTATACCTCTAAAGTGCACCAATATCAGAAGAGTAAGAAATATATATAGAGGTTGAATGATTCAAACTTGTCTTAAGGTTACGGTAAACGTTTTCTGGATGAAAACATCATTTTTTCGATTTTTTCACATTCAACCAGCCGAACTTTCAAGGCACACAATGATACCAAATTTGAAACATTTGAAACAAAATAACATTTAACATTATTTGCCAATAATTTTTATCTGGCTAGATACGCCATAATCTTGTGCATCGAATGATATATAGTTTATCCAGATTCCTTGAGCCGTTTGGCCTTTAGGAAGGAAAAACCAATTTTCGTGTTCAAAACGTTTACCGTAACCTTAAAGCATGACAATTGGTAGCGAACGCATTTTGCAGATGTTTTATAATTTAATAATTTTGGTATATCTATACAAAATTGCAAAATTTTATGCAAACTGAATGTATAGGTTATTCTATTGGAATTCCTTTTCTACTTCTTTAGATGTCAAAATCTACTGGAAATTTCCTCACTCTTTCCCAAGCAGTTGAGAAGTTCTCTGCAGACGGTAACATATATTTGTTTTTCCAATTCATTAGTTAGAAAAGGTTTCCTTGCTATGAGGTGGATCGTTATCACGTAATCTCATTGAATTGGAACCAGAGTTTTGGTAAATCTTTGAAGCAATTTTTAAATTTTTCTTTGCGTGTTCAACTCCCGTCCACATGTGTTCGGCGGATCTGCCATCGAATCTTGAACATTTCAAAAATTTGCCCTCAAGATTCGGGAATTATACTGACTGGCGTACTTTACTAATTGCAAAATGTACTGGCACATTTCATGGTGGATGCTCTTTAGATGATTTTTTTTCATTTCTAATTATTCATACAGGTTTTGCGAATTTACGTGTTAAAGGGAGGGTGCCGATCACTGCCTTCTGAATATTGTAGAAAATGATTTAAAGAGTTATAGGCCTATTTTTAACTTTATTCAAACAAATTTCGGCAAGGTTTGTAAGATTGAAAAGCTTTACCCGGAAATATTCTTGCGGTCCAGTCCCGTATTAGTTTTCAGACTTTGTATCGTCATTAAATCTACAATACGAACACAAATAATATGGAAGATTATGTCCAGCCTAAATGTTTGGAGATAAATCCTAAAATGAGCTCACATAAGTCGTATAAAAAAGTATCGAGGGATTTCAAAAACACATCCGTAAAAAGATTCGGTGTTTTAATGGTATATATAGGAGAATTGTAGAGCCACATCTTGGTTCCTGTTACTCTGTTTGGAGTTTTTTGTTGTGTGATTAATTTGAATCAATGGCAGAGGGTACACAACAGGGCTGCAGAAAGGCAACTAATACTTCTTTCAATGCTCCATATAAACTATTTTGCATTTCATATCGTGGGACTGAGATTCGGGCCGAACTAAACGACCTAAGTCCTGACGAATAAGCTTTTGGTAACATGTTGAAGGTTATAAGTCTTCTAGTTGTTATGTAGCTTATCATAGTTTTGCTTAGCTTTAATTTTTTAACAGGGAAAATTGTTGAGCAGTTAATTACTAATTTTTCACCTTTTTTATAAGTACTTTTTGAGTGAAATGATATTATCTTCGTTGTGAATGTATTTTTGAATTACACAAAAGTTTCGTCAAATTCGAATGATATTCATACTGCGTAAAATCAGTAATTGTCATGATTTTTGGTCGCAGGAATGCGTCTTGCCTTAGCCGATGCTGGTGATGGCATTGAAGATGCGAATTTTGTAGAGAAGATGGCTGACGCGGGAATCCTGCGTCTTTTCACGCTCCTCGAGTGGGTCAAGGTATGCAGAATCGTGTTTTTTGATGGTGTATAGATCTGCCCTGTATCAGGGCAATACAATTGACCTAAGAATTGAATTTTTTAAAGGAGATAAATTACCTTGTTCCAAAATTTCTTTTCGAAAAATGATGTTTTAGAAACCTTCCAACAACATGCAGTATTCTCTTCCTACCAACGTTCGGTACAAGGGCTCTGCTACTTAAGTATGAGGACCAAGACGAAAAGCATTAGTTTCATTTCAAAATGGCGATCCAGACGACGTGTAAAAGATTTTTAGGAATCTGTAAAGAGACACATAAAGAAGATTTGGCATTTGTTCAACATACTCAAAATATGTTTTGACTAGGCATGTTTGATACTAGTAGATTCTGCTATAGAAGATGCCATGTTGGTTATAAAAATGTGCCAATCAGTGCAACAAAAGTGCGGCTTGGTGAAGTGTTGTAGGGGATTTGTCAGATTTTTGTGTTTTAACACATATGAGATTTTTAAGACATGCTTAGTATCTTTATCTCTACGCGTGTTAATTCTTCTTTTCTTTCTGCCAAAGGAAATGATAGCTGGGAAGGATTCGCTTCGATCGGGTGAATTTGATTCATTCAACGACCGTGTCTTTGAAAGGTACAAGGACTAATATAATTGATATAAACTTTTCGCATAAAGTTGAGTTTCTAATTAGTGTCTAACTTTATGTTAGTTGTGATATTCTATGATGTACTTAGCCCTTTTTCTGACACCCTTTAGAGGCTAAAACGTCAAAACATTGATCGAAAACTCTAATCTAGAAAATATATATACCTAGTTGAAGATCGAATAAGCAAATCAGAAACGTGAGCACATAACTATGAAGTTTGTTCCAATCAGTGCCGCTTGCCTATTGAAAATATTACCAATGGAGTTCTTGAGTGACAACAATAGTTTCTGTTACTCGTCGTTAAATCAAACGTAAGAAAACAAATTTGGAAGTTTTTCTGCAAGACAGCAAACTGTGTTCACATTTCTTTAGTATGGCTTCAAGTCAGTGTTGATAAGACGGTGCCAAAAACTTTTTAATGAAAATTCCCGTTTTTTTCAAAAGTAATCTCGCTTTTGAAGTTTAGCGAAAACAGTTCTATTGAGTGTCGGAAAATTTCTTTTCAATATTTGCTCGAAAATTATGTGGCTGAAGGATTATAAAATGTATTTTATCTTCCAGACAAAGACTATTATGTAGTGCAAAATCCAGTACTTCGATCTGAAAAATAAACAACTTTATCCCTTTCTTGATGAAAAGCACACTTTTAATACTTGCATTTTGTTGCTTGAATTACTATGCCCTTTCTACAAATTCATATGTTAAGTCATAAGAAAAATGTGCCAACAAAGTTTTGTTGTGTTCTTAAAGCTCTATGTCTGATCTATGTCTTGATTGCTCTTCACAGCGAAATAAACCTCGCAATAAAACAAACGGAGAAGAACTACGAGAAAATGCATTATCGCGAGGCCCTCAAAACTGGCTTCTTCGAGCTTCAAGCTGCCAGGGATAAGTACAGAGAGCTGTGCATGAATGGGATGCATAGAGACTTGGTATTTAGGTATATTGAGGTGAGGCAAAAGTTTGTTTGGCTTAAAGTGTTGTACGTAGTCATTCATACATCACTATTGATGAGGTTCGATGGGAAATATGTATTTTTAAAAGAAAGATAATGTCTTTGATCGTATTTTTCAGGCTATTTTTGTATTAGGGTATGGGATGTTTATATTTTGATCTGGCTTTTAAGCACGACGAATGGTAGAAAATGAATAATTTATATTTCGATTACATATGGAGCTATTAATTTAGTACTTGATGTGATACTTTGATGTGAAGTACGAAGCTCGAACAAGTCCATTCAGAGTACCTAGAATAAACAGAGGTGAATCGGAGGCTTTTTGTTGTTGATCGATGGTCGATTTCGGATTATCAAGAGGCTTTAATTAACTCCTAAGAGGCCTTACACAAAGGGGGGGGGGCGTGGCTCATAAATGAACGAAAAGAAGATTGCCGTCTTCATACCTGTTTTTCAGATTTTCTAGAGGGACTAATCCAGTAGCATTTTGTTGCAAAACAAGTTTTCGAAAAAAAAAAAAGATGGCAGTTTATCTTCTCCATCGATACATGGCAAATCATAAATGTGCTTCTAGCATTCGTCTACGAAAATTATCTCTCTTATGCATTTAATTGTCAATTGCAAACGACCTTTTCATAGCATCATTTTATTTTCGAGCCGTGAGCAATACCGAGAGAAATCAAAATTCTGCGTCTATGCTTAACAAAAGCATAAAAAGAAGCAAGAATTTAGTTCTTAAAATCTTCACTTTTGTCTGCTTTGACAATTTATCTATTTCCAGTTGTTAGTAGTTTCTTTGATTTCAACTTTATTATTTTTCAACATTTTACCTAAAGGTTCAAGCTGTGCTACTCTCTCCAATATGTCCTCATATCTGTGAGCATTTGTGGAAACTTTTAGTGAAGGTAATTGGCCTTTGTGTTCATTTTTGCAGATCAACTGTTAATATGTCATGCAGGTTTATAATCTATTTTGAAAATGCACTGATGTGCCAATTAAAAGGTTCTCCTTGCACTGAAAAAAGAAAATCTAGCAATACTCAAGTAAAATCATTTTAAGTTCTGTTTACCGAGATATTAAATTCAACAAAGCAATGTATTTTGCTATTAAACAGTGAAATAATCACCCAGAAGGTTTTGCAGAATTTCTGAGAACAGCTTTGTAACATGGGATAACATGCAATCTTTTTTCATATGTAGCAGCTTCAGAATTCGATGGTTGCCTGCTGTTTCTATGAAATTGATTATTATAACAGTGAATACAATTGCAGGGAAATTTTAGTCATATATAAAGTTGCTAGTTTTGCAAAAGTGTCGTTCGAGGATGCAGACATTGTTATGAAAACAGAAGAAAGTTCGCGAGCCCTGAATTTCCACAGGCGACGCAACCTGCGTCTTTGTTTAGGGCTAAATAACATGATGTTTGTTACTATTCTGTAATTTTTCATCGTATGTAGCTTATTGTCAATTGTCAACAGGCAATCTTAATTGATAATTCTAAAACTAATGTTTTCGAGAACCATTTTTCATTTTGAGCGTTTTATGCTGAAGAGAGTCGGGTTTTATGCAAATGGCGATGGAAATTTCGTTCTTATCACTACTCTTCCACAATCCATGCAAAAATACTTGAAAAGTACCCTAAACTTTGCACGCTGCACTTTAAACTAAAATGGGGGCGAATGGTGCAGTTTTCGGTGTCATGAGTTGGATAGTCCAGAGAGATAAAAACAACACTGTATTGTGTTTCTTTCAAGAGGTAATGGCAAGAATTATGGTTATAGTATAAATCAATCACTAATATTGTCTTTAATATCATTTTTCACAACTAGAGATCCAATTTCTTCCAGGAGACGAGTATCATGAGGGCGTCTTGGCCAGTTGCTGGTGAAGTGAACGAACAATTCTTAAAGTCTTCTCAATATCTGATGGATTGTGCACGAGAATTTAGACTGAGACTCAAAAACATGTTGATGGCACAAAACAAGGGAAAGGGGGTAAGCCACCAATTCTTGTATACTGTATTACTTCAGGCGAAAAAACTTAAAGCTTTTTTAGTATTCTTAAAGCCAGATTTTGTCATGGGTTTGCCGGTCATATCTTTTTCTTCCTCCCCCCCCCCCCCCCCTCTAAGCACATTGTTCGTTATAACTGTTTTTCACAACGATACAAAAACACAATAATGATGACAATTCGAAATATCTGCGTACCAAAGGTTTTGAATTCCTATTTCATTAATGTATTTTGCCATCATTTCATTGCTTAAACCCGTTAACCTACTGCATAAAAAGTCCCCTTTAGGCTTGGCTTTTATTCAAACGCTTTCTAGACGGGTCAAACTATACTAGAGAATGATATAACCAGTTTTGTGTGACTTTAAACACACCAACGATCCACGTTTCACTTCTTTAGAAGGCAAAGGAGCCAATACAGAAGCCAAACCACGGAGTAATTTACATTGCCAAGCAGTATCCTCCATGGCAGCACACAGCTCTAGTAACCTTAAAGAAACTCTACGATGACAACAATGAGCAGTTCCCGGATAACAAGCAAATCATGAATGTCTTGAAAGGAGATGACTCTGTAAAGAAACACATGAAGAAGCTTATGCCGTTTGTTCAACATGTGAAGGTAACATTTCATATTGACCATGACGTCACTTATTGCCCCATGACTCAATTCAAATTGCATGCTTTCTACGTGTTCAAGTTATTTACATTGCTTGTCATTTTCCAAAGTTTTCTTCTAATGGAGTACTGGATAAAGCAATCTTTAAAAATACATACGATTTGGCAATGCTTAAACACTAAACTTTAGGCCTTTGCAAAGAGACATATTTCGAGCAATTTCTTTGGTGAGCAGCCAATATAGATCCCTCTGACTACACATTCTTTTTCTAAAGTCTGTCAGTTAAAATCAGACCCCTAAAAACTGTGGTGTTGCTTTTTCACGTAACATTGTCTTATCATTCGTTAAGCGGAGCGCAGAAGACAAGGTGGCCATACGGTCAGAATGGGTCAATGAAAATAAAAGAAACAATTTCACCATACCAAAACCCTATCTTTTTTTAATTGTTTCTCCGAGAAAAGGTTTCAGGGCCTAAGGATATTATCTGAAGGAAAGATTAAAACACTTTTCAGGTTTCTGTCACAAGGCATAAAGTGTAAGGCACCTCGAAAGCAGCAGAATTGTTACACTTCGTGTTTTGCTGTCAAGTTTCAGAGAAAGACTTCACGCTGTTCCGATAGCTTTTGTAGCATATCTCTTATTATAATTGTTTCTTTTCAACTTTGTAGAAAAACGTAGAGAATGTTGGAGCCTCAGCAATGAACCTATCAGTTGATTTTGATGAGACATCTGTGCTGATGGAGAATCTACCATATTTATTAAAATCTATAGAAGTGAGTATGGTTTAAATTAAATAAGGCAATATATCCGATTATATCTCCATCCTATTTTATTTCTTTGTGATTTTACCTTTTTTAGCAGTATTGCTTGAACGCCTTCTTTTATTTTCACAAAATTTAGAATAGCTCAGTAATACAAGACGTTGTTTAAAGTATCGTGGTACTAGGCCTACTTAACACGTGCACACGTGTTTCTTCAAATTGGCCTGAAGTAGAATTTTTATATATTGATAATGTGCAACTCAGGTCGTACTTTGTGTCATAGTATTCCAGAGATCAACTAGAAAATAAAGGGTACTTCGAGTCAATGCAAGCATCCACTACGTTTTTTCAATTGTTTGCTTTTCAAGGATATTGAAGAGCCAATTTTTGTGCTGGTCTCTATTTTTTAATTGTTATTTTTTCTTCCTTTTGCCTTCCTTTATTCTTCAAATCTCTATCTTTAAAACTCTCTTTTTCTTTCTCCTCCTCTCGCTTCTCTTTCACCCAATTTCCATTTAAATCCTTGTGTTTCTTTTTTAAAATATGTCTACCCTCGCTCATTCTTTTTGGTAAATTCTCCCTTTCTCTTATTAAACGCCTCCATTTCCTCTTTTCAAAACCTCCCTTTTCCCCTCTGTATTCCTCATTTTTTCTGTCTCTCCTTTTCATGACTTATAACGATACTTCTTGTTTTTTCTTTACAGCTTGACAGCTTAGATATCAAGCCTTCAACAGATGCCGATGAAAAAATTGCTGAAGAATGTGCGCCTGGTAAACCATTTTCAGTTTTCAAAGCAAAATAGATTGATGTAGTAGTGGTAAATTATAGTCAACAAATTGAGAATTTCAAAATTTGAAAATGGTCTTTATTGCTATTACCTCCTTTCTTGTGATATTTCAGTTTATCAGCTCCAAGCTTTTTGCCCAAAGAAACATCAAGTCTGAGGTTTTAGAAAGCAAATATTGTCATTCTAAAAATTTAATCATGCGTGCACTTAGAAAGCTCTGTTGACCCAAGAAAAAGGATTTGCTATCCGCAAATGTTACATTTCCTAATTGGAAGAATTCAATTTTTTGGAGTTTTTGTTCGCTCCATAAAGTACTCTAAATAACCAGAAAATGTATTTGTAATCAAGCTGAAAGCTCTGGTTTCGTTTCTTCTGATCTTCCACATACCTACTGAAACATTCTTCCTTCAAAACCGTAAAAGAAAGTGAAAAACTTTTGAGATGTATTATTTTATCAAGCCTTCATTATTATCATATTACTATTAGAGCAATCTTTCTAAAAAAAATTTGCAATTGTTTACCACCCCCACACCCCGCTTTCCCACCCCTATTGCCCCTACGCTGGCTTTGAGAGCTCCCAACAGCTCGGCGTCACGCAAGCTCCACAGAAAGCAAATGTTAAGTCAATAATTGAAAAGCCAGCCGGAGGCGATCACGCAATCAATAGTGGTTGCTGCATTGGAAACCATCTTTTGTATTTTCTATGGTAAGATCGCTAGTGTTTTAGTTGGACTACAGACAAAATCAAGTCTGCGCAAATTAATAAAATGTTTTTTTGTATTCAGATGTTCAATATTACAGCGTTTTATTGTTTTAATTTGTTTTAAGATCACCAAGAAAATGTTTGCAATTTTTCTAAATTTTAGCACTTGGTGTTAGTTTAATTGTTTAAAAAAGGTTCTAAAATTAGCAAGAAACTGTTCGCAATTCTTCTGAATTTAAGGACCTTGGGAAAGTTCTGTTCGAAACTGGACAGTTTTCTAGCTACTTATTTCATCACCGCACACCTTCGGATTACCTTGGCCGGAGCAACCTTTGAAAAGCTGTCTTATCAAGCGTTAATTTATGATAATCATCAATATATTAAATTTCGATCACCAACTAATCTATGCCAGCAATCTAACCATACCTGCCATTTGCCAACTACTTACATGGCACAGCCGCCCGAGGAGCAAATTATTGTACCTGTGACTGCATAACAGTCACCCAACAAATCCACTCGGGCATTCAGAAAACTTGAATCTGAAGATACTGTTATCTTGAAGGTTGACCTGGCTTATGTTTTACCTTATCACAAGCTAGGATATATTTCAAAATCATTCTCTATCTAAAAATGTATTTGAACTTGCTTCAAAATTCTTCATCGAACTGTAAAGTGAAGTTGTAACATTTACACAGTGAAGGAAACACTGGAAAACGTTTGACAGTAGGTAAATAAACCTCAGATGATTATCAAAACAGTAAGAATTATTATTTAACAAACTCAAAGAAACTCGCATTTAAAGGATAGAAAATTTGAGCAACAAAGTGGATGAATAAACGCAGAAATGGGTTGGGTGATTCTTTTGACCATTTTTCTCGAGCTTCAAGGTAATTGATATACTGTAGGGGCGCTATCTCTTAATCAAAAAATTGACCAATCAGCAAGCGTGATTCCACTCGGACGCTCATTGATTGGCTAATCTTGATTGACAAATGGTCGACTGTCTTTAAATCAATTTGATATCTTTTAAGTTCAGCTCAGCTTATATAGAAGTTTGAAAAATTCTGAAGTATATGGAAATTAATCAATATTTTGAAAGAAATCTAAATGTTTGTTAAGTTGCTATGAAATGGTTTAGTAGTAAAAACAAAATTAGATAAAATTTTGATTATCTATCGAGTCATTTATCTAACATTTTAAGTGTACTAACTTTGTTAACTTTTTCAACAAATTTAAGGACAGTTAATGATTAGATACAAGAAAATTTAGATAACCATGGTCGAAAGAGTAAAACTGCCGAAATTGTATATGATTGCTATGTTTTAAAAACTATGTAAAGTGAAACATGATTCACAAAGTTTGGCACTTTTCCTGGTTGTGATTAACAGAATAAAAAAACATCCGAACTGGAAGGTCTAAGGTATCATAACTGATCGGGTATATAAGTTTCCTAGCTTAGAGTTTTCGATTTAAATTCTGACGTTTTATACTCTCGCAAAGCTTTGTTATGTTTCAATAGTTTGCTATGTCAAAGGCTGTCTGTTTCTTAACGGATAACGGATTTCGATGCTCGCTTTGGCTGGCCTAGCTGCGGTAGTGGACGACATTTGAACCTGCGAACAAAAAGCTATCGGGAATGGCAAGAAGATTTAATTACTGGAATTGAATGATGATAATGGAAGCATTTTCTTTCGCTGTTGACATATTGGTCGCAGAAACCAAACAGGGAGCCATACTTTTCTAGCCACAGCTTCACTACAACAGGAACACAGGCATTTGATTCAAAAGCACTGGAATTAAAGTTGTTTCTGATTGGTTTAAATCGTTTAATTATCGATCAAGCTCAACGATGCGTGAATTTCACTTCCGTGAAAATAAAGTTGAGCATAATAGGGGACAGACTGCCTTTAAAGACATTAACTATAAAAGTAAAATATTAAAAGCCATTTTCTTTCTTGTCCTCGACTAGGTCCTATTTATTCCGCATGTGACCTTTTTTCTGTTCCTACTTTTAGATGGGTTTTCTTTTCGTTATTTTACCGGACGAAATACCATTGATTGAGGATTAAGGCCTAAGCTAAAATTCGTTACTTTCTTTTGCATCCCCAAGTATAGATTGGTTTAGCCAAAATGCCAATTAGCTTATTGATGCACTCAACGCAGCGGCCAATTACTCTTTCATTCTGTTGCTAAGATTTCTGTTGTATCTTTTCTTTTTCTTTAAAGGATGTTTATGAATTCAGTTTTTAGAGCGTAAATATTCTCTAGCCTGTTATAACATGTACTATAGAAGGCAATATAGAAGCAAAGGTTCTCATAAAAAAGAGTAATGCGTCGTATGTGAAAGTAAAACCATACGTAGAAAAGTGTAAGGCAAACCAAAGTCAATGAAAATTTTGATACTAATCTCCATACAAGACAATCTTTGACTCGAATTAGTGCCATTTGCTACCACCTAGCATTTTAAAGTAGGTTTTAGGCACTGTAAACCTGTGCTTATCGAGCAGTGTCCTGGTTCTTCTTCTCAAACCTTGCTTTTATTTTCTGGAAACTATAAAAGTGGATGGGTTTTTTAGAATTTTTTATTCACTTAACTAATTATGTTCTCCATCTTTTCACTGTTACTTTTCTCAATATACTTCTTCATATTGCGTTTAAACAAGAAGCATAAATGCAAAAACAAACTAAAAAGAATTTCGTTAAAAATATAACTCCTTGCTCGATTCCTTATTCGGAAACTTTGCAAATCAGCCCTGCATTAAAGGCATTGAGTCATGATAAAAGGAGTGGGTAAACACGAATATGCTCAGTCGTGGCTTTCGAGCTGCAATGCTGTTTTTAGGGCTGAGACTGATCACATGAACACACCTTGTACTGATTTACAAAGCACCTTCCGTGAATAGCAAATTGTTAACAACTGATCACATGAATCACATGAAACTACATCGATCACGTCGAAAGCAAATTGCCATCTAAAGGGAAGGCCTATTTACCATGACTCAATGTCTTTGTAAGTTTTATATCTAATATAGCGAAATTATTTTAAATTATGGTAAGAAGTTGTCGCAATATTCAAACAGTCTAATTTTTATCCTCGAGCTTTAAGATAAAAGCAACATCAGGAGATTTTTTTGACCCATTTCAATTTCAATTGTTTTAGCATTATTTCAGTATTGGGTAACTTATGTAGGAAAATAAACCGGCATTTCTTCAAGGACACTTTGACTTTCAACATGTTTAATCTTATTCAAATGTGCAGTTAAAATCGTGGTAGGAACATTCGTGGCTCTTAATAAGGGATTTAAGTATTTGTATTTGTTGCTACCTAGCATGCGAAGGTAGTTTTTAGGACACTGAGGAGCTATGCTTATCGAGCAGTGTCCTGGTCCTTCCTCTCGATGTGACCACACCTTGTGATTCCTACACCTGGAATTACAGAGAGCTGGCGACTCTGCCCACTCTGGGTGAAAGTTTGGTCATGTCGGGGACACGAACCACGGACCCTTGCGTCTGTAGCCAGCGCCTCTAACAACTGAGCCATTCTCGCACCTCTTAAGGGAAGTAGCCAGTCTCGATTCAAAAGACGAAGAAAATTTAGAAAATAGGGTGACTTGCGAAAAATAAGAATGAAACATTTGGAAACTGTTGTCGCTAAATACTGTGAGCGCAAAGAAAAGCCTTCGCCCTAATGCGTATTGTACACTTTTCTCATTGGCTCAAACATATGGATAAACGATAGGAATTTAGACTCGTTTCCCTAGCAATAAAGCACGACAAATAAGCAGGGATGATGCTTTGGTATCTTATCAATTTTCAGGTAGCCAGAAAAAAATGCAAAACTCTCATATTTCTTAACACAAGGGAAGAGAGTGATGTTGATAAAAACACCTTGGTATTCAAGAGGTGTCGAGGCGAATATTGTACCTGCTTCAAGTCAATTTTCGGCTGTATAAAAAACTAACCTGATCATCTTCTCGGACCTTTAATAGTTGCCCTTTTAAAAGTTTTATATGTAAAAGAAACAGTTTTTTTAGGAAAATGTGCGTTAAAAAGACTATTTTTAAAAATATGTTTATGCATTTCATATAATTCAACCAATGTTATCTTACTTACTTGACCTTAAACTCAAGTATTATTTAACCTGTAAAAATCTACAAAAGCTGCCAGCACGACAGGTTAGATATTTATTATTAAGACCAATGGCATCCATGATATTTTTATCTATTCCCAGTTCGTTGATCACATAAAAGAGGTAAGCATAAAATTTAAGCATATAGATTTCAGTGTATTAATTTCCTTTACTATTTTCTCCATGCTGTTTTTTTTATTAGTAGATTTTTCCCCTTGAAAGTCAAATTTATGCAAAATTATTATGCTTAAAGATTTTCTGGTTACACCACAAGCGTGATAGCATGCAAAATCAGTTCCGAGCTTCTCATTAAACGGCACATTTAATTGTGTATAGAAAAGTTCGTGATCTTATATTGCTATGCAGATCTTACGAATATTTTCCCGATAAAGACCTGTCTCGATGTCTAGGTGAACCTGGTTGTTTGCTAACAAAATCTTTGAGACACAATAAGATCAGCTCTGATCATGACTGTTACTTAAAACACGATCGATAGACTATTTATTGATTAGCCAAGTGTGTTACCGTGATTCCCAATATTGCAGCCTATTAGAAACTCATGTGAGAAATCCGAAAACAGAAACGGTAAGTTTCCATTTTAAGAGTTCAAAAAGTAATTGTATGAATTATGATGTATTATATGTTGCAAGTTATAGTATGCAGGAAAATATGGTTGTAAGTTTCAGCATGGGGTTTCACGCTTAATGCGATTATCAAACAGCCTTGGTGCACGCTTAAAAACGTCCTGTTCTACACAACAAACCGTGTACAACCTTGTCTGTGCGGCATCGAGCACTTTACAATACATTGGAAAAGTAGTCTTATTATACTTTATTCTTGATAAATTACTTAGAATGGAAAGAATATTTACAATGGAAACATGGCTTCTAAAAACAAGCTGAACAATATACAGAGAATATCAAAGATACGTTTTCCATATTTGAAGGGAGAAATGTTTTCGAAGTCAGTGATATTTGAAAAAAGATTTAATGGGTTTTTGTATAACTTTAACTCGTGATAACTGTCAAAATAAATAGAAGATTTATTACGTAAATGCAAATTGCGTGAAATATTATTTGTGCGATTTGCCATTTTCCATAGAACGAAAACTAAACACAGAAATATTTCGGCCTATTGAAAAACTGTCTATAATCTTTTTATAGCCTATTCAAAAGCTGTCTTGTTTCCTCACAATAATGATGCTCAAAATTGTAGACATTTAAAATGATTGTCATATACATTTTTATTACTCTTAAAATACTCTATTTTTATTTTTTCGCAGCCTTTGTACTTAATCTTATTTAATCTTTCTACAATTTGGCCTACACTTTGCTCCTACCGCTTGATATCAACATTTCCTTAATTGTTTTGAGATCCAAATATGTCATTTATAATATGGAAATGATATTAATCTCCAGATTTTTTCTATCAAACATTTAGCCTTAAAGGTATTTTTCTGATTAGTAACATGGCCTATGTCTTCAAGTACACTATAAACGAAGGAAAAAAGGTTCTCTTGCCTCCAATCTTAGGAATTTATCTCGCATGTTTTTATCTCGGGGAGTCGTGTGTTTTTTCACATTCAGAAATACGTTACGTGAAATGTCACAGAGAAAGTACAAAGGTGATTCAAATTAGGCATTGCGATTTCCACGACATTTTTGTAAAGTAGATGAAGAGGTTTGTTTACACAAATAATTAGGGTCCGTTTAGTGATCCTTGACGTGAAGAATCAGTGAACAAAATTTGTGAATGTCACCTCATGCTATGAGATGAAGCAACATATTTTGCTATCTACACTCCTTTTTAAATACTTAAGATTTAAAAAAATTTTCTTTAAATCTTTTTCCTACATATTATAATTTTGAATCTCGTAGAATTGCTCCGTGCGACATATCACAAGGATACTTTCTTGGGCCATTTGTGCTCATACTTAACCTAATCGGGTTTTTTATAAGTCAAATTGAAAGGGGATTCAATCGAAACGTTTTTCTTTGAAATACAACTGTTTTTGTCGCTATATTAACGGTAAGTCGAAACATTTCCAACTGCTTGATTTGTCCTGATTAATATTGGCTATGTCGATAAATACTAGGTCTCAAAACAGGAAGGTTGTTCTCAAAAATATATATCAAGGAACAGCTAGCTCTTTCCACCTCGTGGTGGTCCCTATTTTTATCATCAAGCCTTTTATCCAATTGCGCTTCCCACCTGATGCTATAATGGTATATATTTGAAACATATACCCTTGATTCTAGAAAGGAAACTCTAAAGATTGTGAAACGTTAAGGATATTTATGACAATTTTTTTACAAAACTTACGTTTTTATTTATATATTTGCATTAAGAAAGTTTGTTTACCGATGGAGAATGAATAAATAAAAGCGCTTTGCTCAGGATTTATTCTTGAGATAGGAAGTTTTAAACCTGGAGTGGGGATTGTGTAGAAAACATTTCAATCTCAAATAGCGTTTGATTTATTCCCCTAAGGTAAAAAGGCAATATCAACGGCATTTCCAAGGGATTATGTCTTTGACATACTACCTGTTCTTGGTAGTGCTGCTTGCAGCAGTACATTCAGATGCAAGAAAATGGCACCACAATGCATACAGCAACCATTACATGCTGCATCGTAGGAACGGCATCACACAGGATGATAGTGCAAAGAGAGGTAAGCTGCTGTGAAAATAATGCTCTCGAGAATTTTGGAGGTTATATAGGACAAACTCAAACGACAATAAAATGCAGCATGCTCTCTTATGTATAACGTTATTTCTTCTTACACTGTCTAAACTTAGACCTTTTAATATAAATGATAATTTATATTAAATGTTTTATGTGTCTCTATTTTGTATTTTGAGATAAGATGGGGAGACTGAGCCGATTCTTTTTAACATAATGCATGATCCTGAACTTCGCCAAACTCAACCGAGATATAACAAAAAGCTTGAATGACATATAATTCTTTAAGTTTATAATTCTTTACGTAGGTAGTAGGCCCGTAACAACTATTGTTCTTATGAAGACTCGTGCTCCCCCCCCCCCCCCCACAAAAAAACAATGATAGAGATCCTTTGTTTCCCATGAACAATCTCTTTGTCCTTATTTTTCATAAACAATGGATTCCCAATAATTTCATTCTTCCAAGGCTTCTACGTGCAAGATAAATTGGGTTAGAGAAGACATTTGACGATTATGTAATTATACATGTAACCACTATCGTTATAGAATTACAGTTTTTATAAATCACAAAAATTTCTGATAAAAAATGACATTCTCGTTTTCTCTAAAGATGCCTAATGAATGTCTATAACATTTCCAGCATCATTGCCGAATCTTAACGTGCTCATCAATGGAAAAGAAAATGGAGTTGAATTTGAGATTGCAGGATGCAAAGTCAAACTCACTATTGATGGAGAATGCAAATTTAAGCTCTCGCCATCTCCAGACTCATGCGGAGGAAAGCTGCCATTGGCTGGAATTTTGAATCACTTTTTACCAAACAACAAGCTTGGAGAGAAGTCAAATACATTCATCTTGCCGGATAAGTTCGACCTTGAAGCACTGCAGATCGACAAATGTAAAAGCACGATCGAGTTCAAGACCTCTTCTCGTGAAAAGCTTGATCTCATTCCTGGAAAGCTCTCCATGGAGGGTGTGTCATTAAAAATGAAACTGAACTATAAATCTGGCGTTGTTGACTGGGAGCTTCTTGATTTAGACATTAGTGCATCTGTGACAATTGCAGAGAAGAAAGTACCAATAACAGCAAAGAAAAAGGAGAAGGAGACATCCATCAGCTTTTCATTCAAAACAGATGACCTGAAGATTCCAAGTCTTACTGGGATGTTCTCTAAAAAAGCAGCCTCGCCTCCAGATTCTGATGAGCAAGTATCTTCAAAAGTGATGGGTTTGACGATCAAGAAACCATCCGTATCAGGGGTGTACGACACAAAAGGATTTTTTGAAATTGTCGCTAGTGGAGAGCCCGATTCTGCAGCATTCAAGAGTGCCTCCTTCTTTATCATTATCCAGAAACCAGAAGATGATGATGTGGAAGTGGCAGTGATGGCCAAAATGAACCTATTTTCACCAACCAAACTGCTAACTGAATTAACAGGAAAAGATCTGACCAAGATTCCACTTCTCAAAGAGCTTGTACTTAATTTTGCCTTTGCCATTTCAAATGACGACTTTGTTATCATCAAGAATGAAGAATTCAACAAGGCTATTTCAGGTGTTATCAAAGGAGAAAAGACCATAGAGAAAGGCACTAAACTCCATCTTGATCTGCCTGTTAAAGAGATGTTCAAAAAACTGGCACCAGACTTGAATACAGAAAGCTTTCCAGCTTCGTTATTTGTTAAAGCCACCATAAACAAAGATGGAGTGAAATTCAAATTCCCAGACGAATGGAAGTCAGATTTGCTTCAAATTCTTAAAGGACTCGCACCAAAACTGAAAGAATATATCCCAAAATGGCTAAAAGGCGATGGCCCCCCTATTGTGGTAATCAATGATTTCTCATTTGACTACAAGACATTGGCCTTTGCTATAGACATTTCAATGGATGGTCCTTTTAAACTTGGCAAGATATTGTCGCTGTACAATATTTCTCTCAAAGTCAGTCACAAGGGCGAGGATAAGCCTTATGAATTTTCTTTCAGTTCTTCCCAGACATTGTTTGGGGAAACGATGCTAGTTACCAAACTCTCAAAGAAAGGAGGAACGTATGAATTTGACGGCTCAATTAGTTCTATTTCAACTGGACAGCTTATCAGAGCACTTGGTGTCAAATACCTTAGCGAGGAAACAATGAAAAAACTCAGTTATCTAGACTTTGGAATGTGTGACGTCAAACTAAAGGCGAAATTTGGTGACACATTTTTCATAAGGTGAGTATTTGACTTCTTCAGTGTTGCAGTTACTTTTGACTGGTTATTGGATAAGATACTATAGCCATCGTATTCTATTATTCTATTTACTATCCCCTCTGCCGTATAAAAAATTATTTCTTTTGATCATTATCTTTAACATTCATGTCAACCTGCACATCATTAACTTTATATACAGGTGTAAAATTATAATTAAATTCCTAAGAGACATATAGTAATGCCATTTAAGAGCAGTTGAAAATACGCTTGACATACTTTGCGCTGATTGGTCCAAAACAAGGACCAACCAAAACTACCTCTTATATTACTTTCGATAATGATATCATCATAGAAATTTTAATCAAAAACGGCAGAGACAAAAGCATCAAGGTAATTAAGGCTAACAATGCACATGTACATAAACATTTCTTGATATCTGGATATAAATTTGTACTCAGGTTCGGTCATTATCCGATGTTTGCACCCTGTAGACAAAAAATGATGTTATGTTTCCCCTTTTTTGTGCTTTCTACAGCTCAGATTTCTCCTTACATCGGCATAGGTTTGTTAGTAAGCCTTTACCAACGAAGAAATGTTGTCAGTTTTGTTTGTGGATAAATCGTCAGGCTCTATCACTGTGCAACCACGTAGCTGTAGGTGTCGGCTAGGGGGGGGGGGGGCAAACTCGAGCAAGAACCATACCTGAGGGGGGCAGGCTTTAAAACAAGAAAACAGATATATAAAAAACAGATATGTTGGGACAAAATCAAGGTCATGGAATTATAAATATGCCAAATTTTCAAAATATCATTCGGAAAAACTGTAGCCAGAGAGGGCAAGTTGTTGTCAAAATTTTCATTTGGGGGGCACAGCCCCCCGTGCCCCCTGCAGCTACGTGGCTGTCACTGTGAGAGACAGTCCTCCATATCTTGGAGAAAGCCTTGCTTGGGATTGTATCAACAAAATAAAATGGCTCTGTTTCAAAAAGGAAACAAATTGCTTTATAGTCATTCCCTGATTGAGGGGTGTAACACCCGAATACTCCTTGTAACTATCCCCAGAGTTGCTTTTCTGTTACAAATCTCAGTGACAATCGATGTTTCTGATGTTTTGTTTAACTTTTGTCATCGATCTTCTTCAGCTTTAAAGCAACTCCAATTCTTTTTGGATGGGACGGTTTGAAAGTCGAAGGAATTATGTACGAAGATGGCGCTTCTCCGGTGATGGCGATGGGGATTTCCATTGAAAAAATAAGGCTTGACGAAATAGTAGAAAAACTTTTCAACAAGAAACTTGCAGGGATTACTTGGTTAACGGAGCTCAATGTTGGTAAGAAGGTTTTATTATATTGAAACCGTGTTGAAGCCAAGAGGGCTCTAAGCAATCCATGATTTTGAATAAAAATAAAATATATAATATATATAAAGACGATATGTAGAAATAATGTTAGCCAAAATGAATATCATGAAAGCATCGAAAAGACGGATTCTTTTAACAATGATCATATCACAATAAAAAAATTGCATTTTTGTAACCCTAAAGAGGTCACTTGGTATTCTTAATCATTTGTGTCATTGGCAATGAAAAAATTGTAGATTTTATTTACATTCATTTACATTTCTTAAAACTGTGTGTGACATGAAATAATCTTTGTAGTGTTGACAATGAGCACAACAGACGCAACGGCGAAAAGCAAAGATTTGAAGTTTGAGAATCCAAGCATGAAAGAAATTGGCATCAAAAAAGGTAATAGCTTACCTAGTCCAATCGCTTTTGATGTGCTTAGGTAACGAGAAAACAGAAACCACAGAAAGTCTGACAGATGTGCAAGATGGGTCAATTTCTAGAAGATACGATAAATAGAAGCAATGTGATAATACAGAGTCGTTGTCACATTTGCTCTTAATGCAATAATCTTATTCTGATGCCAGAAAATGTTCGTTTCTTCACATGATTAATGAGTACTTTTTGTACCAAGCATTCTGTTCTTCCTTAAAGCTCATTTATGGCTCCCACATAATCTGGTATCATTCGAATCAGCATTGCCTGTCTCATCAGCTGACATTTGTCCCTCATTCTTTAAAACTAGTTGTTTTGGTATTGTCGTTTGCCAGGGATAGCATAAAAGAAGACTTAAGAGAAGATTTAAGCCCTAACCCCCGTACTCGTGGCTGCCAAACGTTTCAACCTTTTATTTTGAGGCATGAAAACATTGATGAATTCATATTTTAGGAATAATCTTCAGAGCTGTGGCTAAGATTCCAACTGACTGCAAAGGGGATCAGTTGTGTGAAGTCAGCAAAAACGTCACCAGTGCTGAAAAGAAAGAAAGAAGTTTGATAATTGAAGGGAAGATAACGCTTGACGGGGTGGAACTACGGGGTATTTACGAAGGAAAATGGAGCATTGGAAAGAACGTCCAAATTCCAAAAGTTGAACTTGTGTTGAAAATTGGAAAGGAAACCAAAGTTTATTTCCAAGTAAATGTCAACATTCTAGAACCAAAATTGGAGTTGGAAGGTAATTGAAAGTTAAATTTTTCAATTTAGGTGAAAATGTATGCCAGAATGTTTTAACATAATTGCATTTGATTAGCAAGTCTAAAGCCGATTTGTACCTCAGCAAATTTTTTACATGGGAGTTTTTTATATTGAAGCTGGTTAGATTTTCCTAGTAATTCATACGTAGAAGAAAAAATGAGCACATCTGTTAACCCAATAAAAATTTCTTGCTTACTTGTCTAGACCCTCTTGCTCCTCTAACTATCTTATTCACCTTAAAAAATATTTTGTTAATTCTTCCACTTTAAGACCAGTAGCTAGCCATGTTTCTCATTTGCTCGCAGGACAAGTAATGAAAACATCTTCCCTTTGAATTTCTTTTCTAAAAAATACACACAAAGATTTATGATTCGTGCTTTAAGACTAAAAACGACATTGGATAACTCATCTTTATATCTCTAACCTTTTTTAAATCTTTTAATGAAGTGTTATAGCCATCAAATTTGTAGATTCTGATTCCTGCAACTTATTTTCATTAGCTCGTCACGTGCAGAGTCTGTTCCGAAACTTTAACAACGATATTCTTAGACTATCAGCCTTTGGTTATAGTTTTAATGTTAAACAGATCAAAATATATAGATTCTGAATCAAACAAGGTAAATTTAGTCTAGTGCCATCATGTCTACATTTTCTCAACGATTTTCACATAAATTCTTCTGATCATATTTTTCCTAGTAAAGGCCAAAATGAGCCATCACTAAATTGACAATAGATATGAGTTAAAAGCAAACAACAAATACGATATGAAACACCAAAACAAGCCTATTTTCTTAAATTTAAAATCTGACGGTTAATGATAGCAATTACACCACATTCTTCAATACGATTTAAAAAAACTGATAATTTTTTAATACTTTCTTTACAGGTACCGTTGGTATTGGGGGAACTGGCTCTTTGCAATTGTCAGCAAAAATGACTGGCATCTGGGACCAAGCTTTTGGCATCAAGTTCTTGTCATTTGGGAATCTCGCAGCTAGTATTAGCATTTTACCAGGCGTCGCAGTAACAGATTTTGGTTCGTTGATCTATGATTATTACGAATTTCAATCTTCCCTAAAAATTTCATACCTTGTTTCTATATTGTGACAAATATTTCAACGTCCACGCAGAAGTAAGATAATGCATGCACCCAGACATAGCATGCACCCAGACAAAGCATGCACCCAGACAAAGCATGCACCCAGACAGGAAATTTCAGCAAAACTTTAACACAAACATTCTAGTCACCGATTTTTTGACCGTACCTCAGACGTAATTATGGCAAAAACCCGATAAACTGAGCAAGGAACCTATCGAACACGTCATCTTTCCTCTGATTGTACTTTCGATCCACCACTGGATGCAAATTTTTTGCTTACTTTTGGGGATTATTTCTCTGAAGTTGACCAGTACTTTAGCATGTTAAGTATCCACTTATTTGTGCTAATTTCAAATTTTTATATGCCAAAGACTTACTTGGAAAACAAGAACTCATGTGCTTCTTTGAACTTTAATTTTTGGTTCAGTCTCAAGTGAAATGCATCGTTAACAATTGTTAAAACATTATATACCCCGCCAGTGCCTTAATAAAAACGTTGACTGTACGGCAACAGGTTCATTTGATAGAATTATCTTTCTTCACTCTAAAGCTTTTGAAGGGGAACTCCGACTTGGTTACCTCCCTAAGAAAGAAGAAACAAAAAGAGCAGCTTCCAACCAGATAACATCAAAAGCAGCAGTTGGAATCGACGGCGTGAACCCGGCCAACAACTATTTCTACGCCCAAGTGAGTAAGTTTACGCTAAGTGCCATAGTCGAAGCATTTGGTTTGGACATTCAGCTTCCAAAAGCATTGATGGACACCGGCTTTCCGGACGGAGTGATCGTTTCATTCACACTTTCACCAAAAGGTATATTTTGTTTCATCCACTTTTTTTATTTATAATTTATTTTTCTTTTGAAAGATACAAAATGACAAAGAAAACATTTTGGCAGTTGTAGGCTGAGGCTGAACTTAATGTAAGCAAGCTAACCATACCTAATGAACTTTTGACCAGCTCTATAAAAGTTAAGGCAGCTATTTTGAGACTGTCCTGTTGGAGGATAATTACCATTTGCCCCAGTATTCCTATAAGAACCTCTAAGTCACATCGAATGAGGTGGCAAGCTACTTGATGCCGAATATGCATTCAATGCATTAAACTAAAAACCGAATTTTCTGAACCCCTTTTCCTCTGGCATTCAGCAGTAAGTTATCGACAAAATCATAATCAGGTTATCTGCCTTTTTTCAGGAAAAGAACTCAAGCAACTTAAAACAAAGATTGAAAACGGTTTTAAATTCCAAGGAAAGATACGAATTTTGGGATTTGAAGTCTACGTTGACTGCAGCATAGCATACAACCCAGTGAAATTCTCTATTCTTGTCGAAATGTCGCCAATCAAGATTGGTGGTGGACTCATTGCACTGCAAAAGTCAAAGAACGAAGCAGACAAAGGTCCGATGCTTCAAGCATCAATTGCTGCATCTGCAGTGAAAATAAAAATCAAAGCTTTCGTAACAGTGTTGGGAATCTCTGCTGGAGCGAGTATTGATGTTTCTGATAACGGATTTGAATTTGCTATTTCTGGAAATCTCTTTGATGTCGTACAGGCTGATTTGAAGATCAAGAGCAAATACGCGGACATCAAATCAGCATCATTCCATGTAAGCATGTTTACCAATTTTGAAAGGCAATAGAATACCGTCTGTGACGTCATCTTAATCCATGATGGAAATATATACATATTTACTACCATTATACATATAACTATATACTACCATTATACATATAACTATATACATAGTTATACGACAGTTTAACTTGTCAGAAACTGGTTGAGATAAGATTACTGTTATTCGGCATTAGCTATATACATAGCTGATAAAATTTAAAACATCTACCAAATAACAGTGGCTGATTGGGTAGGGAAAAAGCTCACGTGACCATATTTATGGCTATTCATGAAACTGTTATCTAGTTTTGCACATAGGTATTTCATTATGCTCCTGCAGGTTATACAGTCAAGATTAAAAAACAATAAAATTATATTTTTATGATGTCTTTAAATTCGATCTCTATTCGCAATCTCTTATCAGCTTTGCTCATTCTGTTGGTAATTAATATTGATAAGAGATAATTAAGGAAAACTTTTCAAAATCTCAAGCAATAGTCAACATGATATTTCATACATTATTTTTGGATATTTAGATAAATAATACTAATAAAGGCAAAATAATACATTAGTGATCAAGAATATCTAAACGGGATAAACACTTCAACTTACAAGAAGCTGTTTTCATCTTTAATAAAATAAAAACTTAAAGATATTAATAATGACTGGGACTCATTATGACTGGGAGATATTAATAATAGCAACGCTACTCCAATTAAAATTGCTTGACGACAAAGGGTTGCCTATCAATCAAAAACAACTGCAGACCTCTAAAATCTCATGGTTATGCCTTAGGTTTCTGCGTGTATAAAAACTGGTCCAGATGTGATACAGAAAGCTGTTAAAGAGGATCTGACAGAGGCTGGAAAGGCAGCAACTGAAACAATGAACGAGGCAAACGAAAAAGTAGCTGGCATTGGCAACCTCTACTTGGACTCTAAAGAGGGCGTGTCAAAAATGGACAAAGAAATCGATGATTTCAAAGGAAAGTTAAGAAAGAAAGGAGATGGAATAAGCGAAGCAAAACGTATACTTAATGAGAAGTGTATTGATCAGTGCTCCACGGGTATATTTCTATATTTCATTTAACTTGTATTCATTTATTTCTTGCCCTCAGTATGAACAAGACTAATGCTTTGAAGGCTACACTTGAATGATATCCTAGTGATAAGGGGAAAAAGTGAGCTAGAAAAATTGTGAGATACATTTCAAAATTATCTTAATGATATTAATCTCATGCTTGTAAGATATATTCCCAAACTTCTTCACGCTTACTAAAACTGATAAAGGTTTTAATAAATATAGAATTTTATTCATATATATATATTGATAGATTTATGCTTAATCCATTGAGTTGATTATTCCTGTCTCATCAGAATGTATCGGAGGCCCGGATTGGGATCCAAAATGTTTAGAGGTTGGTGGTGGTTACGTTGGCTGTCCAGTTTGGAACGATTGCAAATTCAAGGCACCAAATTATGAATGTATAGCGAAATGTAAAGGAAAGAAGGGATTTTCCTTGTTGAAAGCTAAGGGAAAGCAAGTTGCATTGGAGGTATGTATTATGAAGCTTTTCTAATCCTTTTGTGATTTGTGCATTTTTCCTAGAGGGGGGGGGGGGGGTTGGTTTGCAAACACCCCCTCTAGGTATTAAGGATACCTTTAATGGTATTAAGGTACATTTATAGAAGGGAACGTCTAATATCGGGGGTCCTTCTTTCTTCGTGTGATCACTGCGGTTAAAGTTATTTGGCGTCCAACGAAGAACATCATGAGACCTGTCTCAGCGTATTTGTGTATACCTGTCTCATTATCAAGACCTAATGTTTTTAGAAAAAAAGTCACACCTTTGCTTCAATGGACTTTTCTTGCATGAAATAAATGTTTCTTGTGCAAGATTTTAAGAAAAATTTCTGACATAGAAAGATTGACAATGAGAAGCCGTTTTGTTCAAGGAAATCCACTTCAGGGGTGCACTTTCTGTATTTGCAACAATTTGCTTTATTTAAGATCCCAAATTATATTATTAAATACATTCTTTTAAGCTCAATATGTGAACAATGAGATGTAACAAAAGTTTGTAGAATCATTCTTTTCCTTTCAGGCTCTTCTGAAGATTCTGGAAGGATTGAAAAAACTGTTTAACATTGGCAAAAAGTTCTTTGACAAGTCTAGGAAGCTTTTAGATACGGCTAAATCGGTACTGAATGAAGCCAAGGAAAAACTGAAGGCTGGTCTCGATGCTGCTAAAGCTGCTGCTTCTACAGCCATTGAGAACATTGTTCAAATCCATTCGATGTGCTTTGAATCTGGGTTGGACGAAGCTGCCAAGGCCTGTGTTGGATTGAATATAAACGCAACATTCTTCAAAACAAAGAAAGTAGAATTTGACACGAAAGGCTGTCTGGATGTAAGTTTTGCCAAGCAGATTGCTCAGGCAATTTCTGACAAACTATACCCCGGTATTAAAGCACTAAAGGGAGCTATTGGTGGCCTAAAATCAAAGTTTGGACTAATTGAGAACGAGAAGGACAATGTTGAAGTAGCAGTTGAAGAGGCAAAAGCTGCATGCACAGATGGCGATAGTGAATCCTGCGAGAAGGCTACAGCACGTGATGTCATTTGGTCAGAAGAGGAGCATTACTACAAGAAATTGGCTTACGAGCAGCTGCCAAGGTTCACTTTGAGAGATGATGCAACGCTTCGACTTTTTGATTGGGATCCGCCATCGATGAAAGCTGCAAATGATGACCCTATGGCAAAGGCGAAAATCGAAAAACCGAAGGGTGTTGTTCAAGTCTATAAGAAGAGAGAATCCGTTGCAGGTATGACTTTCTGTAGATTTTTTATTTTGTCAGAAAGTTATCAGATAACAAATGCTTATTAAGAGGTACCAGTGACTTATACGACTGGCTGCCAACCGATTGTTCCAAAAAGCAAGTAAAATGCACCATTTTTCAAAGTCATGATTTGTAGAATGTTTTTGTAGAATTCTAGCCAAAAGTCTTGGAACACTAACGTCATTTTTGAATAGGCGATTCAGCTATTCTGCTTTTCCCTGTGAACAATGTTGATTTACTATAAAATAAGGGTAAAAGGACTATCAATCTATTCCTAAGGGATGTAACGGCATAAGTAATATGTTCCACGAAATTTTGTCCAACATTCTATTCATATGCGCATGTTGGTAATTATCCAACTGTTTGTTTTATATTTCTGGGGATTGTTTGAAAAACGAATTTTATGTGACAATTACCTATAATAATGACAAGAATATTTGCTTCTGCAACCACTAGTGAAAAGTTGACACCTAGATTCAAGCAGTCACTTACAAAATCTAAATTAAAAAGGGTCCCTTTTTTGTATCCAAAGTGTTAGCAGTTATTATTACCCAAATCAATCATTTAGTAGCTATTTTTACAAAAAGGATGTCAATTATCCGAAGAACAAGAATATTATTCTATTTTTCAGCAAATAATGAAGATGAACCATGCTTGCAATTTTCTAAGCACATGGACATACTCAAGGGCATTTCGGACGGCATGACTGCACTTGTCAGTTCTCAGAAAAGACAAAATCAACGATTCAAAGAATTTGTCAAATCAAAACGGAACAGGATCAACCGTATTGCTGTGGCGCTTAAATCTCAGTGTAAGTAATTCTGTGTCTGCATAGTCTCTTGAAATAACGTGCAATTCTTGCATGAAGTCAATACCAAGAGTGCTGGAATGTTGAGATGTTTTTAAAAGAAATGTGAAAAGCGAATCACTATACATGCTAGTTTTGATTCAACAGAAAGAGCACTTTTCAGTAGATTGATTATGGGACCAGCCTTCAAAATCAAATTTCGCAATATTTTGTTGTGATTCAAAGATTAATTTAGTTGTTGTTGTGCTGTCCTTAATGAAATGGTGTATAGCTTTACCCGTTTCTTTGTATTTAAGGGTTGGGGAAAGTTGTTTAAATAACTGGAAATCACAGTTCGCTAAATTTTAGGTTTAACTTCACCCCGTCAATTTTTATAAATTGCGTTGACTTTCTGATCTTGAACTTGCTTACAATTTATCAAATTCGCACTTCTTTGTTCTGAGACATATCTTTAAAAGGTAAATGAAAAAAATTTTGTCGCCTTTCTTAAATTTTTGGATTTCAAGCAAGGTATATTTTGGATTGCCAAGATCAGTCTCTTCGTTGGAAAAATTCCTTGCTTTTACATCGTTATGGAGATTTTTATGTTTTTTTACGTAGAGTTGTCTGTAAATTTGTCAAAATTAGGTTGTGATCGTTCTTTAACAGTTTTTTTAAAAATAATAATAAATTTCAGGTCTCTACTATGGCTGCAACAAGGAACAGTTGGGTGATGCGATGTTCTATGTTAACAAGGCACGAAAAGGTTTGTTTTTAGAAAAGTTTAATTAGTAACAATTAAATCTCTTTGCTGAAAACGTCTCCCGGCAGTAGCACTGGTTGCCTTGTTTCAGCTCAAGTGAATCCCTGGGCATTGATACAGCCTAAACGATGTATAAGCGCACAGGGGAAACGTGCCCCCACTTATTTCAGAAATGCTAATTCACTAGGCATGTTGTAGAAATTGATTTCGCTAGGGGTTCTTATGTTAGCTTATTTGTATTATTCTCATTTGGGTGTCAATTATCATGCTTCAGTTTGGTATTCAAGTCTTTATATGCTTCTTTGATGCCATTGGAAATAATAGAGAAGAAGGAGGACTGTAGTTTGGGCTTCTGCGCGAAAGTGTTGGTCCCTTAACACAGATGGGTGTATTTAATTGCATTGGGATAATCTTGCTTACGTCGTATGCTGTTCTCATGCTTTTCTCTTCTCCCGTTCCTCCCTCCCCTTTTGATATAAACCGTACAGTGTTTCTTCAAATCATTGTTTATTCTATTGTGTTAGGCTAGGGCCTGTTTACGTCACGGGATTCATTTCTTGTTATTTTTCGCTTGGAAAGACTAGGCTCTTAATTCAGTCTTGTTTTCCCTTCCCATTTCATATCTTAGGTATCTAAGGTAGGACAGGTGCATCGGCTCTCTGGTGGGGAAAAAGTGAACTTTTCTCGTCCATTCCCTACCCAGAACTTTAAGTTGCTTGAACTTGAGTCGATTAAGCCATATCAAAGGTTAGGTTTTTGGTATGGGTTAGGGGAAGCAACTTGTGCCGATGCACTAAGGGCCCAACGTTGCTTCCTGTGACAAGGGAATGATGATTTGATGTGGGATGGAGGGAGCTATTTTATTTCAATTGATGGAATACATTTGCTAATGTTTCTTCTGAGAGTAAGAAATTAAAGAGAAGTAATGTGCCAATTTTGAGCTCACAGAATTGTCCCCTGCATGCGCTGCGCCCCCTATTTATGAGAAGCCCCCCATTAATGAGAACCTACATCAATGAGTGCATTTCTGTTAAATCTTGTAGTAAAAGTCTTTGTTATTGATAGAACCAGAACCATAATGATTTTTATCTAGTCCCTGCACAGAAGCAGAAACGAATGTCGAGTGTTGAGTTTGCATTGTTTGAAATTTGAGGGAGATCCATTAAACACAATGTCATGTGGACGAATAATTTCCAGAGGAATTTATATTCATCATTTTTACATAATTGTTTGTTAATCAAAGCTCATAAATTTTTTTTGTTTGATACTGCCTAAATGTTTATCTTGACATTGGTATGTGGTAGACCATATAGGACCCTCCAAAATCATTTTGGATACAAGAATTTGTCTGTATAGCGTAATCAAATGCCATTTTATGCTAGCATAAATCAAGAAAATACTTTTATTTCGATTTAAGAATCTTCAGATTTTAGCCCATGCTTTCACATTTGTTTATGTTCAGCGCGATTTAGAATATAAATTTGTAACTTATCTTCCGATGTCTATTCAGAGATGAACAAATGGGAAAGGAATGTGCGATCACAGTTGAAGAGCCAAGACAGTCTTTCATTCAGCACATGGAAGAAACAGCTAGATGCCAACATTTTACATTCGAAGGGGCATAAGCTTGCCAAATATGTTGCAAATGTGACGTCATCTAGTGAAGAGATCGAGGCTAGAATGGGCATTGCAGAAAACGATAGCAAAATGCAGATTCTGCGTGATTTTGGCAAGGTAATTACTGCATTAAAAATGGCCACATTTTTTGTCAAATTTAAGGAATTTGACATAAACCAAGGCATAAAACTACAGTTGAATTGTGTTGGGGGTTAAAAATGGGGTAAGAGAATGATCTTAGCAAAAGTTAAACTTGTAAATTATATTTGAATTCAATAAATGAAGATATAGGTAGGAAAATCCAATTAATTTATTCAATTAATTAATTGGAATATCTATAAATTGCCATATTTATGTTAATATCATTTGATATATTCAATTATCAAAGAAACAGTAAATCTTGTCATAAGATTTTATGTTGTTTTGCCTACTTAACGTTTAGATTCTTGCATAATCTTTGTGAACTTCGAAAAATCAGAAGAGAGAATGTGCAGAATCTATATAGTCATGCTTCTAATAAAATATATTTTAAACCCGCAGTTTTAAAGCTTTTTTATATTCCTTTTATTAAAAATGCATTAACTGTTCCTTTTTTTATAAATATGCATGCCAGCTACTGTTCAACTTTCCCATCTAAGGCATGCAGGAGCCTTAATTCCCATTGCCTCACTCTAAGGTACTTGTCTGTGGTCCATTCCACAGGCCTTGCTCTAACCTGTACTTTTTTCTTAGGGCTTTGCTGACCTGATGGACAACGAAGGGTCTTTGTCATCATCAGCTCCCGTTATTTCAAGCCTAGCTTCAAAACTTGCTGAAATTCAGTCCAGCAGCCAGGCATGTGCTCAAAAGCGATAGGAGACAAGGAGCAGAAACACAAGACGTGACATCAAAATATCATATTAACAACAAATACTTATGCTTGTTGTTGGTCTTTATGATCACCCAAAATATAATCTTATAGATTGCAAAGGCGATTCTTGTGCCACCATATCTGACATGTTAGTTATCACTGTCTATACATATTTTCAGAGAGAATTATCATAAATGATAATTGACTTATCATTTTCTGTAGATGTGAATTCTTTTGAGCGATCATGAATACTGTTCATTTTTTCGAGGAAAATCTTATTGATATCAAACAAATTTTATCCTATTGCAAGAACAAGTCGTTATTTGATCTAATGAATCAATTTCTGAGAGTGGTTAGATAATAATCCGCCAATTATACTATAAATTAATAGGGGGAATATCGCCAAACGAGAGGTGAATCTCTGTCCTCTTTTTCTTTGAAAATAACCAACAATTAACTCGATTGCAAAAATAAAAGAAATATTAATTTTAAATGGTAAAAAATATTAAAATTGACAAATCAATGAAAAAACTCCCCGTACTTATTAGGAAAATGTCATAGGGCAAAGCATAGGGGTAAATTGAGGGGTGTGTTGGGGGGGCTCCCAAATTTTGCTTAATTGTCATTTAAAACCTAGGTTTTTGCCGTTTTCGTCAGTAAATTTTGACTTCTGTCGAAAAATTGCTTGTCTTTTGAGATTTGGCCAACCCCTCCTGAGAAATGAATTTACGCCTCAAGGGTAATGAAGTGATTAGCCAGATGGAGTTTATCGAGACTTTCAGCATTGCCACAATATTCATCTTCAGTCCGCATGAAATCGTTGATTAGTGCTGTGTTTTGCTTCCCAGATTCTTATTATAATCAGTCTTTCTTTCAAAGCTTGAACTGACAAAACTGACCTTGCCTCTCCCACTTCTAAGCATTGCCTTTCATTCTCTTGCTAACAGGGGTGCTGTCCTAACAAGTTAGGAAGGGGGTAGAGCCACCCTTCTTCGAAATCTCTCCAAATATAACAAGAGGGCTGAACACCCCTGGCTCCCAACGGCTGAGGCATCACAACTTGCTAGAGCTTCGCTTTATTCCATACAGCCTTCCCCAAACATAAACGACCATAAAGTTAAATATATAGAAATTGGAACAGTTAGAAAGTTAGTTGATGAACAAGCCAAGTGTTTTAATCTCAAATGAAAGTACAAAAGCTGGCGATTGGAATATAAATGTATTTCATGAAATACTTGACTTTAGGACATTATGATGAAACTTTAGTCTAATGAAGTTAGGTTAGATTTCAGATAACGATTCTGGAAATTTTATCCTTTATGATGGAAAGGACTCAATCAACAAGAATAAGGTATAATTCTCAGAATTGCTGAAGAGTAAAGGTTAGATTTGACGAGGCTGCAATTTTAAGTTGACTTTTATTTCAAAATATTTCAATTATACAATTCTTTTTTAACCAGATGTGAATTATCAATTTCTTTCAATGAAAAATTTAGTTATGCAAAATGATTTTTATACTTGATAAGTCGAAATTTACCACGGGTGAAGTTTATGCTGTGATGATTGCAAATGTTGGTAAAACATTTCAGGCGAGCAGGGCCGTTGTGGCACGGTATTGTTTTTCAAATGGTAGTTTGCTTGGCGTACTTTGTCCCTACGCATTATAAAATCTGTTACCGGATTATACCAGATGGTTTTCTTCAAATCGAAAATATCAGCTTGCAATATGCAATTCTTTCTTTTTTAGGTCATTCACTAAGGTCAACCAGTTTGAATGATCCCTGCCCCATGATTGTCACGGTCTCTCTATGTCTCTAATCCCAACAACAGCTTGTTTTCTTGATAAGCGACCTTTAAAATACTTTGTGAAGGTTTTTATGAGAGAGTTTGTTTTCGTGGTGTAAAAGCAGTCGTGGTGATCAGGCTTAGGGATTTTATGATGAATTTGGTGGTTTATTTGAACCGAAATTAGGCCTTTTTATCTATGCAAGACGGTAAGTGAGACCATCAGTGGAAATGGAGCTTGTTGAGTGGTTGAGCAAGCGCTGTACATCTTGCAAGTGTCCTGTTACATTGCCCAATTCGCTTCTTATTCTAGAAGTAAAATGACCGAATCATTGTTAACTGTAGAGGGAAGGGGGGCAGTTGCACTCAAACCTCTTTCATAAAAATAAACACAACAGTGTGAGACAGTTAGACAGTTTTGCATGAATCGCAGCATTTGTAACTGATTGTGCAGATTTTAATCCATTGTTTATCTACATAGGGCACTCCAAGCCTCTTGGTATAATTGTCTTTCCGACAAAAATCTAACAAAATATAAAAATTGCCGAAGGAAGGGATCATGACTGGTCAACAATTTCTTGGTTATTATATTCAAAAATTGTCGTGAGTGACCGCAAATTTAGATTCTGAAAAGGAGTCTAGGTCGGCAAAACAGGAAGTGACGTAATAGGTTTGACATGTTCTGGGCTGCGAAGTTCAAGTTATACGTTCGCTACCAGCTTGACAAAAACTCTGACAAAATGTACTTACACATAAAAAAAATGTATTTGACGAATAAATTGTTCAAAGGCCAAAGAAACTTACAGAAGAATATTCAAGGAAAATTATCAAAAAGGCTACACTATAATATGGCTTTGAAAGCTGTAAACAAATTTTTCTAACAACAGATTTGCAGCTTCAAATCTGTGAATTGTAAACCCGAAACTTGCAACAAAATTCAAGGCCAATATGATCATTGCAACTAAATATGATTTTGCAAAAAGATTTCTAAATTTATCATGCCTTGTTCAAAAAATTTGTTTTCAAGTCTCATTAAGATTTCGAGGCTTCAAGACTGTCCAAAATGTGAGCCTTTGTTTCTTTTCAAAAGTTAATTTTTCATAGATGTTAAATCTATACTGTGGCCATTATTGCCCATTTTGGTTTCAAAACTATAGACCGATGTCTAATGGCTTCACAAAAGTGGTTTGAATTTCATTGACTGTGATGGGGAGGAAGGAGGTTCAGAAAGGGCCTAGGCGGTTCAGAAAAGGCCAAATGGATGTACGGTAATGTAGAGGAGGCAATTATAAAGCTTAGCACTTTAGAAAAAACAATTTTCCCATGGTGATGGCTGGGTGATTTGTTTGCGCAAAATATCAGGTAACTTTGGCGGTAGACCGGGGTGGGAAATAGGTGATATTTCTATGCAGAAATTTTATAAATCGTTTGTGTTTCTGCTTAGGGCTCTGAGATTTGTACCAAACAATAAGAACTCTCTAGAACCTAGTTTGAAAAATCTTCTTTGTAAGAAAAGGGAATTTTTACCGGGCAAAGGTGGGATTTGCTCCACAGCAACATTGTTTTGGTTTGAAAAATTGAAAAATCAAGCTCGGAATGAACAAAATGTGCTCTTGTTGTCATAAGTTCAAGCCAAATGGTCAATGGTCATATTCATACCTCCAACCATGGTAAAGAACCATTAAGTTCCCTCTTTTGAATACGGAAAGCAATTCTGTTCTCGTGAGGTTGTGATAATTGTTTACGGAAGATGTTTAAAAGCAGTTTGTAGGATTGTAAGAATTGCACTCAAAATGAATATGATAAAGATAAAGAAATTCAGGAGAATAATCTTGTGTGTTCACATTCTTTCACTTCTGAAGTTAACTTTCAATTGATAGTAGAATTTCGCTTCATATTACAGGACAAGCTTTTAATTCCAAAAATAATCCCAAGTAACCATAGTTTCAGTATCCCAAAGTTTCAGTAATTATCAAATAATCGATATACCTAACCGTTTCTACATTAAATTTTCCAAAAAAGTTTGCCTAGCACGAATGTTGTTGACCTTTGAAATTATTTTCATTTATATGAAAATCACAGTTCTTATGATTAATGAAATTACAGCTGCTTTCCTTTGGTCCTTACCATTGTATATGTTTTTGCTGTTTCACGTCATTACACATTCTTTCTGATTATTCAAGATATTCAGTTAACCAAGGAATTCAATACGTTTTCGGTAATTTTTTATATCATAATTGTAGTTGTTTTGCAATGTTTATCTCGGGCATGAGATTTACGTTAAAATAAATCAGTTTGTTTGGAAAACCTTTGAACAGGAAACAGCTTCCGATTTTGAAAAGCAGAGATAATTTTCTCAAATAATCATTTCTTATGCGAATATCTATTTTGATGCGATCTAAGTGCTGAAATACAATTTCGATGCAGTGTAATTGTGTAAAATGAAACTTTCCCAGTTTCCTGTTATTCTGCTTTCTATTCTGTGGCTTTTTGCACGTTGCACAAATTTTGCATCCTGCACCAAGCATATTTTCCTCCAGATCGAGCGTCATTGAAGAAGGAAAATAAGTGATCCGCGGCTTCAAATTACACTTGAAAGAAAAGAAGTTACCAACCGGTTCATTTCAAAGGTATTTCAAGGTGAGCTTTTTTTTCCGTAAAATAACAATTTTTGCTTTTCTTCCAACCGCCATTAACTATTGCAATACGAATTTCGTGCCGTTAGCAATTTAGGCAACCCAACGGTGTAAAATTGCTTAAAAATTCACTAAACACAAGGAAATCTCATTTCAAATTCTAGTGGTATAGAGCTTTGGAAATTTGCTGTCAGTTCTGCAATTAAGTGCGCTTTACAAGCAAAATAAACATTGGAATTTACAATTGAATAAAGAGGTCGTGTTTGATTCAAAGTTCTAAAAAACCTGTTTACGGTGATTTCCTCAGGTTACAAAAACATCAGTTCGTTATTCTGTTATTCTGTCGTTTTATACCTATCTTAGTTTTCTAACCCTGTCTGAAAACTGAGTGTCTTCCATGAAAACGATCTACAACTCTGGGGTCAACTACCACTTGGTTCATTTCGTATTAAATCTACGGTTAGGGTGGGGGGGGGGCAGCCTTGCGAATGAGCTTTCTTCACCTCCCGGTGCTCGAATTGAAATTATAAAATGTTGTTCGTTTTTGCAGTAGAATGTTTTGAGACAACAGCACGCGATATACTGCTTAGCCTGCAGAAAAGTCAGGAACGAAAAGCTCAATGCGTCCTTGATAACATCAAAGAATCAGTTGATATTGCCTCAAATTAAAACTACTACTTGTGGCAACGACAGTTCGTCGTTTCGTGGCAGCTACTTATGGAATTCCCAGTCAAATGACACGAAATTGTGACCTCCGCCTGTTCGTTAAAGACAGATGTACAAAAAAACGAGCTTATGTACATTTTATGGGGCCTTTATGGAGCTGTTTTTGCAAACAGGGTATTTCTCGTTAATTATTTTTGAAATGCAAATGCAAAATGTGAATGGTTGGTGTTTGTTAGTTCTACAAAATATTTGCTTAAACTAAGATAAGGTCTTTGGGAAGGCCGAGGACTTCACCTCATAAACTCACTCGTTGCTAGTTGACGATTTACCACTTTATATGGACTTAACCGTACCCAAAAAGCTCCCAGGTTGAGCTGGAGAATTTCGGGGCAAAAAGACGGGACTAATGACTTCATTTGTTGTTTACTAAATTTTCACTATTTTGCTATCATTTTCTATAAATCATTTTGAAATCTTTAGAATCGAAAGGGCACTAAACCGAGGGGCAAATCACTCCAAGAAAATCTCGTACACTTTTTGTGAAAATCCTATTGTTTTATCTGAAAATCCCTGGAAATCCTTTTGTTTTAGGGAAAATCTCGTACGCTATTTGCAAGAGTGAATTGCCCCTCGACCTAAACTAAGTCTTAGCTCAACTACTCGCTATTATCCTGTCAAAATTTTGGTTTTACCATTGCAGATAATTTTTCTTATAACTGTTTAATTTTTTACGTTAATATTGTAATTCTAAGTATTTCAAAATCCTCAATAAATTTCAAAAATTTGTTGCCTGGTTTAGCATTTTTATGTTTATTTTTGAATGACAATGTTTCAGCGTAAAGTTATAGGTTTGCAAAACTTCACATTTTTGGTTGTATTTTGATTTGGTGTTGCAATACTTTTGTCCATGTATTGCATGGTTAGTGCTATTGTTAAAACAAACTTTTAAGAATGTTAAAGTAATAAAAATCAAAATGATAGAGGTTGGAGTCTGTAGCAGGGAGTTGTGTACATACCCCAATTTTCAGAAAAGATTTAGAGTTACCTCACGAAGGTCCCCTTACTCTGCATACATGTGCCCCTGCCTCAAAAAAAATATTTCTTCATCCTGGTCAGTGGTGGCGCTAGGGAAGGGCTAGGGGGGCTACAGCCCCTCCATCGGAAGCATCTAGCCCCCCTATCAGAGGAAATTTTGGGTTATGGTCGGAGCAAATTTGACAAAGTAACGTACAAAAATTGCATATTTTTGTCATTTTAGCCCCCTTGTCGGAAGCTCAAACCCCTCTGTCAGAAGATTTCTGGTGCCACTTCTGATCCTGGTTAAATTCACCTGTCTAATCTTGAAAGCAAATATTTCTGCATGACGTAGGGAATAAAAACAACATTTCCAAGAAGACTTATGTCCGCATTCTGACACTGTCGCCTGTGTTCCGTTTACCAAAGGTATAGTTACTATGACAACAAACTCTCGTTAGATAAAGTGGTTTTACATTATAGTTAAGTTGAATTCTTCAGAAAGGAAAAGCGGCGGACATGAGATCACATGAAACTTCTTATACCTGTGCGCAGTGCTGAGGAGAGGGGGGTCAGGGGAGTCACTGACCCGGGGGCCAATGACTTTACGGGCCCATAGATAATAACTTAGTCAAAAGTTGATAAATAGCAATTCAGCTTCTCCATTGTCAAAGCCTTTCAATAATAGAAACAATAGTCGCAAAAGCCTTGGAAATAAAGTAAGGTAGAAGCAGCAATAGTATTAACCCCTTTATGTAACTCTAACAGCGCTAATAGCTTCCGGTAATTGTCTAGATAGTTAACAAAACAATTCTCAAGACTTTGCATCTGTAAAAAGGTTAATTATAGAGATATAGTCAAGTTTTTCGGCAATTTCAGTTTCCATGGATATTGAAACCAGTGAGCTAAGCCTGTTTTGGTCAATGGTAAAGCGAAGATAATACTTAATGAATTTGAGCTTATTGGATGATATTTCGCCTGATTCAACACTAGAAGGCAAAGTCAGAAACAAACTTAATGCAATGAAAAGATTGGAAAATAAGCGTTGCAAGTTAAAATGCTAAATGAAAGGTATACAGGAACAAAGCAATACGACGACGAGAATCCAATGTCACGAAATAAATTGCAAATTGCAAGATTCACAGAATCCGGCGGACAGCCTATCCTGCGGTTCTTCCTTCTCACACTAAAATGCTAAAGCTTGTTCACAGCTAAAACTGAACTGACAGTCTGGAGTCATTTGCGTGGAGGGTACAACCTGAAGGGGCCAGTTATAGACATGCCTGGGAGAGACAATGTGCCTGAAGGTTTTTTGAACTCTGAATTCTAGGACATCTTATTTGGCTCTACTAACCGCCAAGAGCCCTAATAACCAGTAAATTCAATTTTTTAATCAATTCTTCATACTACAGTCATGCTGTTATTTCTAGTCACTTGCAGTCTTGGATGCATAAGATAGCAAGAAAAAATGCTAAAATAAAGTTCATGCAAAGCTAAAAGTAAGCAAAATCCACTCATTCGATGTTCTTAAGAAAAAATCGTTACAAATACTAGAGATTGACTACATGTTTCTAAAGAGTAGATATTTTAGGTGTCTTTTCAAAGGGTACTCATCGATTGTGAAAAAGCAGGAGCTGTAGTGGGCCAAATTCTCTTTACGGTTGCCTTCACGTGGCTTTTCATAATTTTTCCTTATAGTTTGATCTAATATAGTTACTTCGTCTTGCATCAAAAACATAATATCTATCAATTTTTAGCATTGTTTATTGGCGCCATATTGAATTAAAAAGTATGGCCAGAAAAAATTTTTCTTGACATTATGAGAGACTGGTTACTTGCTTCTCTCAAGTATACACCAATTAGGACACCAACTACGGCCACTTCGGAAATTTCTCCAAATTTCATTACATACGACCTTTTTATGCTCAGATTTGGCTTTATCGTCATTATTGGCTGGATACAATTTTTTCAGATTGTTTGTGCTTGTATTGTAGATTTAACGCAGAAATGAGGCTGTAAGTCGAATTGGTGTATTACGTGCTTCGTCTAATTTGTTTAAATAAGAATAACTTCGCGGGAAACATGTCTAGCCTTGGATAAAAAAAATTGGAAAATGAACAACATCTGTTTAGAGATTTAATGATTTAGAGGACAAATTTTATCAGCAAATCAATCCTGCAACTTAAATGGTTTACAAAACTGTTGTTTAGCGGTCTTAGAAAAAATTCATAGTATAAAGATGTGGAACAATTAATGTAATAAAAACCATTTTATGATGCCATTTGATCTCAAGCATAAAATAAAAACTTTAGAAAATTGAGAGGTATTTTTATAAAAAATCCATTATTTCTTCTAGAGCACAGTGACATAAAGACTTTTTATACTGAGTTGAAGTTGAATTTATTGGATTGGTGCAGTGCAGATAATCAATATGGCGAGAGCATGTTGCAGTCAAAAAATGAGCCTAATAACAATGATTTGGCTTACGACATCTTTCTTTTTTGCCGAAATCGTTGTAGGTTACGCGACGAATTCGATGGCACTTGTTGCCGATTCCTTTCATATGCTGTCAGATGTAGTGTCGCTTTTTGTCGGGTTTTTCGCATTAAAGGTAGGTTTTCACATTAGCATTTATTTATTTATCTTATTTATCATATTTAAGCACAAAAACCCTATCATCTACTAACTCCAAAAAAGTAAAGATCATATAATGCTGGCCTTCCTAGGGATCGTGCTTTGGGAAAGAATGCTAATTTTGCAGGAATTCCTTTAATTTCTGTTTGAACGTGGTTATCGTGGAGCACATTCTTATTTGTAACGGGATTTTATTCCATGTCTGTGCACCACAATAGAAGAAACTCCTTTTGGAGAATTCTAGGTTTTGCCTTGGGGTGTCTAGGTGTGGGATCTACTGATAAGTCTTCCTTTCAAATTGTCTGGGCAGATACAATTTATTATTTTGTAGGTCACAACTGCCCTGTCAAATTTTATCAAGTTTGAGACCAAAATTGCAGCTCCACATGTCCTGTAATCTTGAGCCTTCTATTGGCGTGCGCGCTCTGTTTTGTAAACGCTGAAGATGATCGAGCTTTGTGTTTGACAATTTGCCGCATAGTTCATCACTGTATCTCAAATGACTCTCAAGCAGTGCCTTATAGACCTGATCCAGTTTCGATTGCGAGAATATATTCTTTAGTTTCAGCAGGGACGAGAGGATATTTTTTATTTTGCCTTCAAGGCTATTATATTGTTCATTCCATGCCAGGTTTTCGTCGACCGTAATTCCAAGATATTTCACCTTTTGACCTCGTTTGATAGGCTCTCTCAGTGGCGGCTTCAAGGGGTGGTATGGGGGGTAATTTCCTTCCCCCCCCATTTTTTTGAAATTATGGTATACATATTTCTTCTAGAAACGGATTAAAAGGCGCTGGGTGGGGCTATATCAAATTACTTAAAGAAAGCTAGCCTGGTACAAGTCACTGAAACTAGGCAAAAGGGGCGTGATCCAAATGACCGCGCCCTCCAACTCTGTAATGGCTGGCGCCGCCACTTGGCTCTCTATTTACATTTACTTCTAGTGGACCAAGGGTACGGTTGGTTTGTCGTTTATGACCAATAATTTTGACATCTATTCTGTTTTATCAGTATTCAAACCATCCAAACTATGCTTATTCTGACGTAGTCATTCTGCAATATTGTCGATCTCAGCTTTTAGATCATAACAGAGATCGTAGATATCTTCACAGAACAGGTAACACCGGTTTCGTCCACATACATGTTTGAGGTGCATTTGTAGGTAGAGAGCCCTAAATTAATGCAAAATGCCCAGTGTATCCTTTTGAGGGGAAGGGAAAGCAAACCGATTGGTAGTATGCTTATTCTGTGTCGTCGGAACGAAATTCATGTTGAACGGCTGCCTATCGTATTGATTGCATAATATGAACAACATGGAGGTAACTCAGTACAGTTCGAGAATCATTCAGAGGCTCCAGCCTCCAACACTTCTCCTATCCACCCCATTCATCAATCACCCCTACCTCCCCCACCCCTTCCATCAATCAACCCTTCCCCCATCCAACCCAGCCACCCGTTTCATTTTCATCTTTCAACTTGTTCGTTTCTTTCATTTCAGATTTCTCAGCAAGATCACAGACATAATGTTGATAAGAACACATTTGGATGGGTCCGCGCGGAGGTTCTTGGTGCCTTGGTGAATTCTGTTTTTCTTGTCGCTCTATGCTTTTCTATTCTGGTTGAATCTCTGAAAAGAATTGTGACTCCAGAAGGGATAGACCAGCCTTTGCTTGTTTTGGCAATCGGTGCTGCCGGCCTTCTGATCAACGTTCTCGGAATTTTCATATTTCAAGGTTATTATTTTATCATAGATGTTCGTTAATTAATTGGTAATAAAATGTGATATACAGTTTTGCAATGGTTAGGGTAATTTTAGATTATGGCACTGTGAAGAGAACATTTCCTTTAAAACTTGAATTATTCAGAATCTCTCGTTAAGTAAACTGACGATTAATTTCAGGTCCTGTGATATTGCATCACTTAGTATCTCATTTTCTTTTTTCTTTATGAGCAAAACATGCATTATGTTTTTGTTTGGCATTTAAAAGCGATCCTGCAGATGTATCATGTACGGTCGTAAGGGTTGGCTGCTAGCTTTTGTAAATGAGAGCATATCTTTATCTAGAATTAATAAGAAAAATGGCCAGTATCTGTTCTGTCAAGAGGTAATTATAGAGTCTGTTCTGTGGTAGTCAATCGTGCAAGATAAAATGGCCAGTATCTGTTCTGTCAAGAGATAGTTAATCGTGCAAGTTTTGATTTATGTGTGTCATATCTCTCAAGGTCACATGGGCCATGGTCATAGCCATGGTGGTCATGGTCATAGTCATGGCCAAATAAAGATAGATGAGTGTCATGGAACCAAAGGGGGCCACGGTAGTCAAAGCACTGAGCTGACAACAGTTGTTATCGTGAATAAGATAGTGACCGACCAGGATGCAGTGGAAGTTGGGGATAGGAATGACATAGCTTTGGAGGAGCATATAAACAATGAAATTGGCGGCCTTTCAAACAATATAATCCATACGACGCCCTCAAGGTACAAAATGGGGATGATGCTAGCTGCATTACAGGCATCGGAAGATGGTAAGGAAGCCAATACCAGTGTCACAGCAGCAACAGGTAAGAAATCTACTTTTCTCCAACCTTCTGCGTTTTCGTTAAAACAAATGTACCATGTCCTGTACATGCAAGAGGAGTTCTTCGCAAAATGGCAGTAGCTAAAACAGAGTGTACCTGCATTTTTAAAAATACCGAATACGCTCACTTTTATGAAAAAAGTTTCCTTAACAATCATTTTTATCTTTTCTAAATAATCTGCAACATTACATTCGAATTCGCTGGATGCTAGAGTTTCCAGTGATAAAGCAAGCTGATATCTTTCAATGCCAATCGATCCGATTTAGAGGAATCTTAAATTCAATCAATGGTTGTACTGTCAATAAAGCATGAATGTGTATTCTTTAGAAGTAGCATTGGACGATCATCTTAGACTAAAAAAACATATTAACAACTTTGTAATAAAGCTGGAAAGAAAGTAACCGCTCTAGCTAGGATTGCTTCAAATATAAGTGAATCACATCTATTTTTTCCTCTTATTTGGGTTGTGAAGTCAAGCAGGCATCGAATTTATTTTTAACTTAATTTGTAAGGTTTTATGCACGGCCCCCTGAAAAGCAATCTATCGATTGACGGGGTTACCGTGCTCAAAGAAATTAAAATGAAATGAAAATGAAATGAATGATTTGTAATAGGAAAGTTAATAACTGGATAAACAGGACTCATGACAGCGCCTTGAGATTAGCAATTAACCACTTTTGGACAACTTTAAATGAAGTATAAAACAATCAGTTCTAATAAGAATAAATTACAATATCTTGCGATAGGAATGTGTTAAATATTTAATGGTTTAAATCCACCAAATATAGATGAAAAATATTTCATAAAAAAATGTCCATATATTTTTAGAATTTTCCGTTTATAAACAATGAAGTATTTTGATTTAAAGCTCTAACATACAGATATACCCAAATGCGGAATTCGTTCCCGAACGAAAACATATGCAAACTTTAGAAATATATCAATGAGAAATATCTCAGAGTTTTCATCGCTCAATTGTACTTGTGTCTCTTGCAAGCCTTACAAGTGCAACATTGGTTATGTATGAGATGTAGTTAGACATTGTACCAGCTTTACAAAAAGACAAGATGAAGGAATGTGACACTTTAGATTGTTATAAGTTTGTCGATAAGATCTCAAGTTGGTTGGGGAAATGCAATATCGCATCATTATAGCTCAAAGTGGAACAAAACTGTCTTATTTTTCATCTTCAACTTTTTTGAACCCTCACTCCCTAATGGCCTAGAATGTTCAGCATTCAATATACTCCTTCCTTCTAATTAATGTATCCATCTATCACAGATGTTGAGGTAACTGAAGCTGAGTCAAAGCCTAAGAAAGTCAACTCGAGCGATCAAATGAACATTAAAGGTGTTTACTTGCACGTTCTTGGTGACGCCCTTGGTTCAGTAATTGTGGTTTGCAGTGCACTGGCTATATACTATGGCCGGGGAACATGGACTCTTTACATTGATCCTGGCATGAGGTATTATATATAATTTTTCCTGTTGCATGTCTTACAATCACAGCCAAAGTTCTTGATCACTTAAATGAGCTCTTGCCAATGCCAATTCAGCTATTTTTCTAGAAACGATTATGTCTACTATAAAAGAGTGTACAAGATTAGAAAACATGATTTTAGAGTGACTTGTCCAAGCTGTCAAAACTGTTCAGGGTACTCCTTGACTGAAAAAAAAGTAGAGGAAAGGAATCAAAAATGTTAAAGCAAAGCTCTAGCTTATTAGTGTTCCAGGCAATTTTGGCACGTATTATAGCTACGACACGACAAATACAGGCTTTTGTCTGTTGACCATATCAAAAATGCAAAAGTCTTATCTTTACAAAACTTTACTGTAATCTGGAGCAAATTTCTATTCTAGATCTCCCTTTATGATAATTTTTGCAGCAGCATTTTACAACAGTATTTTCCTGCTTATCTTAAAACCGTGCATCACTGTCAAGATAAAAATAAAGTGGAGTGAATTATAACGATTTTCTCTCTACCTTTTCGCAGTATCATCATGGTTGCCATCATCCTCAAGTCTTCTGTGCCCTTATGTAAGTGCTGTTTCTCATATGATATAAACAGTACTTCAGTTTTATTCAAATGTGTGATAGGCCAGGGCGATTTTATCTCTGTAATGAACCCTGACCCAAATTTCATGCGATTGTCAAGTTTTGTGCATCTTCCTACAAAGCAAACAGGTTTTACAGCTGGAAGATCAAGTTTAAAATGCATCCAACATAAGCAGTTATCAAAAGTGGTCTTTTAAACGGTTTGAGACGAACGGTGAATTTTCAAAATTGCTTGAGCGGCCTATTTTAATTTTCTGTAAGAGACGCAGGATATGCTGTCCGCGGCAATAAGTAATAATCTTGCAATGAGTATTAATACGGAAGATTTTTATAAGATTTTTTTTTTAAAAAAAATCAAAAACCAAATTATTTGTGTTTCAAATTAAAGTTTTCAAGTCTTGTCGATTTTGGGTGCGGTTGCCCCAACTCCCATAACCTTTACCCTCTTTTTCCACCGTTTGGACGTTTACATGCAATTTACCTAAGCCATGTATATTTATGTTTTATCAGTTTTAAGTTTTCTAATTAATTTTATTTTGGCTATTAAAATTCCTTTATACAACATCTTATTTTTGCTTTTTTAGTGAAAGAATCCAGCATGATACTTTTGCAAACGGTACCCACACACATACAAATTAATGAACTTGAAGAAAAACTGCTTGGAAAGGTATTCATTAGTCCTTCTGTCTTATTCGTGTCTTCATTAAAAATCTCTATCAATTTTGAAGCATCCCATTTCCAACTAGAGTTTAAAGAAGCATTAACAGTCATGGGAAAAGAGTATTTTCTCGAAAGATTGGTTTTAAAAAAAGATAGGTCTCGATCCCCACATTTTATCATTCCTGTAAATATGATGACAAACATTGTACTTCAAAAATTGCGGGAAGAAAAGTTTGGCATCTTTAGGCATCAATAAGCGAATGCCCTTTAGTCTTATACCTCAATAAGCAAGAATATGACAGCTAAAATGATCTGCACTATTTTTTTTAGTTTCCATCAATCGTCGAAGTTCATGAGTTTCATGTTTGGCAACTAGCAGGAAGCAAAATCGTTGCTTCTTTGCACCTCAAGCTTCTATCACGTGGTGACTACATGCAAATATGCGAATCGCTTAAAACGTTCTTCCATGAAGAAGGAATCCACTCTACTACGATCCAACCGGAGTTTATTGAGGTAACTGTAAAAGGCTATATTTTGTTTCTAGCTTATAGAAAGCAGTTCATAAATTGATATCAGGACAACAGTAAATAATTTTGTGTGATCTGTCTATAGGAAATTGAATGGATTTATCCTAGATAGAAGTTTCTACAATGCTCTTAATGCTAAACTGTGTTCGATTATAATATAAAAAATTGCACATTTATTAAAATTGACAAACAGAGAGCGTGAAGAATATGAAAGATAGCAATGATTTAGGAGAGGTTGTGGGTTGAGTTATCTTGAGGGTAAGAAAAGAGACTGTTTTCAACATAAAAACTTCGATTTTAGTTTCCTTCAGATTTGAGAAAAGATGCCTTCCTTCCTCTAGTCTTCTAGATGCATATTTTTCATGCCAGATACTAATTATTATGCTATTTAATAATGGAAAGTAAAGAAAAATATTCCAATCTATGACGATTAACACCTTTTAGGATCAAGTGAAGCATTCTAAATGTCCTCAAGGGTATTCAAAAAGTAAGCTCTACGTTATGAAATCTACAGAATACTATTGTCAAGGGGAATTAAATGCGAGGAAATCGATGAAAAATGGCAAGTGGCATGCTCCTGAGACAATAATCACTTACAATAGCTTATATGTAGCAAAAAGGAAAGTGTAGAATTTATTTTCATTGCAGTGCAGTGAACTATCAAATATTTTTGCCATGTTTCGCGTGCATCCTTGATAAAGTATAACATCATCACTTCCAACAAGGTTTTACAACCTTAATGCGTGCTATTAACTAGAGCCCTAATGGCATTTGTTTGCCTAGCATGAAAATGGCAAGGACATATATATATAAATAGATGTCAAATCGAGCCATCGAATTTAATGATCTTTGATTTTCAGGAGATTAAACCATCTGCAAAAAAAGGGTTATGTTTGCTGAAATGCGAGAGCCTTCAATGCAAGGACAGTGTTTGCTGCAAGCCAAAAGAAAGCGCACCAAGAGGCGAAAGCAGTACACAGGATGTAAGTAGACAGACAAACCTGATATAAGTTGTGAATAAGGAGGAAAAAACCAAAGTGATGAACGCCAAGATCACGGTTAACTTGAAAACAATTTTAGTGTACAATCATTACTGATGCCAGAAAACTTTGCTTGAATTATCGCGATTCATTCTTCTTTTTGTCGATTTTATTCAGTGAAATTTCACGGCATCAAGAAGAGTGTGTTAGAAGGAAGAACCGCAGGTTACGCTGTCCGCCGGATTCTGTGAATCTTGCGATGGGTTTAAATACAAAGATAAAATTCACGAACAAACCAAAACGATGACGAGAATCTAATGAGAGAAATTTTCAAAATAGATTAAATAGAACGAATGCAAATATTTCGCCCCGGCATACAGGGCTTCATCTTTATCAAGAAAAAGTCTTAGAAAAATGCACAACTGCTATGTGGTGTTTCACACATCACGTATATTCGCTTGGAAAATATTGAGATTTCATCTAATTACAATGAAGATTCATCTCCCTAGAACCACTTTAAGCATATGCCAGATTAAACAAACATGGTTGACAATCTATATCTCGAATTATTTTGTTATATAGTTTAATAACGGAGAGGACGATCCCTGGTTTCTACCAAAAAGATTTATGTCATCCCCTGACGTCATGCCCCTTTACCATTCCTAGGCCATCTTGGCATGCTTTGCGAGTTTGTAGCTGCTATAAGAATTACACCTACCCTTATTATCATTTCATTCTCTGTTACAATGTCTTATACTTTATATTTATTTAGTTGGCCTTAATGGGCAGATCACAGAGCTCATACTTGCTTTCTCAGCTTTAGCGCTGGTTATTTATAAAATGTAAATAAAACACGTGCTTACATAAAAAGAGGTCTGGGTCTAGTGTCCTACAAATGCTTGTATATTATATCTGTTCAATTTACATTGGTAGACCGTTCGTTGAAAAAGTACAGCCACATTTCATCGATCATTTTGTTTCATTAATTTCAGATCGTTATAAGCTTGCCAAAAGAGCAGGACACAACAGCAAATGATGAAGCAAGTAAGATTTGACCAAGCAACCTTGACAACGAAGTGCGTATGGTAAATTTCATCTTGTTAACCCATCAAGTCATCGAAGAGGAACAAACTGGGAGGGTTAACTGAGATATATTCTGGTGCTGAGACCTTGTTAGATAAATTCTCACTATGTCTATAAGACAGTTTGTCATATTATTTGCATTCTCTAAATCTTTGTTTAGAAGTAAAGTGTATTTTAGTTGTGATAATAAATCATAAGACAAACTATTTAGATTCATAGTTTTATTTTAAACATATTTTATTTTGTAATGATAAATTTTTAACGTATTTTAAAGCAGATCATAAACTTGATCAAAAATAGATAGTGACGTTGCAATTGCTTAAGAAATTAGGTTAAACGATAAATTAGGTTTACGATAAATCTTAGACTAAGATTAAAACACCTATTTTGTTGGTTTTCGCCAAATGTGTATCTGTTGAGGTTATTTTTGAAATTTATCCAATGGCCACCTTTCTAGCCACAATTCAATTGCTAAAAAGCCTAATGGAATATCATTGGCAATGTTCAAGCATCTGATCTAACGACTTTTAAATCTCGTTGCGACACAAATCTTTCTGTGTATGAATTTTCTTTGTCCGTCTATACTCTTTAGGTAACATTTTGACTTGGAGTCTATATGTCATCATAAATATGATAATAGGAAAATTTTAGGTGATATTTAGTCCTGCTTTCCTTGTATCAATCAATGTGACCTTTGGATTCTAAAACTTCAAATTGCACTCGGGTTTACAGATTAAATAGAAATGTCCGAAAATTCTTTTCTAGAATGATTATTAAGTTGTGAACTGAAAACAGATTTAACACTGACTCTTCACGCAGCTGCCAGTGTTTAAAAATAAGATTAAATCTGGTACATATCCATTTGGTCCCATCACGCTTTTATCCAATTTCGGAGAGTAGCAACTTTTTAGAATGTAATCATTCTTCTAAAAGCAAAAGAATGACTGACAATGGATTTTAAGGTGCACTGAAACTGAGGTTCTAATTTATCCAAAGTATCAAAGGTTTTCACTTGAATATGAATCTAAATAAAACAATCATGTTTGAAGATAAACTCTGTCAGAAAATATTCTCATATTTACATATTTTGTGTTTATTTATGAAAAAAAAGTGTTTAATTAAGCCTCCTTTAATCGGTGCTATTCTTATACATCGTTGTAACTGGAGTGAAATTGGCATTATTGATGTTATTGCCAGTCACTTAATGAAAGCTTCGACTTTTGAAGTATACCGTATAAAAAAAATATCTAATTTAAAGAAGCTTTGTCTTAGCCTAAAATGAATGCCTTTTTCTATTCTATCTAAAAGAAGAAATTTGCAGGCAATGCTATTGTTACACAATTCTGAGCAGCTTTTCCTCTGTAGCATTTAATTAATTTCACATTTCTAAACTATCTTGTAGCATTTTTCAGCAACAAAATACCATGTTAATATTGTTTAAAATTATCATTTCTATTTGTATGATCATGATATTTGCTATTTAGTTTATATTTCGTCTTTTCATTGTACATTGAAATCATGATACCAAAGCTTTTATCTCAGAAGCTGGCTGCTCACTTAGATTCTGGTTTCAGATGCATGTCTGATTAAGATTGAAATTATGCTACCTTATATTTTTAATGAAAATAAATGAATTACTGTAAATCAGAGATGACTTCACAAAATTGACCCTGGGGGGCTAATAATCAAGTTTAGTGACATAGGAGGACCCACCATGGCTAAGAATAGTTTTGAAATTAGGCCTTCTAGAATGGCTAAAATGCATCTCCAAGACAAAATTTAACAAATTACTATACCGCTCAGAATATACAATTTGACGGTTCTCAGAAAAACATTGATAATTTTTTTTAGGATAAATTTTGGGAGGGGATGAGTCATGCTAAAACTCTAGTGACAGACATTGGGGGAAAGAGAGGAAGGGCGACCTTTTGTTCAGAGTGCACACCGATGTGAATAACAAGAAGCTGTTGTATTGATTGAGAGGATTTTACTTTCTAAACAGGAACGTGCATCTTCTTTGCCTCGATTATTTTCAGTAGGCCATATTCACGCATCCAAAATGCAAACATTGCAATGATACAGAAATTTATCTACTGAATTCATTTAAATAATTGAAATATAACAAAATGAGTTAGTGAATAGATCAAATTAAATCAAGCAGTAGATGATTTGTTCTTATTTCATTTCATAAACTGTTATAAAAAATGATAAAAAAATACGGTTTTGTCTTTGAAAAAGCTTCAGCTACCCTCTCCAGCCCCCCAGTGGTGCCCTGCCGGTAAATTGAATGTTCCTAACTATTTGTATGATCACATTGAAATTATAAAGTCGTAGTACAAGCAGATAGGACTGGTTCATTGACAGTTGCGTGTTAGATTCAAGTTTCTTTTTGATTTGTAATTAGAAACTAGAATTATTTGTATTCGAATTAAAGTAAGATTGCAAACAAAAACAAACTAAGAGCCGCAAACTTTATGGGGCTCTCAGCAGAAAATTTTTCTATATTATTCTTCTTTGAAGCTGGTATCCAGGGTATGAACTACGAGTTCAAGGGGCCCCAAACCTTTATGGTAAATGGAAAGTCTGTCGATTAAAATTCTATATTTTTTTCTTTAATGTTTTCCTTATGATCATAATTGTGAGCCTCAAATTTGTTGTATCTTTGGGGAATCTTTGAGGAACTGTAAAATCCTTAGATTTGCGGGCCCCGGCTGCCTCTATTACGCAACTGTTGATTGATACAATCTGACGTCATCATCCAATCAGCTTTCGTAATCAATCGCAACATTCTGTATAAATTCAAATCTTCGATCAAAGAATATCAGAAAATTACTTTCGTCAAAGAGAGAGGACTTCGGATTTACTTTTTGAGTGTAATACACGGTGGAATACATATTCCAATTGAATTTTGCTACTAAAATTGCTACAGTTGTCAACCGAGAAGCTGAAATGTGGTCGAATACTGGCGCTGACGAATGCTATGGCTTTACAAACGATGCAAATGTGCAGGAGACAAATCCTGAACAAAATGCAACGGAAGATCACACGGAATCGTATGAAAACAGCGACAGTTGGTCAGCGTATTATCAAAACTATCCATCCAACTTCAATGGAGCAGAGAACTACGGGTTTGCTGGCTGGGGAAATTACATCGACCCTCAAGGCATTTGGAATCAGAGTAGCACATGGACAACAGAATCATCACAGAACCCTGAATCTTCTTGGTCAATGGATACTGACGAAGTTGGAAACGCAGAAATGTACAACGGATATTATGCTGAACCCCAGTACAGTTCCTGGCAAAACGAGCAACAGCAGCAACAGCCGGGTGGAGACCAAGCCATTGATATTGTTCCTGAAGAACAGCAACCGATGGGGGCAAAATCTTACACTGCGTTGGACATGGAAAAGTGTGATGACATCGCCAGCCTGGAATCAATGTATAAAACAATCATGTGGTAAGTTATCTATTTATCTGCTTCTAGTAAAACAAACAAAGACGTTGGAAATAACTGGCAAACTCGACTTCTAACTGGACTAAACAGATATGAATTTTTATTGCTAAATTTTGATTTAAATTTATATTAGATAGAAACTGATGATATATTTTAAAGAACTTTCTAGATAATTAGCCATAGGGGCTAATGAAATGGTCAATCTGTCTTAGCATCGAAAGAAATTTAGCTACCTCACTCTCTTTTTTTCATTTCAAAGACAACTTTCCATTTGTCTTATAAATTGTAAAAATGTTTGAAGATTTACGATTATAAAATTTAATTTTTAGTGAATTAGAGTATCTGGAAGAAAAAATTCACTGGGAAGAAGAAAACGGCGAAAAAGAATTACAACAAGAATACGAAAAAATCGATGTAAGTGGAAATTTAAACTTAATTGGAGTCATTTAGCCAGTGCCTTCCTTCTAAGCTGACAAACTAAAAACTTTTGATAGCATTGAAAAAAATTCATAAAGATATCTAGTAAATCAATCTTTGCTTTGCTGGCTGCTGATTACTTTCAACGAAGATAAACTTTTTAACTTTGATATTTTGATTAGATTAAAAAGACAGGAAAATAACGAATGAATAAATTACTTTAAGAGAATGTTTCTCAACTTCTGTGTGCGAAAATGGCTCTACAGGGTCAATCTTAGACAAAAACTGCTATTGCAGAGAGGCATCCAAAAAGCTTTACAAAAATTAATAATGTTTCCAGGAACAAATTGCTTGAATTTTAGATAAATTGACAATGCAAAAAGGGTTTTTGAAATTGCAAAATCACTATCATTAAAAAGTATTTTGTTTGGCTGTTCTGGCCTAATTGCAAAATAGGAACTTATCTTGATACCGTCCTGTAGGGTTTTAATACCAGTGTCTAAAGAGGTTGCTATTTATCGAATAGCTCTTATAATCAAACAATTCTTAAACTTTCTAATATCACTTCTTCATCTAACTTTAATTAAATTACAGTCACTTTACGAGAATCAAGTTGCCGTAATGGAGAACAGTCTTGCAAGCAACGAGACAACCATCTTCAATGCAGCCTACGTCACAGCCGATATGAAGACAAAAACAAAACAGATCATCGCTCAAGCCAAAAGCATTGCAAACCAAACTGACGATTACGAGGCTGCCATATTTGAACAAGAAAGGAAACTTAAAGGACAGGCCAAAATTTACGGAGAAGAGGGAAATGAAATACTTGCAAAAGTATATGAATTGGATTCGATCATTGCCGATGGAAAGCAGGTCCACGATGAGGAGATTGAAGACATTGATGAGGCCATAAAGCAGATGGAAGACAAAATTGAAGGTGTCAACAACTGCGTTGAAAGGTTTGTGGAGAATGCAAGGAAGAGCCTTGACTCAGAGAAAGAGGATCTGAGGAAGCAACTTGCAGAAAAGGAAAGAATTATTAGTGAAATGAAGAGAAAGAATTCATCGATGATTGACACCTTGAATAAGTCGGAGAAGAAGCTGAATTGGAAGCAGAAAATTCTGAAATTCTTCAGACGCTAACAGAAACGAAGGGATTTTATATCTGTTAATGTTGCAGTTGCAATATATTCTATTTTATCTTATTGCTTGAAGCACGACTTATCTTCTGTAATTTTTTAATTATATTCAAATTATAACGATTTTACTTTGAAATATTTGTTTTTATTGTCAGTTTCTACGTGAAAGCATTTTTGCATGAATGTTTTGTTTTACCGACCGTATAGTAGATAACTGCGTCCAGTTCTATAGCATCTCTTGAATATGATGTTCTTTGAATCGAGGATTGAAACCACCATATCTACTATAAAATTGCTTATCAAAGCTATTATACGATTTGAATGAAAATACAGACAAATACATTCAGAATTAACTAAAGTTTTAAATTACCACGCTAATAGGTTTAATACGAAGCGTTTTCTTGTTGAGCTTAAAGGAACAATAAAAAAGCTATTTTCGAAATCTTGATATAATGTTTCATTTTTAAGCTATTAGAAACTATAAAATAAAGATTAAGACCCATTTGTTTGCAAAAACTCTCAACTCCAAGGAGATTGACGGTATTTCTAGTAGAATCAAAATGACAAAAGGATGGATCTGTCAAAGCAATGGAGACATCTGCAATAACTTCCAGCAATTGCTGTCAATTTCATATTTTCGTGTGCTGTATGACAAATTATATTTAGGTAACTCGGTACATTTATAAACCATTATTTAAAAAAATGAATTCTTACTGAGCAGGCTGCCGAAGAGCAGCGAAAATTCTAAGAAAAATTTTTGATCGTGTATATGTGTTTTTTTAATTATTGTTTATAAATGTACCGAGTTACCTAAGTATAAGCTGTCAATTTCATTAACTGAATTGAATTATCCTTTCAAATAAAGCAATTATCATTGAGTATATAAACTTCACGTTAATAGATTTCAAGCAAGTTGACGTTAACCCAAACTTTTTAAATATTTAAAAACTCTTAAATGTAAAAATGTGTAAGAATCTTGTAAAAAACTTTTTTCATTGCTATTGCATAAATTCACGAAATACTTTTTTCAATTCAACGTTTTTTAACTTGCAAAATACAGGAAGCCAAGTCAACATAAAATTGGAAATGCAAAATCTTTTGAAAAATTGTATACTCCAAGCCTTGTTGTCTGTTTTTTTAAAGCCAAAAACTACTAAGCTAAATAGATATGAGAATAATGATGAAATTTCTTGTTACAATAACCAGGATCGCCGGAAGAGGGGAGGGGGGGGCTGGTAGCTTGGTCCACGTCCGGTCATTAATCATTTACTTATCCTTAAGAACAATTAACGCAGTAGATTCATTGAGTGCATTTGTTTTAAAAAAGATTACACCTAACGTTGACCAGATGTGCCAACATAGCAGAAACTGCGACGAAACAGAGTTTAAATGGTTTGGCCATTCAAAGCGATAAAGCAGACTCACAAGAACGTTTCAGCGATGTGAATTATTCCTTTCCAATCAGAAGATCAACAAGTGATGGCTTTTAACAACATCTTCTGTGCTTCCTCGCGAACAGGCTCCTACTGTTCGAGCCTGGACACTTTGCAACAATGTGGAGTACATTATTTCTTGTGACATGTATGTTGTTGGTCTAGAAATTCAAAAATTTTCTGGAGGGGGAAGGGTAGAAGTTGTTGCATTCTGGAAAAAAAAGAAAAACGAGTAGACGCAATGAAGATTGCAGGGGGTTCCAAGAAATTTCGGCAGGCATTATATGTATACATTTAAAATAGTCATCTAATATGATGCGCTTATCTATAATGTCATATGTGCCAAGCTGTGACACACACCATTGAGCTGCTTTCGTGCACCTTTGCTGCCAGCCAAAAATCATCATATCATCTTCACGACATTTTTCAAGGCGGCATTGACAACAAACTTACTCTTTGTAAATGTCTTTGTATTCAGTATGTTTGTAACAATAACTGAAATAATACCTACTATACACTACATGTATGATACCATGGGGAGCGAAAGACAATGGCTACCCCATGGTCAATGTAAAAGGACACATATCGGCAAACAAACTACAACTACGCTACAAACGATAAAAAAGCCATTTGAGTGATATAACAAGGATTCTGTTCCACATCAGATCTCAGGTTAGGGTTTCAGTAAATTGGACGATGTTGCAACTCAAACGTAGGTAAGAGTGGAATCCCCAAAAACTGTTTTTAAAAAAAATTTACAAGGACAAATAACATTTACTTTAAAGGACTTGGTGGTTGCAAAGGTTGCAAAAGATCTCAATCAAACCGACCAGTTTAGTGGATAAAACGTAAAGTCATTTCGAGTATATTTCTATTCAAGTCATTGGAAAGATCTTGATTACCATATAACAAAAGCTGGGTCAAAGAAACATTAGAAAGATCGGTATTTTGTACAACTGGTCGTAATAATTTGGCAGCTCTAGCGAGAAGATTTGTCGCTGAACATCAAATGAAGGGCAGAGCAACAAAAAGTGCTCCGTATCCTCAATCCCATCACTTGTTGGGTACATTGGGTTTATGGTATCCCTAAAACTATGCTTGAATTTGTGGCAATTCAATTTGTTGAGACCAACCCTGAAATGAATGATATAGGATAATCCTTTTGGATCATGAATTCCAAACACAGATTTTGTAGGGGGGCGGATTAGCAACACAGCAACAGAAGGTGCATGTCTCAATCCCCCTCCCCTCCATGTTCCTGTTAGATCCAAAGCAGCAGAATACTGAACAGACTCTAGCTTTACCATTAAATTTGGCAAAACGATATTTTGCCTAAAGTCACATAATTTAGCAGGGATATGATAAATAACATCACCATAGTTCAAGTGCAGTCGAACGTAGAGTTTATATAATTCGTTTAGAGTATGCCTGGGAGGATATTTGGAGAGATATTTCAGAAAACCAATGCCCTTCCTCGTTTTAGAGATAGCTGATTTGATATGAGCTGAGAAACATAGCTTTGAGTCCAGGATAATTTCTAAGTGCTTATGCTAGACTACTTTCTTCACAGGTATGTTATTAAAGGGAGTAACAGGATGATCAACTTCAATTTTCTTCTTTGAAAATGTTAATTCAACGGCTTGTGTTTGTGGATGAGGATTAAATGACATTCTCCAAGTGTGAGCCTATTGACTTATCAAATCCAAGTCATGGTTCATATCATTGACTGCTGTATTGGAATCTTCTACCACTGTGATGTATCATCAGCAAATAACTCAACATTACATTTCAAACCTATGGCTAGATCATTTATGTACACAAGGAAAAATAAAGAACCCAGAATAGAGCCTTGAGGCACACGTGCTGAAAAATCACCCCAATTAGAACTCTGTCCATTCATTACAGTTCTCTGCTTTCGATCCTGAAGAAACTTTAGATAAGAAAAAGAAGTTGTCCCAATACACCATATCTTTTTAATTTATGGATTAGACCATCGTCCCACACCCTATCGAATGCTTTAGAGATGTTGAGATACACAGAACGGACATCAAGGGGAGGATTACAATCAAAAGCTTTAAATATGGTGTGTGTTATTGATAGTAGCTGGCTGACTGCCGAGTCTCCAGTACGAAAACCTGATTAAGCAGTTCATGTGATAAGCATTCAGATTTTTCTCATTTTTCTTATGAACCGGCGCTACATTTGCATATTTCCATATCTTGAGAAATAAGCCAGGCCTCAAACAATTTGTGAATATCATTTTAAATGGGAGAACTAGTAAAACATCGCTTAACTTTATCATTCTCAAAGATATTTAATCCCAACCATGTGCTTCATTAGGATTAAGTGATATTATGATATTGGGTATCTTTTCCTCAGAGATGACAAAATCACTTATCGTAGTAGTAGTTGCTGGAGTATCTTGTGGAATTTCACGACCTGTGTCAATGATCGTGCATTGAAGTATCAAATAATCGTTGAAAATCTGAGCCTTTTCAGTCAAATCCGTCTCCAGTAACTCATCAAAGTTAGAGTCATAGTCCTTGAAGAGGATCCTTAGTGCATGTTTGTGTGTGCGGTTTATTCCGTTATTAGCAGCTTTCGTATAGAAAAGCCAGATCAACGGGCAATAGTTGAAATTAGACAGTATTACGGCGTTGCATATCAATATGGCCTGTGGTCTTGAGATATAAGTATTTATCTATCTATTTACCTTGTAGCACAAATTTTGTATATGATCAGTGAAAGTCAACGCGTTGTCAATCTGTATGCCCAACAATTTAACCTCATTCGTAGTTAGTATTTTGTTATCACTGATGTCGAGCCACAAGGTATTTTTTTCTTTCAATTCAAAAAATGTTCACTTTCGGAATGGTACATAATCTAGGGGAGCTTATACAGGGGGTGGGGCATTTCTAGGACTTAGGTTCAATCAACTGAGCCAACTGATGATGTCCCCGACTGATCCTACAAACACAACAGCTTTTAATGAAAAGTGGAAACTGTCGCCATTACGTCAAAATATAGTTCATAAATGTTTGCACTGCTTAGTTATGGAAAGGAATTTAAAAGGTATTCTGAATCTTTAAGGCATTCTGGGAATCAGCTGTCCTGGGTTGACTGGGGCTGATTTGGACTCACACTAGAACCATGTCAAATTTCATACAAAAGGCAGCCAACTTTCCAGCGAAAACCTTTTAGTCCTCGGTAAAACTTCTGTTCAGATAGAATTTATCTTAATTTCCAAGCAGAATTTTCGTTGATTTTCACCAGGTTTCATTCTAAAAAACTAAAGGTTTTGTTTTGAATCCGAAAATTGTCTTTGTGGTGAAATTCGTGATCACTTGACATTGAATGGACCTTTGGTACCACAGCCACAAAATTTCGAACGAGGAAATATGAGATAGGAGCGGAGAAGCAGAGGAGTATCTATCTGAAAACAAAATTTTCCTTTATCTCAGTTAGGCGCTTTTTCGCTTCTCCGCTTCTCCGCTTCTCCGCTTCTACGCTCCTCCGCTTCTCCACTTCTCCGCTTCTCCGCTTCTCCGCTTCTCCGCTTCCCCGCTTCTCCGCTTCTCCGCTTCTCTGCTTCTCCACTTCTTCGCTTCTCTGCTTCTCCGCTTCTACGCTCCTCCGCTTCTCCGCTTCTCTGCCTCTCCGCTTCTCCGCTTCTCGGGCTTCTCCGCTTCTCCGCTTCTCTGCTTCTCCGCTTCTACGCTCCTCCGCTTCTCCGCTTCTCCGCCTCTCCGCTTCTCCGCTTCTCGGGCTTCTCCGCTTCTCCGCTTCTTCGCTTCTCCGCTTCTCCGCTTCTCCGCTTCTCTGCTTCTCCGCTTCTCCGCTTCTCCACTTCTCCGCTTCTCCGCTTCTCGGGCTTCTCCGCTTCTCCGCTTCTCTGCCTCTCCGCTTCTCCGCTTCTCTGCTTCTCTGCTTCTCCGCTTCTCCGCTTCTCTGCTTTTCCGCTTCTCTGCTTCTCCGCTTCTCCGCTTCCCCGCTTCTCCGCTTCTCGGGCTTCCCTGCTTCTCCGCTTCTCCGCTTCTCCGCTTCTCTGCTTCTCCGCTTCTCTGCTTCTCCGCTTCTCCGCTTCTCCACTTCTCCGCTTCTCCACTTCTCTGTTTCTCTGCTCCTATCTTCCATTTCTGTGTACAAATGTATGTGGCTGTGGTGCTCAGGATAGAAACTGAGTAGAATTGCTGAATATCTTGTCATTAGAATCAATTCGATACTGACTGTTGGCGGTGATCACAGGGAACTAGTATAGCAAAAAGAGCATTAGGGCTACAATCTGGTTTGTCATTTGGCCGTTTTGACAGCCAAAATCCTCCAATCTGGCCGTTTTTTTAAAGCTGTTGGCCGTCGAAAATTGATTTGGCCGAAAAAGCGAAAGTTGGCCGAATTTTGGGTGCATGTTGAAAACCACAAAAATACAAAGAAAATGACAATTTCAGCACAGACAATTTTTAACATTTTGTTAAAATAAATAATCTCAAAATTGCAAATAATGAAGCAAGAAACAAAGTAAAAGATAGCAGAAAATTGAAATTGAAAGCAAGTAGGAGCTTTTGTAACATACAAAGCCATTCTTGATTACACTATTACTCCACAGGATCAGCAAAAACTTGGTTTTTTTTGTACATTTTGTTTGGCTGGCTGAATTTGGCCGTCAACCGTAAAGTATTTGGCCATCAACCATTCCAAGCATCTGTCTACAATGTAGTCAAACTGATCGCAGTTTGTTTTCACAACCATTACTCTCCATCTTCTTATCTGGTATTTACATATCAAAATGCTAGTTAGTGCACAGTCTTGTTGCAGTACGTTCGTTAGCAACTCAACAACAACTAAAAACCTTTTGTTAGAAGTTCTTGACCACGAATATTAGCCGTACTGCTTTGTACTATCGTTGCTACCAGAAAATTACATACATGGGACTTATCAAAAAAGTCGAAAACTGCATCAGAGAAAGAAGGTTTGGGTGCTTGAAATGTTGCACGTGGCTGAATATGGAAAGAAAAGAAGCTAACAACTGATGTAGTCTCGTAGCCAAATAAGGAAATGTTACCCAAATTTAGAATTTGTTTCATATCCAAAGTATCAGTCTTTTAATTGTGCGTTGACGTGTGGCAAGGTATATAGGATTCAATATTATAAGATTGTAAAACATCACGAAGTATATCAGAAAGGAAACATCAACCTTGTGCATGAAAATGTCGAAAGAAAGTTTTTCTCTGAAAATTTGAAGTTCAAACTTTAAGGATTACCGCTTCTCGTATGCACTAGATAGCATGTGGTACATCGAAAAAATGCTTCTAAAGGATGAAGTTGCTTACAGCTTCTTAAATGTATGATATCTTAACATACATATATCTTTTTTGCTATATCTTCTCTTGTGATAACTTAAAGTATTTCTGTAACATCACACCCGATTATATTTTATTCATTAAAACTTTTCATATCCTATATATATAAAAGTGTGTTTAATTATGCGAAATAAATTTATATAAAGTAAACAAGAAATGATTCCTTAAAACATTTCTTGAAAAGATAGTGTGAAAAAGATGAAATGGGCTGTTTGAGCTTAAGATTTACACAGATTTTTAAATTTCTGTGACTTACAAAAAGATTTCCTCCTCTTTATTTAATCGGAAAACAATTTTCATAGATGTATCCCTAGTTATGTTAAAGTTATGGTTAGGTTGAATGTCTTGCAAAATGGTTTTCTTTTAAATTTCATTTCATTTTTCTGATTTTATCTTTTATTCTTTTATGTTTCTTGCGTTTGTTTATTTGCTAAAAATATTTGAAAGAACATACTTGATGCTATTGTCTACACAGGAGTCACGGCAAAACTTTCTTTTTCATGGCAAAACTTACTTTCTCACAGCAAAACTTCCTTTCTCACGGCAAACTTTCTTTAGTAAAAGAATTTCCAGTGCTTGAGGGACAACAAAAATAATACTAAGGAACAAAATTTTTTGGCGAATATTAATCATGTTTATTTGTGACATTATATGGCTGTTTCTCTACATTTTTCACCACAAAGATATGATAGTCATGGCCAATGTAAATCATTACAACTATTCAACTTGAAAAGGTTAAGTCAAAATGTTCTTTGAATAGCATAGCACGCTCTAAAAGCAAATAAATTTAAGGGCCTTTTTATGTCTCTCTGTTGCCCCAAATGAAAGGCAGGAGGGATGCTTGCTCCCCTCTGCCCCAGCTCCGGCGTCCCTGACAAAGATTTGCGGTTGCTCTAGGTAATCAAAGGTAATCCCTGTATCTTTAAGATTTAAGTTAGTTCAGAAATGTTTTGCTGCGATTGTTTTGCTATTTGCAATCATTTTGCACACGATCACACGATATTGTTTGGTTACAGACTCAAGGTAGTAAACTGAAATGTTGTCGGGTGGATTGCTTGATCTAGTCACGAACAGCCATAAAATTTTACGGCTCCAGCCATCAATATAACCATGTCATGTATCAGGAAGCCGTGTGGCTTCAATTTATCGTAACCATCACATAATAATAATGGAAACTTTTCATTTTGAATTTAACTTAAACTACAATTACAAGTCTCACTATTACAAGGTAATTTGTAACTGGCTAGCCTGTTTTTACAAAATAAAACTATTACGATCGTAGTAATGAGAAAAGAAAAACAATTTAAAAGGGGAGTAGCTCTGGATTAGTCCAAGTGTTGTTTCTACAGCATAATATAAAGTATGTGGTGCGAATGGAAATGTTTGTAAGTTTGGAGATGAGATAGCGTTTCTGTTGATGATCAATGGACAAAGAGTCACACATGTCGATGAATTAGATGCAGGAGTTGCCAAAAATACCAAGTGAACTGATGGAAAGATTGACAAATGAAACTGACTCAAATCCATGTTTAAAGTCAGATATGAGATTGGCACATTTCTCTGACTTTCTGACAGCATTGCAGTTGAGATTTGTTACAAATCCTATGGTTAGCTCTAAAACGTACAGACAGTTTTCCTTAGTTTTGAGAAGTAAGTCAGGGCGTAGTTGATCTCCAGTTATGAAAGAAGGGGAAAGAAAGCCTGGTAAATCTGCGTAGAGAGAAGATCCGTCTATTGCTTGGAAGGAAGTGGCTAGAAAGTTTAATGCAGAATTATGACTAATAATAATTCATTTACTTTAAGTTGGCTTCTCGTATAGTTAATTAATTTGCTAAATGATGCCAATCAAAACTTAAATAAACGTTGGTGTTAACTAAGTTACAAGTATGAATCTATCAACAAAGAGAATATAAATTTCTATCATGAAAATTCAAAATTTTCAATGTATCATTTGCACAATCTACAGTTGCAATCAAACTGATGGTTTTTAATGTCTCTTTTGAAGCTATTCAAAGTCTGGGAGTCTTTGAAGCATTGTATGCCATATCTTCGCTCCAAGAAAACGTGCATTTTCAAGACCATACCCTGTCATTTTTACTTTTGGTGCCATGCTGCAGTCGGGCCCGGATTCTGCTTCTCGTAAGCCCTTCTTCATCAAATATACAGATCATCAAATAAATATGAAAGTTGGAATAAATTTCTAGATATATTTATTTAAGTTAAAAATAGAAGACATCGAATTTTGGAGACAGCGGCTGAGCCCATTGAATGATTGATACAATCTGACGTCATCATCCAATCAGCTTTCGTAATCAATCACAGCATTCTGTTTAAAATTGAATCTTTGATCAGAGCAGTTCAGAAAATTAGTTTCATCCAAGAGTGAGGACTTCGAATAATTCTATCAAGAATTCAGATATATTTCATCATTACATAATTCAATCGAGAAGCTAATATGTGGTCAAATACTGGCGTTGACGAATCCAGAGGCGATGCAGAAGTGCAGGAGACATATCATGAACAGAATGCAACGGAAGATCACACGGAATCGTATGAAAACAGCGACAGTTGGTCAGCGTATTATCAAAACTATCCATCCAACTTCAATGGAGCAGAGAACTACGGGTTTGCTGGCTGGGAGAATAACATCGACCCTCAAGGCATATGGAATCAGAGTAGCACATGGACAACAGAATCATCACAGAACCCTGAATCTTCTTGGTCAATGGATACTGAAGAAGTTGCAAACGCAGAAATGTACAACGGATATTATGCTGAACCCCAGTACAGTTCCTGGCAAAACGAGCAACAACTGCAACAGCCGGGTGGAGACCAAGCCATTGATATTGTTCCTGAAGAACAGCAACCGTTGGGGGCAAGATCTTACACTGTGTTCGACTTGGAGCAATGTGATGACATCGCCAGCCTGGAATCAATGTATAAAACAATCATGTGGTAAGTTATTCACTCTACTGGTTTTATTTAACGAATATAAACAAAGATATTTGCGATAGTTGGTAAATAAATAAATGATTAAATATGTTATGTTATCAGTTTTTTTGCGGTACAGAATTTGAAAATGGCTTTGAAAAAAGCAAACATTTTACAACATACTTAAAGCTTTTTCGTCTGACACTCCTCAGAGCATAAAACGTCAGAATAGGTTCCGAAAAACATGTTTGAAAAATATATACCCAGTTGTGGATCGAAATAGGCCAATCAGAAAAACGCAAGCACAAGACCGGTATAGTTGACCAATCAGTGCCGCGAGCCTAAAGAAAAATTACCAATGGAGTCCAAGAGAGAAAACGAACTCCTTTTGTCTACACAATGGCGGCTTTTTCGTTTTTATGTAGATTGACTCCAAAACTGCTAGATGGAAGGACGACCGGGCTCTGCCAATTATCCGAAACATGTCGTCATTATAGAGTTTTGCACAATCTGGGTTGTCCAAAAGATGTTGACCAATGGCAGAATCACTTGTTTTAACAGTGTTTCTCGACCTACAAGATCGAGGAGGCTGTTCTCTTTGAGGGGCAGTTTTGTTTCGTATGTTGGAAGGAACATGCTGTTTTATCCTATCCCCCAATCTTTGGGTTGTGCGCCCTACGTAGCCAGAATCACACTGGCACGTAAATTCATAAATGACGGAACTTTTTTGGTTGGTAGGGACGCAATCCTTTTGAATGGATGGAAGGGCTCTCCTAGTGCTGTAAACAATCCGAGGATTGACAGCAAAGAAACAATTGGTTATGGCTTGCCTAATCTGACTCTCGAATCGCAAGGAAGTGTTACCAATCCATGGTAGTTTCAAATAAACTGGGCACTTTTGCGGACCAAACTTTTGAACAGCCGAAAAACTTGCGATCTTCTCCTTAGTATAAGATAAAATGACGTCTTCAGGATAGCCGTTGTCCAAGAAGATCGTTTTGAGTTTTTCCAGTTCAGCGTGCAGTTTAGATTTCGAGCAGATCATAAGTGCCCTATGTACTAATGTTTTGACAAGGTTGACTTTGCGTTGTTTTGGGCAAAATGAATTCCAGCGTATGTACTGACCGGTAAAAGTAGGCTTGCGATATACACTGGTAAGAAATCCAGTGTTAGACTTTTCGACCAAAACATCTAAAAATGGTAAGGAATCATTTTCTTCCTTTTCAAACGTAAACTGGAGGGCTGGGTGTAGGCTATTTAGGTGTTTTAGAAAAATATCACACTCAGCCTCTGTTTTGAAAATGGTATATGTGTCATCCACATACCGAAAATAGACACCTGGCTTTTGGTCGTAGTCGAACAAACGCTCTTCATGAAAGCCAACAAAGATATTGGCCAAGGCAGGTCCCAGAGGGCTACCCATAGCGACACCATCCTTTTGTTGGTACATTTCATTGTTAAAACTGAATTCAACTGAACCGGTCAGTACATACTTTTACCGGTCAGTACATACGCTGGAATTCATTTTGCCCAAAACAACGCAAAGTCAACCTTGTCAAAACATTAGTACATAGGGCACTTATGATCTGCTCGAAATCTAAACTGCACGCTGAACTGGAAAAACTCAAAACGATCTTCTTGGACAACGGCTATCCTGAAGACGTCATTTTATCTTATACTAAGGAGAAGATCGCAAGTTTTTCGGCTGTTCAAAAGTTTGGTCCGCAAAAGTGCCCAGTTTATTTGAAACTACCATGGATTGGTAACACTTCCTTGCGATTCGAGAGTCAGATTAGGCAAGCCATAACCAATTGTTTCTTTGCTGTCAATCCTCGGATTGTTTACAGCACTAGGAGAGCCCTTCCATCCATTCAAAAGGATTGCGTCCCTACCAACCAAAAAAGTTCCGTCATTTATGAATTTACGTGCCAGTGTGATTCTGGCTACGTAGGGCGCACAACCCAAAGATTGGGGGATAGGATAAAACAGCATGTTCCTTCCAACATACGAAACAAAACTGCCCCTCAAAGAGAACAGCCTCCTCGATCTTGTAGGTCGAGAAACACTGTTAAAACAAGTGATTCTGCCATTGGTCAACATCTTTTGGACAACCCAGATTGTGCAAAACTCTATAATGACGACATGTTTCGGATAATTGGCAGAGCCCGGTCGTCCTTCCATCTAGCAGTTTTGGAGTCAATCTACATAAAAACGAAAAAGCCGCCATTGTGTAGACAAAAGGAGTTCGTTTTCTCTCTTGGACTCCATTGGTAATTTTTCTTTAGGCTCGCGGCACTGATTGGTCAACTATACCGGTCTTGTGCTTGCGTTTTTCTGATTGGCCTATTTCGATCCACAACTGGGTATATATTTTTCAAACATGTTTTTCGGAACCTATTCTGACGTTTTATGCTCTGAGGAGTGTCAGACGAAAAAGCTTTAAGTATGTTGTAAAATGTTTGCTTTTTTCAAAGCTATGTTATGTTATGTAAATAAATATGTTATGTTTTTATTGTAAATTGAAAGGGCAAGAAATTCAGAAATGTTGAAGGTTTATTTGAAAATGGAAAAAGAGTCCATGAAATTAAGCAGTTAGCCTATATATTGATCGTAATTTTGATTTATTGTGAGAATTTTTCAGTCTAGAAGATAATGGTTACTTTTTAATTTTTTAACCTCCACAAGGTAAGAAATTTCAATTTTCAACCTCAATATTTCATATGATTTTTTTTAGCGAATTGAATTATCTGGAGGAAAAAATTCACTGGGAAGAACAAAATGGTGATAACGAATTGCAACAAGAATACTGGAAAATTGATGTAAGTGGAAGTTGAAGCCATTCAAAAATAAGTTTAGCCTCTTTTACCTGAGCACTGAAAGACACAAATACCGAGGGGCGATTCACTCTTGCAAATAGCATACGAGATTTTATCTAAATCAAAAGGATTTTTAGGGATTTTCAGATAAAACAATAGGATTTTCACGAAAGATGTACGTGATTTTCTTAGAGTGATTTTCCCCTCGACAAATACAATCAATTATATTCAGGTTTCCTGTTTATAAAGAAGATTGTCTTACTAGTGCATTCTTTCTAGAAAAGCAAGTTACAACATTATGGCTGAGATGAAAGACATTAAAATCTTGTAAACTAGAATTAATAGGAATTGCCTATCATTTTGTGTTTCACTTGCTTGCAATGACTGTCATTTGAAGTAAACATTTTAACTGCGGCATTCAAAACTTTAATGAAAAGGATAGTATGAAAAATTTTTAGTGTTGCGATTTTGTTGCCGTTGTATAAAGTCTGAAATATTTAAAAACATGCCGTTATAAGGCCGATCGCGGACTAAAATTGATGCTTTCATGAAGGTAATGCGTAAACTTACCGTCAATGGCGAACAATCTCTAAAGAGGTTTTTTATAAAGACGCCTTTATCGAAAATGTCTTTTTTCAATTATAGTCACTTTACGAGAATCAAGTTGCCGTAATGGAGAACAGTCTTGCAAGCAACGAGACAACCATTTTCAATGCAGCCTACGTCACAGCCGATATGAAGGCAAAAACAAAACAGATCATCGCTCAAGCCAAAAGCATTGCAAACCAAACTGATGATTACGAGGCTGCCATATTTGAACAAGAAAGGAAACTTAAAGGACAGGCCAAAATTTACGGAGAAGAGGGAAATGAAATACTTGCAAAAGTATATGAATTGGATTCGATAATTGCCGATGAAAAGGAGGTCCATGATGAGGAGATTGAAGACATTGATGAGGCCATAAAGCAGATGGAAGACAAAATTGAAGGCGTCAACAACTGCATCGAAAAGTTCGTTGAGAATGCAAGAAAGAGCCTTGACTCAGAGAAAGAAGATTTGAGGGAGCAACTTGCAGAAAAGGAAAGAATTATTAGTGAAATGAAGAGGAAGAATTCATCGATGATTGACACCTTAAATGAATCGGAGAAGAAGCTGAATTGGAAGCAGAAATTTCTGAGATTCTTCAGACGCAGGCAGTAAAATTTGAACGTGTTGGGAATAAATGAGATACAATTTTCTTTGTATTTGCCAACTATTTTTGCGTTACTTTGTTAAATTTTTCAAAGCATCCATGTTATTTTTCATTTGTATTTTTGAATCAATATGGTATAGAGAATCAGGTTGTTTTTATCACGCTTTCCTTCCATGGTATTGTTAAAATTGTATAGCAAACGAGTAGCTGTGTTGCTATTTCTTGTTTTTAGCTGTGACTTATTTTCCTATCGTATGATGAAATTGTAGGTACCTTTTAATCCCTCCTTGGTAAAAATATTTATATTAACGTTACGATATTATTAAAGATACTTATATCAAAGATATTTTCATTTATAGTGCATTCCAAGATATTTATATTAACGTTTCGGTAAAAGTTTTTGACAGGATATTTGGTTTTCTAAAAGTAAAAGTAAAACTATCAATGGAATCAGATTAATCTATACTTCATTTCATGCACAAGGACGTGGTGATTCCAACCATATAAAAATAATTGACAAATACACGCTTGATTTTTGCTATAAAAGACGGACCAGAGGAAATACAAAAAATTTGGGACATTTGTTTTCTTACCCAACATCTCTCCTGGCCGTGTGCAAATTTTTGAGCCATTCGATTGGTTCCTTGGGTACAAAATAGCATTTTCGTACCTGTATGTAGAAGAATTGTAAGTCCGAAGAAAAAGGGGTTTTACTGATCGCAGTTGCAAGGTACACTCGTAAACCACAGTGTAGTCCGGGTCAAGTCACTTGAAGCTTTAAGATCAATAAACAAACATAGCCGTACCAAATTCATGGATGTGCCATGCGATATTGTGAATGAGACATGCGACCACAACCGCAACGAAAATCGGCTTAACAGGTCAAGAGATTTTCAGACCTCAACTAAAAGTTTTGAAAAAAAATTATGGAAACCTTCGTTTACATGGGATTCTATCCATTTTCAAAATTTCGGTTAGTTTAAATTTTGGTACCACTGGGTGCCTTGAAAGTTCAGCTACTTAATTGTGAAAAAATTGAAAATTTTTTGTTTTCATCCAGAAAACATTTACTGTAAACTTAAGGTGGAAAGCTTACGAGGCTACCAGTACAGGTACTTTCTGCCTTTCCTTTCTTTAGGTTAATTATCACTCTGTTTTTCTAGAGCTAGGTTATCTATGTCCACAGGGTATTTTCAATGACTATTTGTCTCGATAAGCTGTGTATACTACGGCATCACCATCGTATATTTGAATCTACAACCAAGAAACTCGTTATCAGAACATTGATCTGAATCGGAAGCAGCAAAGGACCAAGAATCGATCCATGGAGCACTCAAAATTTTATCAGTTTGACTTCTAATTGTCATAATGTACATACTGAACGTCTCCGAAAAGATAAGTTTCAGCCCACATAAGCTCACTTCTTCTTACACTCTGAAAGGAAACTTTGAGTCAAGCAGCAAGTGTTCAATGATGTGAAATTTCTTCTACAAATCTTTGAAAACAGCACCTGTCACCTTGATCCATGGCAAGATGAATCCTTTTATAAAACGTTTAACTGCAGGATCTGCCCTATTACTTCTTCTGAAACCAAGTTGTGACGGTGATATCAGAACATAGCAATCAGATTAGTCTGACAGTTTTTCTTAGACTACCCTTTCTAGTGCAATTTAATTGCTTGTAAAATTTATATCGTTCAATTTTTGCTATTCATCGATGTTTTGGTCCACCCTTAAGGAGGAGTAGATTTGATTCATATTCATTAGAGCAGATTTGTGAGCCACTGCGACGCGGCAAAACATTGTCTGGTGTGCTGTGGAAAATTCTCCAACTTCACCCAATTGGTCTAAAAATTGAGAAAAAATCGCGTCATTCTTCCATTTCTACCAGGGTATTCTTTTTGTGTTCATCAAAACAGGGCCAGGTTTCAAACTAAGTGAATAACATATTTTATACAATTATGAATACTTTTCCTTATGTTTATTTAATTCCAATTCAAGATACTTTGATTAGAGCGGCTATATATTGTTAATTTAGGCCATAGAGTATTTTATTTTGCAAAGTTATCTATTGGTGGTGTGCTTTGTGATTCATTTTATGATAAAAAGTGCTGTGGATAAAAAAAGATTGAATAACATTAGAAGCGATGTGAGACTAGTATTTAAGGTCAACAAGGCTGTTATACATCGGTTGCCGGAAAAATATGCTTTTAAAGTACCCTTAGAAATCTTACTTTTCATTGAACTAGTTGAGATGATAATTATAATTGCTGATCTGCTCGAACTTTTATGCGTAAGTATGAAGATTAGTTTTATTATATATCATATTTTACGTTAAATATACCAATGCCATCACAAATTTTGCTCCAATAAAATGAAACTATTGTTTTAATTGAATTATTTTAGTGCCATTCACATAAAAATCAATAAAATCAAGTAATGAAAAGAAAAGGCCTTAGAAAAGATCCTTGCAAAACCTCAACATTCAAAGCTACCAAACGTGGCAGAGGAGAAATTTCTTGAAACCAAATCAACGATGTTTAGGCAAAAAAAATTTTAGTTTTGTTGCAAGATAAAATGTTTAGATCGTCAGAAGACGGCATTAGATGTGTCTTTAGGTCCAAGAGCATGCTTTTGGGTACAGCATTAGTTTCAACTTTTACGATGTAAGTTTTGCATAGAGTTTAAATCTTGATTAATTGAGAAATTACGCTTAATCACGTGACCTCTCTAGACGCTGAGCCAAGCAAAGCTACAGAAAATGTAAACAAACTTAGTTATAGGCAAAAAGGTTTGCCGTTTTACCACCATTCGTTTAAAATCGTTTCATCTTTTAGAAAATATTGCTTTGCGAACCTAGCAAAAATAAGAACCTTTGCGTTTAAGGAGCTCGAAGTTAACAAAATTTAAAGTTAAAAACAGCAAATACCCGCAAATCTATAATTTAAATTTTATTTCTGATAATTTTAGTTCTAAAAAAGCATGGTAAATTATGCACCTCCCCTTTACTACAGCTAAGGCAATCACAACATTGAAAGAAATTTTAAAAACTGTATTTTTGTTTTATGTTTCTTCGCATTCATGGAAAAACTTGCATCTTTTCTGAAATATAATCAATGTTTATGACAGCTTTTTCGTAATATCAGCCAGGTTTGAAATTTGTAGAGGCTCTGAATTCAATTTAATCTCAAAAGGAAAATAAAATAAGACAAGTTTAGACTTGCTGAAGCAAGAGAGCGGATTACTGGATTAAGGCGCGTTCGTCGAAATAATTAAAGCTTTCTATAATTTAGAGCGGAAGAATTAAATGTTGACCTTTGTATCGCATTTCTTTCCAATTTGATCAAATTTAACACGACGCGACGGAAATGCAACCTTGAAACCATACCCAATTACTTCAATTAACGAGGGTCTGAAGGCAAACTGCTAATTATCCCTTCCTAAGTTTACCAAGTTGATTCGTTTTTCTGTGTGCTGGATTAGGTCTGGATTAGGTAAGTGTTTTAACCTTCGAAGTTTTGCCAAACCGTTTTATGGGCTAGCCTTTTAAAACTAGTTTATGCTGCTAAAACGTATTAAAATGCTTATTTAAAAGATATTTACAACTCTGTAATATCCAGTAAATGTGATCAAATGGTGGCGCCAGCCACTAGGCTCTGGGATGGAGAGGAAAACAAAATTTTTAGGCCATGCCATTTTTAGCACCAGAAAACGCCCTTTTACCATCAATGAACGACAATTTTACCTTAAGGACACGCTCATTAAAAAAATTTGGTTACGTTAAAGCAGTTTAAAAATCATTGGAGGGGAATGGAGTGGAATCCAAAGGCCGGTTCCCACTTGATTGCACTGGTTGCGCGACTGAGCTTACACAATTCTGAGTATGCACAAGAATCAGCTGCCTCTTTAGCTGATATGTCGAAAAAGTCACGCGACCAGAGCTTATTAAGAGAAAACTGGCCTTTAGAAGTGTTGCTATAAAGTGGCTACCATTCAGCGAAATCACGTTGCGAATAACACGTTGTATATTTTATAGTGACCGAAGAATGATTTCATTTTTAGGCACATGCTGCAGCATAAGACAAGTCCAATAAGTTTGAGATCGGCGTTGGCTTACTGGGAATGATTAAGTACAGCATTAGTCTTCGAATTTGATAAACAGGCATTCATTGAGCTCAAATATTTTTCTGAACATCTATTGCCGTTTGGTAGGCAAATTCCTTCGTTTCGTTTTCTTTGAATTTGCTGCAACAATTTCTTGCATGCAATAAATAGGTCAAAATGTACGAATAAATTTAGCACTTTTAGGAGTTGAAGCAAGGTAAAATAAAAATGGCGCCCAACATGGTTTTGTTGCTTGTATTGCTCTCACCTTTATGATGTTCCAAATAGATTTCATTAACCGACATCCAATTGCTTAGAATAACTCTTACCAAATCATCGTTGTGTTACATTTATTCATTTATTCTTCTATTTTGATGCTTTCGTGAAATCTCTAACGATTTCCAAACAAAAGATCACCCAAAAACTTTCTGCAATACATGTTTGAGTTACACATTTTTGTTGGCCTAAACAACTTCCTCATTTGTTGACATAAATTTAAGCCTAGATGTCTTTGTATAGCTTTAACTACTGCAAATTATGATGAATGTACTGCTAAACATTAAGATCAGTTGCTATTACAGATAGATTCATAGATTCGTGTACTTTTATGTACGATAATAAAATCCATTATATTACAGTTATGTCTTGCATGCCTTCTTAACATGCAAAATTTGTTTTCACGAGCGGTCGAATTGTGTAAAATCTATTGATGCGAAATACGGCTACCATTACATTAAAAGAATAAGAACGGTATATTTTTGGCTTGCAATTTCTTTAACTGCTAAATCTTTAAACATTTCAAGAATATTAATATATTTAACTGGCTATGACATCACTGTTAGAACCATATCTACGCCTCCGAAAAATCTAAACAAACAAAAAATGATATTTTCATAGAATCATATACCATTTTCAGGCTGGTAATGCTTGCATTATCATGAGTAACTAATAGACGTTTTGTCATAACCAATAGAGGTGCGTCACAAAACAAACAGATATTAACAAAAATATTAATCTCTGATTTCATCTGTCTCTAGAGCCATTGACTGCGTCAAACATTGGTAGAGCGGATAGAATTTAAAGACCACAGTCCGTGTAGAAGACATCCTGTTGGAGAGGGCTTCCCATGATAGGAAGCTTGAAATTGCCGCAATGTGAGAAAAAACGGATGTGTACATAACGGAGGTTAGACTTAGTTTTATTGGCATGTAAGCAGCAACCTCTTGCTCGAATTAGTCATTTCCACGCTTGGTGTGGTACAAATTCTCACAGTATTTGGGTTCCGGTGACTTGAAATTACCTGTAAATTAAATAATTTGCTTTACCTGGGCATTCACTTCAAGAGTTCTATTTTGACTACCTCTTTTGTATTTATCTTGTTTTGCTTTTGAAATGCATCCACTCTCAGGCCACATGCAAAGTTTTAATAACGAAAAGTTGCCAAAATACAAGGAAATCCATTAATATGATATAATCTCATAATTGCAACATTTCTTAAAGCGATTAGGATTTTCGTGTTATCCAAAAATCACGATATTTTTCAACAATATCGAAGAAGTCTGCTGAATAAGCCAACTTAACATCTGCAAGTCAAAATATGGGCCAATATGATAAATCCTCTTTATTCATGCAATAATTTTTGCCTGCATTATTCTACGAGGCCAAAATGAGATGAATAAACTGTTGTGCATAAATGTACAGCCTGCTCTTTTATTAAATTTTGCTTGAATAGAACATTTTTCTCAATTTACCGTCTCTTACCTCTACCGCTATGAATTTGCAGGCTTGTTCGTTTGCTTAAATAACAAACAAAAGGTCTTTCACAAGGAAGTAAGAAGAAGTGTAAATCAGGATCGTTTTAAGAGAGGAATATCAAAGAGATGTAAACAGATTTTTGTCACTGAGAGTACACAATTTTCCAATTGACGAACAGGGCGAAGTATTACTAGACTACGATAGTATTGCCTTGAGATCAACACCTGCAACATTCTTGTTCGAGTGCACAACTTTAAGGTCAAAAAAAGTCTATCTTAAAATTGTTTTTTCTTTCTTCAATCTTCAGCTCAATTTGACTGACGAATCCCTAAAGGCTGCAACAACATTATTTCCAGTTTTTTTGAAAAAAGAAGGCAAGTATTTTCAAGAGGACTGTCAGGTTTTAATTCCTCTCAGGTTTTAGACAATCCCGACAACACTGTCAGGTGTTCCAAGCTCATTCGGAAGACCTCTGCTAAAGGGCTGGGTTTTGGAAGAATAGGTACCTTTTTTAATCTGGAAAACTCACTTAAAAAAGGTGTTTTCTACAACCAGTCTAGGCCAAGATTTGGCTGCAGCAAGTTTTTGCTGACAATATCACAGGATCTCAAAGATTCTTTAGAAAGAGCACCATCACAGTTTGATTCAATGCAGCATTTGCAAGACAAGATTTTTGTATGTATAGAAGTAATTTGCAACTTGAAATAGAAATGTTGGCAGTTTTGTTTTACAATGTGTTCCTTTTCACTTATCACCATTCTAGAAAAAGCTATTAACAGATAAAAATAAAAATCATATAATTTGAACTTCAGCCTTTTACAATAACTACAGCAGTGCAGCTTTAGCCAAAATAGTGTGACAAAATCGTAGTGTAACAGAGCAGGTACTCCTGTTCAATTTCTTCCTTTGTTTAGTATTTTATTTCAGTAAAAAGGGTATAAATAGTTCAGATAGAAGTCAGAGGAAACGGGTCATTTTTAGATCACTCGGATGAGCTTGGGTACACAACTGTTTGAGAACGGACAGGCCGGGCAATGATTAAGCGAAGTTTGTCGTCTGTTTTAAAGAAATCATAGCAAATCTAAGTATTTAGTGCAGAAGTTCAAAGGACAAAATAGGAATCATAGATCTCAATCTCTTGCTGCCATGCAAAGAAAACCCAAAGATTCATATTCTGCATGCAATCTAAATCGCTTTGAATTTCAAGGAGGTTTGATACTTCAGTTGGGCTTTCTAGTAGATAGATCATGGTTGGGATCAACGAGGTTTCTATTGTCAGAGTGATTCTTGTTACCAAGAAAATACCTGGGAACTTTCGAAAAGCCAAGCTGAAGCAAAAATGAGCTTCTAACTCAGGTGATGATTTTGAGGAACTTTGAAATAATAAAACTCTTTTTAGATTATTCGGTAGTTTTCCCAATAGTGTTATCACTATGATGTTATTTATCAGTTAGTAAGGAATACCGCTGCATAGTTCCTATGGATGACAATTCAAAAATAAGACACATCAAAAGATGTATTAAACTTTTTAGATGTCTTTTCAGGGATAAAAATTCTAAGATTGTGCAATTTCCTAGTGAAAACGAAGCCATAAATTTCGCTCTCGGGCGACCATTCCCCTATTCTCCGCTTGGTCTATAATGTCTATAAAATTGTTTAATGGCTAGGCCACTGTACTCTCGTGTACTCTCGTGTACTCTCGTGTACTCTCGTGTACTCTCGTGTACTCTCGTGTACTCTCGTGTACTCTCGTGTACTCTCGTGTACTCTCGTGTACTCTCGTGTACTCTCGTGTACTCTCGTGTACTCTCGTGTACTCTCGTGTACTCTCGTGTACTCTCGTGTACTCTCGTGTACTCTCGTGTACTCTCGTGTACTCTCGTGTACTCTCGTGTACAGCCAGCCCGGTTAAGTAAGATCCTATTGCATGAAAGGTTGGATCTCATTGAGGTAGGATGAATTTTTCCAATAAAAACGCTGGAAGATGGGATGAAGCTGGAAGATGGGGTTAAATGTTTATATAAACGAGACAAAATTTCGTCTCACTTGTTAGCACACAGGCTGGAAAGTGGGATAATTTTCTCCATATACAGCTGGAAGGTGTGATAGAATCTGCATGTAAAGATTCGATGGGTTCATCCCACCTGCTAGATTATGGGCTGAGATGTGGGATAAATTTGCGCATAAAAACAGGCCCTTGGTCAAATAATAATTTAAGTGGGAGTTAACTGAAATGTTTTTGGGCATTCTCTTTTGGCTACATGGCAGAAGTGAGTGGCTCAACCATAAGGAGATTTTTACTTTATTGGTAAAAAATTTATGTGTTCTTCAGCATCATCGAACATGCCTATAGAAACTCCTTCATACCTCTGCTCTTACCTTATTTTACAAATTATAGGTTACTTTTCACATCACAACATTTCTACGAACAGAAGGATAAGCATAAACTGATAACTGGTATTAACTAGAAATGCTTTGAAAAAAGAGCGTTAAAATAAAGAGCTGATTGCTGTCTTTAGTTTAGTCTTAACTTCCATAAGAGCCTGAGTTTTAAACATATTATTATCAAATAAGCCTTTATTATATAGTTGTCTCATATGGTAAAGTTGCCAAACTCAATGGAACGATTTTCTAGAAAAACTGACAGCAAGCAAAAGATATTAATCACCTATCTGTAAATTATTTTATAAGTGCATTAATTGTCTTGGTTCAACTTTGATTTACAAAAATTTGCATGACAGTTAAAAGGAACACTATTTGTCAATCCTAATCCGACGCAAGAAACTCTCCATTTCATTTATAATAAATTCTGGTAACAACAATGACAAACGATTTTATAATAATCGGTGCTATAAACACTTGTGACGTAATAATCGAACTAGTACCCAATGCTTATTCTCGCATTTCAAATGTTGTGACGAACTTGCGGTAACAATCACTTGATGTCGGCTTGCAAAGACGCTTTACCTTCTTCTTAATGAAGCCTAAGGTGAAAAATAAGGCACATGATTGTTCTTTAGGGTAACCTTCTCGGTCAACAATATTTTTGAACGTTTGCGCTCTCTTCAGAGATCGAGTTTTCCCACAACACGCTGATCGCCAAAAAGTGGCCCGCGGAAAGAAGGATGATATTTTACGGAACTCTATACTTTGATAAGCATCAAAGAATTATTCGCACCCTAAACACTGGAAGTTTGACTTGCCCACAGCGATTATCTAAATCATATATCTTTCATAGGTAATTCAACTATTATTTTTGTTAAAGACATCTAATTCCTTTTGATTTTATTGCGATTATGGTTGATGCTGATTTAGATTTGGCTTCGCTGCTTTGTGATAATAAACGCCCTGCTGCTTCTCGTTGTATCTATTTACGTGCTTCAAAGTTCAGTCAATCCAATCAACGTTTAATGCTTATTAATTAAAATAGGCGATCAGGAAATTGTATCGTTTATCCTACGCAAGCATTAGGGAAGATAAAATTTTTGTATTGAATATTCTTGGTGGCATGTGAAAAAAAAGAATGCGGAAGGAAACCGCGAATTCATCATAATTCTCGAAAAACCTTTTAGCGTGTTTGTTTTAGTTTCAACCAACGCACCCACTAGTACCTGATCTTGCTTTTAATTATTGCAATGCCACCCATAAAGTTACAGTTCAAATATTTCCACATTTTATCTTAGGTATAAAGAGAATCCACGTTGCTAACAAGAAAAAATTTCAAAAATTTCCATCTGTTTCTCACTTAAAAATGTTTTTGAAAATAGATTGTCGATTGGCATTGCAGATAGATGACTTTTTGCAACACACATGTCAAAACGCTTTGTGAGTATCAAAATCAACCTAGATTTCAGACAATTCAATTTCATAAAAATTCTTCAGATATTATTATCGTATTCCTTGCGTTGGTGCAATTTGTTGTTCCATTTTTGTTTATAAACTAGTTTCGTTTATTTTTGACCTAAAAAGTAAAGTTTCTTCGATATTTTACATGAGCGGATTGTGCGCAAAAAAGCTAGTCGCTAGTGACGATGAGTACCAAAAACATAAAGATATATGTATACAGTGGCGGAACTTGCGTGGGTGTGCACCCCCCCCCCCGCAATTGAAAAATGACTTTCTGTCTCTGTATATATACGAAACTTACTGTTTACCAGACTGACATAAAGTGCTCGATATTGGTAGGCAATACACACTCTGCCTGATCATCACATTGAATGTGAAGCTTGGAGTAGCAACTTAGAAGTGTCTTGTTCTTTACCCAAAAAAGCTAAGATATATACATGGATGAATAAGAAGCCTCTTTGCAGAATCACAAACTTTAGAAAAGGCGATACAAGTTTTGAAAAAGATTTCTCATAACAATGTGATTACTTCATTAGCATCAAAGCTAGATTCTTAAGCTTATATTTTTCATTTTAAACCTAATGCTACACTTAATGTCTTTTAAAATTTAGGAATGAATTATCAACTCTATTTCCTAATATCTTCAGCACCACTACGAATAAAGGCTACCAGAAGAGTATAGAATTAAGACTAAATTACTATGCAGCAAATATTAGTTTCCATTAACACGTAAATAGACTATTGCGAAACGCCCAGGGGCGGATTTTAGAGGTAAATAATTTGGGGTGTGGGCTAGACTATGATCGGATTTTGGTGTCATACCCAAAAGTTGTCTAGAAAAAGATGGAAAAGCAAATTTTACCAAGAAATTTTTGACTACTTTTCATTTCATTCATACGTCTATGGAAGGTAGCTCTTCAGCTTCAAAGGGCCCACCATTTAAAAACTTACAGGAAGATTTTTGCATCATTCAGTTACTGCTGACTACCAAAAATATCGTCTTACCAAATCAAGCAAAATAGACCGAATGTTACAAAATTGTTTCAAGGGTTGTTGCCCCCCGAAAAATTCGTCTCTGAAAATTTTACTGTACTACAAAATGCTAATGTATTAATCGAAAGGATGCCTGAAATAAGTAGCACTGCGAATCGTACAAACAATTCAAGAGATTTGCTATCATTCCAATACTATAAATAGGACAATCGAATACACGGTATGTGCGTGCGTGTCTTGTGGATGACCTCAGAACATTGAGCTTCAAGAAGACAGATTAATGCTACCATAAATCCTATTTATCGAAGACAAGAACGTAAACTGAAGTTTAAAGTTTTGGTTATATGGCACGGACTAATGAAAAATCAAAATTTGGTCGGTTTATGTGCATAGCAATGACATCAGGACAATTTTGTCAACAGCAATATCTTATGTTAGATACTCAAGCATTAGAAATGCTAAGGTAAAGATCCCTCTGTATTTCAGCGAAGTGCTCGTTCAATCTTCCCACTTGAAACCTGCAGCAACCATCAATCGATTTATCGCACATTAAGTACTTAAAGACATTAACAGCACTGTTGATGAAACGATTACCAGCTTTATCCCAGCAAGTAAACATGTTTTGCTAAATCTGTTTGTTAGAACAAGACTGGCAGGAAAGATCTGTACCTGCACTGTACTCCGAGTTTCACCCACTTATAACATCTGTTCATCTCTGCAAACACTGCCAAAATTGGGATACTAAAGTCTACTCACAAGAACAATCATATCCCTTTCAAGAATGATCATTCAATGTGTTGGGTAAGCTATAAACACTTCTTCCCACAAATTCTCCAATTAGAAGATAAGGTACTGAACCCCGTTTCAATGTATCCCATCCTCGCCGTATTTTCTCTATGAACATTTTGAAATAAATCATATTTATTCACTCCCTGAAATCTTTCTCTCATTCCAATTTTCAACCAAAGGCTAAAAACCTTGTAAGACTTAAAATCTTTCAAACAAAAAGATTTATTGAGAAGAAGCTTTTTTGCAAATGACAGAAAATGGCTTGTGATGTTTTTTGTTATCGTTATCCTATCCACAAATGACGTGGGCAATCGAACTTTGCATCTGTTATCAGAGATCTTGTCAACATGTCTCGTCCTGAGGCGATCTAAAACTACGCCTATGTCAACTGCCAAGCGAATTCCAATCATACAAGCCAACGTTCATACAATCGCTATTTTCAATTCATGATTTAACATTCGTAGTAGCAAATATAATACGAACGAAAAAGGCGTGCCCGCAATCAGTGTACATTTTTCGTATTCACCTACCTGCTAATCCTCGAATACAATAACAAAGATCAGAAACAAAACATGTTTACTAGTTGTGTTAGGAGATTTCCGCCTATCTATTAACAATTCTATGTTTTTCCTATGTATAAACAAAGTGTGCAGATGGCCCAGTGGTTAGGGTCGTGGACTACAGGTCTAAAGATATGGGGATCGAGCCCCTGACATAACCAAACATCACCCAGAGTGAAGAGAGTCACCAGCTCTCTGCAATTCCAGGCGTAGGTATCACGAGGTGTGGTCACATCTAGAGGAAGGTGTGGTCACACCAATGTCCTAAAACAACTACCTTCAGATGCTAGGTAGAAGAAACTACAAATTGACAATTCAATTCAAGGGAAAATAGTCCAGATTGAAAGCGCTTCTTCTGTGTTGTGCCTCCTGTTATTTTGACATGCCTTTATTGAAAATGTTTGCATAGCAGAGCATAAGTCTTAGACTTGAGGGCAACTGAATGCTTTACAATAAAGATTTATGATAAGGCAGAAAAATGTTCTTTTGCAAAATAACTACTCAAAAATATTCACTTGAAAACCAACAAAAGAGCAAGTTTAAATGCTCCAAGAGTCTTCAAGTCACTGCAAGAAAGAAACAATAGTCAATAGGGTTATGATCCTAACGGATAGACAAGAACTGCTTTCCACAACTCAACTAAATTATCTCTAGAATATCATTTCTTTATCATCAAGTCCTTTCATTGAATTTATAACTGTCTGAGAAGGTGGAGCCTCTTTTTAAGCTAACCTCCTGCTATTGTCATCAGCTGGATTCCCCTCAATAAGGACAAATATAGAGAACAAAGTACAAAGACCGTTATATATTCATAGGTTTCTTGGATAATCATCATGAAAATTATACTTGTCAATTAAAAGATAGGTTGATAGAAATTTTGGTCTTCTCAGGAAGTCTTTTAACTCAGCGAGGATAAGATTAATAATGGGCATTGATAAAGGATCTTTCATGAAAAAGATATGAGAAAGTTATAATTTCTAGAAAATAATACATCACTTGACTTGTTGACTAATGAGCCAAAAAGAAACCACTTACAGACTGACAACAATTAAGCATTAATTGATGGTATTATATCGAAATTCTGAGCAAATCTTTCATATAAAAGATCACATTCATCTTATCTAAAGACCAAGCACATTTTACACCAATTTTAGAAACACTAACAAGGTCCGTTTAACTACTCAAAAGGAGTTATATTTAAAGCAATGTTGCATCCAAAACCATAATTACTTAATTCTTCTCTGCTTTAGCGGTTCTATTAATGCCATTTATCAGTTTTTTCCATTTCTTCCTGTCTTGTGTGATTTCTTTAGACTTTTCGAAGGTCTTCATTTGTTTTCAGCTTCATGCCACTTGTTGTATATTTTGTTACATTCTCATTTAGCTTCCACGGTAGATTTGTCCGTGGTATTTCAGCCTTTTTTGTCCGTGGTGAATTTTCCTGCCTTGCTGACTTTCGGGCAGGTGTGTCTTCATGGAGTGACTGTATGCGTCCAGACAACTTCCATCTGTTTTCCAAAAAGGAGTTGATACTTTTATAAAAGTATTCAGGAATTGACATAGTGAGGGAAGGAAAGCAGCTCTAAGTTTTGGTACTTTTAATGCGTGAACAATGTTCCATGATGAATCTAAAAATTGTCACATAAAGTCATTGTATTAAATGATCTATATAGTTCATCAGGTGCACGTTGAATTGCATGCATTATAGAATGCTTACATGAAGGAATTTAATGACACTGGTTTCAATTCTCTTTGACAGGGCATTCAAATTGCAAACGAAAAATTCTCTTCACTATTCTTGATCTTTGAAATTTGTTCGTCTAAAGTTTTCAGTTTGTGAATTCATAGAGATGTATCATGTGCTATTAGAAAACGAAAAATACTTTTCAAGAAGTACTGTAGCTTTATAGTTCGATCAAAAAATATATTTGATATTTATGATATGATACGTAAATGGTGCTAATCTTTTGCGTTTTGCTCTGTGTATCTTCTTATCAAAGACACAGCTCGAGAAAGTTTGTCAAGAACTTGAGGAATATTAACAATTTTAATAAAATGAAAGATGTATAGGTAAAAGTTGAAAAAGGCATACTATGAACATTCTAGAGTAACTGCTTGCAATTGATATGTTTTCTAAATTTCTACGGATTACAACTTGTTGTTCATAAATTGAATGAATATATAACATTGATGTCTGAGCATGTAATGAGGTACATCGTCATACCCAATTATAACTGCACGCCGTAAATATAAAAAAATATAGACTCCATTTTTCAGTTTATTTCAATGAAACTTTTATAGAAATATTTCATTGGAAAGTTTTGATGGGAAAATCTCCTTAAGTGTTTGACGTGCTACCTAAAAAGACAATGAAAGCTTTTTCTTGCCTTATAGCAATTATAGTATGAAAAATTTAATGGTAACCAAAAGATGACTAATTCTATTGATGAATAGTTCAAAGGAAAAAGGGTTTCTGTTTGTTTCCTTCGTCTCGATCAAGTACTGACCTTCTTCAATTCTTTAATCTTTGACGTACTTTAAGGTTCCAGATAAGAGTTCAATTTCTTTCTACCACTGAAAGATCTGGACTATATAGCTTTGACGTCCGCAAATTCCAAACTCGTTAGTGAAAGGACGAGCTTTCACCTCAAATTATCATTAACACGTCGTCAATTAGCATTAGAAAAGTTTAATTCCGCAGTTACTAAAAACAGCTTCCTACAGACTTTCGAAGCCACGACAGCCTGAATTGAACATTTCCAACTCATCTGAATTGAGGCTATTTGGGTCTTCAATATGAGTTTCGTTACTTTGCGTCAATCTTTAAAGTGAATGGAAAAATGACAGACTAGATTAATAGTGAATGGAAAATGACAGACTGAGTTGACGGAAGTTGATAAAATCAAACTGCGTAATCATAAGCTCTTGGAAAACAAGAACTAACTAGAATGTTTTTTAAAAAAAAGTGAGTAGAAAGCTTTTTTAGGCATGACGTCACTTGCTCGAATGTGATGCAATCTAGAAATAGATTTGCATTCGCGTTTGCAAAGGTGTTCTTAAAAATGTTCAAGTTCACCACAACGATCCCAAAATGTTTGAAGAAAAGTAAATGAAGGCAAGCTATGACATTATTGCAACAGAAATATAACTTGTTTTGACCGATCAAACCTTCAGTGTGATACCGTTATCAAAATTGAATTTACTCAAAGCAGACATCGGCTCAACAGATGTGGAACAAACTGTCACAACATCATAACAATCGTTAAAAAGCCTATTCGTTTTTCAAGAAATGACTTCATATTTTCAAGAGATTTATTTACCAAAATGGTTAGCTTACAGACTTATCCCTTGACAGACATGCAGAGTTAAAGGTTTTTATTATGGGTACATCATCAGCTTCCATGACGTTGTGCTGAGTCATAAGCAAACTTGGAACTTTTCTGTTATGCACCACTCTTTGTGTTTAGCAAGCAACCACTGAAGACCCAATGCATCTTTTGAGGAAAATTTATGATGACTTTGGCTGAAAAGCAGAACACAGAATGTATAGATTTAGCTGTAGAAGTTCACTCCGCTCGGACCCTTCAGAGTTCCATTTCTTCTATTCAAAACGAGTTTTATTTTATAAATCTTAGTTCTGTCTATTACTTTTTACATATTTACTTACATAAGCTGTATTAGGTTTATATTTCGATTTGTTTCTACTCACTGCTCTATATCTTTTTGAATTCGTGTTCTGAAAACATAATTTTGTAAGTTCTGTATTCATTTTTAGTATTATGTGTAGCTACAGAAGTGAATTTTCTTCTACCCTGCATTCTATAGATATAAGGCCACTTTTGTGTAGGAACCTTTATGTGATGTTGATACTGGCAAAGAGTTTTTTAGTGCATCTTTTTGTATTTTAAGTTCTTTCAGAGGCCTCAACGTATGTCTGTGCAAGTGTCACAGCCATATACTACTCTTTTTCAAGGGAAAAATGTGAAGGGCGAACACAAAATACCAGTTCTTGTAATCAATACTTCTTCCATAGAAAGTGACGATAGAATATGCCAATCAATAGTGACGATAGAATCAAAAAATCCCAATCAAATATAACAATTCCATCCCTCAACCTGGACACAATTATTCTCTGATTCTCTTTTCTGTATGGAAAATTTAACGATGGTTCATTTCAGTGTCCCGCGATAAGATTTTAGACACACAACTGTTATGCACTAACGAACCCCTATTAAATGCAAGACTTTAAAAACGCTCTGCTGCCTTCTGTTAAAGCAGTAGGAGAAGAGGGATGCTTGCATATCAATGATTGTCATCAAAGCTATGCAGACATTGAAATTCGTCCCTCTGTCATTATTAGTACTTCTTCAGTACCAATGTTTCCCACTGCAACTGCAATACACTGGTCAACTGAAAGTCAATGTTACCCAAAAAAATGTTCAAATCTGCTGGACATTTTGCAGCTAGCAACGATATTATATAACCTTTTGAGTGACAACAAATTTACAACTTAATTCATTATCACCTGCCCAGGGGCATTTGTCCGGGTTAGTTATTCATAAATTGCCATCTAATTGTATGAAAACTGCCCCCCCCCCCCCTCCCTCCTCCTGACATCAAAAATGTAATAGGTCGTAATAGTAGAACATTCGAATAAATAACAAACTTATTCGATTCATTAAATTAGCATCCTCTCCTTTATTTTTCATTGTACCGCCTTATAACTCTCGTTAATTACAATGATAGACATGTCACGTGATTTCTATTGCTTTTTGATTGGTCCTGTTAGAACAAACACATTACAATACTCACTACATTTTGAGCAAGCAACGCAACGACCATGCACCCATGTACAGCTCACAATCACAACCACAAAAAGCCAATCACTGCAACAGTGAAACCCCAATAAAGCGAACACCTTTTAACAAGTAAAATTTCGCTCGTTGCAAAATGGTGTCGTTCCAAGATGATGTCCATTGTTTTGCTGCAAAAGACTTTGATCGTAGGAAAGGAAATTATGAAGCAAAATTTGTTTGGTGTCCCTTCTTGTGACTTGTGCTTATATGCAGGGTTGCCGTCCTAAAAAAGTTAGAAAGGGGGGCTGTCCTGTAGGTAAATTCAAGAGGCTACACCCATGACCAAACCCAATATACTTCCATTTGTGTTGAAGACTCTCCGTTGTGTCTAGAAATCATTCCAACTTTCGATAAAAAGACTGATAAAAATTTGCTCATTTATGAGGAACAAACAGTAATTCGTTCAACCAAATATGAACCCAATTGTTAAGGAGGGCTAAGCCCCCTCCCCCCTTAGCCCCCTCTCCACGGCAATACTGCTTATATGAAAGTTTCACTGTGCTTCAACAATTTATAAACACTCTCGCTACAACAAGCAAGGTTGGGACTTTGCAAAGGGGTAGGAGACAGTTTCCGCGCACGTTTCGTTCAACATATCATTAGTACAACATACCAATTGATAACCAAATGTTTACATACTATGGCCACAAACACTAAACATACAGCAAAATCTCAACCGAAAATCCCACTACCCTATTTTCACTTTTCTCACCCACCTCTATGCAGAATCGACGGCTAACTAGCCACTTTGACAAGAATGAACTCCATCAACGCTACAATCGCCGCTAAAATGACTAGAAAGTCCTTTATCAGCTCCACCATAATCGATGTTCACCAGTGTCGCGTCCATTAACGCATTTGACACTATTCAAATTTCTGAACCGGCTATTCACAAAAACTAACATTGCACAAAAACAAGAGCGTTTGTTAGATAGGCAGAAAGAGCGACAATTTTACAGTATTTTACAATTTTGTACACACAGGAAAAACAATTGTTTTGCTGTATAAGCAAGATGTCATCGTGATTGTATATTTTTTGTTTTGTAAACATGAACAGATTTGTGGCCGCAAAAAATCTACAATTCGCAGTGAAAACACAGGAGAAATGCTCCCAATTTCTTTCGACTCAACTTTGCGTGAATTCTTCAATCATTTTTTCTGTGGGCTAGATTTTTCTTGAATCACATGTGAACTTTATCATTAAATCACAATTTATATGTCAGTAAGGGGAGATTCGTGCCGCCCAGGATATGCATAACTTTGCTAAGCTTGTTTTCTATTGGCTAAAAATGTTTTGTGGTTGACATCCCCCTACGCAAAGGTCTTTATCAATGGGAAAGCACACACAACGTTTCATTGGTGACTTACTGAAGTTAGCGAACAGTATTCTCTCACACAAGCTGATAAGAGCACAATGTTTCTGTTTAAAGCATTCTTAAATTTGACCTGGCTCTCTCTTTGGTACAACTTCTCAGTTGGTAAGTCTTTTTCGTGGTTGTATTAAATTTGATTGTTTATATTTTATTATGAAAAAGGTTTACGGTTTGATCAATTCCTTTAAATATGAACTTTAACCAAGCTGAAATTTATCCAGCTAGGTAAGAAACTTCGTTGTGCATGTGTAAAGCAAAATAAACCCGCCATTGGTACCGCAAAAGAGCGGCAACATAATAATCATACTGTAGAACCTTTCGTTTGACACTCGTCAGTGTATAAATGTCGAGTAACGTCCAAACGTAAGCAGAAAATTTATATCCAGATTAGGCAAACGCAACAAAGATTCCATAAATATACTAGAATGCGTGCGGTACAATATAACGCTATAATAACGATGAATGTAAGTAAATTGTACCAGGAAATTTTGTTTTAAGTAAATAAGACGTTCCGAGCATAACCCGTTAAGTTTTTTGACTTGATAACGGGCTATGCTCGAAATGTTGTTATATATTTAAAAAAAGTTCTCCTGGTACAATTTACTTACATTCATCGTTATTATAGGCAAAAACAAACTGCGTTACCGAAAAATCAGAGGCGTGACGTTCATTATTCTTGTGTAGTTTCAGAAAACATTTAGTCTCGTTATGCTAAGATTAAAATGCTAACAACTGTGCCATCACTGTTTTGAAATGTTCGTTTGAAGTATTCAGAGTGCATTCAGAGTGCATTCGTCTTGTTTACGATTTTTAGATTTTTTGAAAAGGAGTTAGCTTCCTCCTTTCTGTCTCCTCATATGTGAACATTTCAGTTTTATTGAACCTGTTGATATTAAAAGTTTACTTCAATGCTCACAGTAGCTCAATTGGACAATACTGTGTCTGTTTCTGACGACTTGTTACACGTCAGAACATTCGCCTTATTTCGCCAGGAGTGATAGAAAAGAAAGTAGAGAACAGAAGTATTTTTTGCAAAATGTGTGATGCAAGAAAATTGAATATATAATCAAATTGAAACTTTGCTTCGAAGGCTGGTTAGCTAAAACTGCAAAAACGATAACAATTTCCTTAGGGGTTCATAAAAGTTTTTATTTTCATAATGCAAACCAGAGACTTTCAAATCCTGATTTTAACTTCAAGATAAGACACTACAGCCCCGAAAGGCACGTTGTTTTGCTACCCACCTTCTCAGAACGCTAAGAAATCCAATCTTTACATTCTGGTTTATATCCTGCAACGAAACCTTTCACAACCCTTTGAAAAATGTCCTAAGGTTGTGAAGAACATCAGGAATGTTGTTAATTTTGATCCAGTATTGCAACATCGTTAACAAATGCATAATATTTCTTTCAACTTTTCCACTTAACATCTTCTTGCAGTCATGCAACAACACACCCCCAGGCACACAAGAGTCGATTTCATGTAACCTTTAGTGATCAGGGATGATAAAATAGGTGATGCCTTCTATGAGAGCATTCAATTCCACCCGATCCATACATGCTGTTGTCCAATGATTAGTGTGATAATGAATTTTGAGGTTTCTACATTCCTTACAAGAGACAGTGCTGTAAAACAACACCAAACGCTTTCTACACAATCCTTAGCATATGATGTGTTGTCAAATGAGTTTCCATTGATCTTTGATCTCGTAACTCGTTTCTTCCTTCAGATTACGAAATAAAAAGATTAACTCATATAGTTCAGGATACCCTAACCTCTACATGCAGGTTGGGGGACGGTGCCCTCGATGGATATCTAGCAAGGTGAAACGATTTGCTGAATGTCATATACCCAAAAGGATCTTTTCTTGACCCTAACGATTGATGATTTCCTAATTCGATCAGCAGTCTCCTTGACGTCTATGACATTAAATTAGTCACATCATCTTTTCAAGATTCGCTATTCCGGTCCTATATTTGTTATAACTGTGAAACTACTGCCTCTTCACTTGGTAAGAGAAAGTTTTCTTATAAATAAAGAGACTTACCCAAAATATTCAACTTTCCTTTTCCGCTTTCGAACTGTGCAAAAATTAGATTTCAAGTTAATTCCTTTAAGCTTTCTTAAAAAGTGTAGATTAGCTGTCTCCTTCACTTCTCGCTTCATACAACCTATAAACAAATGGGAATTTTTATCTTTCTCTCCTTTTGTCCCACTTATTAAGAGATTCGCTTCTCCGGGGCATTTGCTAAGTGGGACAGATATTCTATGCCCCCTGTATGGTTTGACTGAACGGGAGTATACTGTTTCTAGATTCTAGTTCTGACTCCCGAAGGTTAGAGGACTGTGAAAGTAACTGGCCTACATTTGAATCACGAAACAAAGATCCAACGAAGGTTGAAAATACAACAATTTATATTTTATCACAAACGTAATGAAGCTCCTTTAGCAAACGTACGAGCGTCTAAGGTATATTCTGCTAAAATTGCTACAGCAAGACTTTATTTCCCCTCAAGACGTAGATTCAGAAGCGATTGCCTTTATTAAACATCTTAGATTACTTTGACAACAATGTCTTACTTGACCCGCTGAAGAACAGACCGCTATACGAAAGAGTTTCAAAACACTATTCTCGTCATATGGCAGCCGTTAACTTTTTATTGATTGAGTAGTTTTGCAGAAAGCAATTTTGTTTGCATCATGTTGGAGAATTTGGTTCATTGATTCAATTCAAGCCTTGTCGATAAAATCCAGCAATTTAGTATTTTTTACGACCTCAAATCACCTCATTTTATTAACCATTTGTCTGTTTAGTAACACAATCTTGCAATCGCCATTGGTTTTCAAAGCACAAAGGTAGGTCATAGTTGACAACCTCCACGACCGTTACTTTTGTCTGGCAAATTCTCTCGTCTATTTCGCTGGAAATCAAACGAAAAGAAAGCAAAGCTTGTTTTGGTACAAGGCAAGGTTTTAATCTGATCGCTATAAACAAAAAATGGTTGTTTTTCGGTAGCCTTTCCTTAACTTCATATAACTGAATTAGGATATGACGTTTTCTGACTTTAGTCGTAAAGTCTGCGATCTATAAATTTGATTGTTCTGCAACAGTCAACAAATGAGATAGAGATAAGTGGAGCAGAGACATTGAAAGCGAAATTTTGTTAGATCTGTTATTACAGTGACCCTAAAACCGATGGCAAGAGGTCTCTCCTCACATCTATTGCCACAGCAACTTTTTCCTTGCAGTTTGCTGCCCCCTTATTGAGAGATGCTCCTTTTTATCTGTGCCCCTAGTTTTTGCTACTTTTCATCATTAAACATTGGCTGATAAAAGCTACATCTAGTAGGGAGCAGAGCATTCTCTAGCTTTTGGAATCAAGGGTAGTCTCCAGATCCCATCGGCTGAGAAATTGAGTGAGCCATATTTACTTGAAAGCACTCTTAGATGGTAAAAAAGCACCTCGTATTTTGAAGGTAATTTCCTATCCAGAGTCATTTCACACCCTCGTGCCCCATAGCGATGGGCAAGGATGTAGGTGGCTAGCTGATGCATATAGGAAACCGTAGTAAAATCAGTGTGGGAGAAACTTCCCATCCTTAAGACATAGGTTCCCTCGCTTTCATAAAGTTATCAAATTGCATAATAAGATCCCTTGTCGCCATTCCTGCATTGTGGCATTGTGTCATTGTGTCATTTAATAGTGTATATCCAGTAGCGTAGCGAGGGGGAGGCAAGAGGTGGTGGCAAGAGGGGGAGGCAAGAGAGGGAGGCAAGACGCCCCCTCCAAATGACAAATGTTTCTTTGAAAAAGGGCATTAATGTTCAGTAGAGTGTGGACCCCCAATTTTTTCTTGCTCAATTCACCTTTGCCACCCCCCTCCAATCTTACCACTCTGGCTCCGTTATTGGGTTTATTTTTTCACTGATTTACTCTCTTAGTCTAGTTATTTATCCAAACAGATTATCAGCAGTTGAATTTTCTAGAGGGAGTGCAGTTGGCAGAGGACAGGATAATTAGGCAAACATCCGTCCTCGTTTTAGACATTGAAAGTTTGTAAATTCAATTTAGAAACAATTTTTTGGATGTACAAATATTGAAAATGGCTTTGAAACAAGCAAAAATGATGAATCGCGCATAAGCTTTTCGTCGAACACCCTTCAGAGTACAAAACGTCAGATGATCGAAAATTCCAAGCTAGGATGTCTACATATACCTCCTGTTCCAATTTTATGTGAATGATTGTGTTGTTATTAAATATATTGCCGTTTATGTTGTAACTACCACTGTTCGCTGAATCAGCGTGAAATTTTTGCCAAAATTAACCTAGTTGGTTAGAAAGCAACGACCTAGCTGGGTAAATTTTATGTGGGTAAATGTTTCTTAATTGAGATGCTGAAAAAAAATTAAGGCGGGGTTGTGCCTGACTGCATGCAAGCTTGCTACGAGCAATGAACAGAGTTGGTGGCTTTGCCTATAAAATATCTTAAATAATATAATTATTTTTGTTTAATAAACCAGCGAAGTTATCACGTTGCAATTACTGTAGAAGCGAACTTCTCTTTTAGAACATAATTTAAAGAAAAAATCATGCCACAACTTGTTAAAGCGTTTGCGACGCGATTAACCACGGTTATAATACGGACCAACCATAGCTAATCGTTTTATCGCAATTTTTAAGATCTCTTATCATCGGACGAACCACCAAAGAAGATTAAGGTGCACCATACCAGTTACATTGACCTTGTCGAATTACACGTGCAGTTAGAATGATATCCACCTTATGCAGACTTTTAAGCCCTGGCAAAACGACTAAACATTTAACTAAACATTTCACTTGTTTTTTGTTTAGTGAAGTTGAGCGAAGTTTAGCAAGGGTGGCAAAACGTGACTAAACTTTTCATTAAACTGCACTCAACTTTTTTGAACTGCGAGCTGTCTATGACGCTGTTGGCTTGTAGGGGATTTTGCATAGGAGTTTGTTTTTAATTTATTTAAATGCATGCATAAGCAGTGGATAAAAATGAGAATTGGATGCAGCGGCGGGGAAAGAAAAGACTTTTTAGCACATTAACAACAAAGTTGACTGTTGAAGAAGACACAGTAGCGTACAACAAGATATGCAGATGTCTCATAAAGGCTTTTGGGTCACGTAGAGACAGGAAAACCTACGAAAACAGACGAAAACCTTTGGATTTCCACAGATAGTGCGCTTGCGCGATCACAACAAATGTTTAATTGGTGGCAAAACGACTAAACATTTGCTAAATAACACTAAACAACGCTAAACATTTTTGGCCAGGATCAAACTTTGCTCAACAACACTCAACACGACTAAACAACACTAAACAGGGTGGCAAAACGACTAAAATTTTCACTAAACTTTTGAATAAACAAAAGTTGAGTGAAATGTTGCCAGGGCTTTGAAGATGGTATGGTTGGCCTCGTCCAAGACCTCAGCTTTCATGTTTCCTTATAGAGAACGATATGTACTGGATTATACCCTCAAGCATTATTTGCCTTTTATTGATCCTTTAAGACCGTCCCTTACGTCTATCACTTATGTTTATCTTCTCATATATCACACATAATGCTGCATTAATCGCCATTGGTTTAAGAAGCATTGTTGTCAATCCGCGATCTTCTTAAACTCTGAAGGCGATTATTAGTAGAGGATTGTTATCGTGGTATTACCTCAACCAACGCAAGAATGCCAGCATATCGATTTTCAGAACTTGCTCAAATACAGCCGAGTCCTGATATAGTATCATTGGATTAGGATCCATATCATGGGGGTGGGTGCTTACCCAGTACCCTGGCTACCAGAACCACATATTCGAGCGCAGAAATAGAAGGAAGGTAGAGGAGAAGCGCGCTCCTTTATCCCATTACTGCGATAAAGGAGCTTCTCGTTAAGTTTTAGTTCTCTTAAAATTAGTGCCCATTTATTTCTCTGTTTAAAAGGGAACATGAAGTATGGCAATTATTAAGAGGGCTCTCTGATTCCACTGTCCAAACGTTGCTTGTTGTGCCTATAAGCGGGTTGCGCCTGTCAAAAGAGCCCCATTCAAGAGCTTCGTATCATTGGGTCTAACACTCTCTTGACTGTAACAAGCAGTGTGACTATGAATAAAGTGATAATAAGAGAACCTATCAAAAGCTTTGTTGTAAAATAATGCTCTTTCAATCATGTACAACTGTGAAATTACTCAAGGCTGTACACATACAATAAATTTGTACCTGGTCAGGCGACTGAAGGCCTTCTTCCACAATGGTTGGTTTCCTATAAAATGCGATAATTAACTTTGTGAAACAAGATACACCAAAAAGAGAGTCTACGGAGGCCCTTTGAGCCTGATATTGGGACAATTGCCTTGGAACTCTGGACCTTTAGATGACTCTAGCACTCTATTTAGTACTAAAAGGTCATGTGCTACTGAGTGCCCGGCACACATTAGAACACGTTTCGGGCCTTCACACTTACTTCATTCGAACCTGCTGACGATCAGCTGTTGTAACCTAAAGAACCTGAAATCGTTATGCCACACAACTATTTCTCTAGATGCAAAGACCGCCTTGGCGAACTTATGAGAATGGATCAGCCTTTTGGTTGATATATACCTATTTTTAAACGCTTGAATACATGTCTAGAATCTTGGCAATAATGTGTTACACTGATTGAGAATATTATCTTTGGAATATAAGCTAAAGTTTCAGTGTGTGAATTGGGAACAGCGAATCTTCTTTCAAGCAGAATTTTTACCAACAGAGTTGTTTTTCTTTCTTAACATTTTTGGTGCGTCGTCTCTCATTTCACTACTATATTTTATCAACCTTTTCGCAAAGATTGTCTCAGCTTGAAGACATTTTTAAGCTACTATTTGCTCTGTAACAACCACACACAATTTAGCTTGACTGCATTATTTCAGTATTCAAAGGGTAAATCTACACTGTACACTGCAGTATGATGTGCAGCTTCACTTATTTTGATATGTATCCTTACAGCCTGGGCCAAGTTTAGAGCTTTTCGTTTGCATTAGCTATTTCAAAATGCTGAACTTTAAATTTCATTTTTTCTACATATCTCTTATTTGTTATTAAAAACAGACTTAGTATATCTGTTGTAAGGAATTCTCCGATGTTTAAAAATATTGTTCTTTAGAGTTAGAATTTGAAAAAGGTTGTGAAGGCAGTGAAAAAATCTGTGACAAAATTATTTTCACTGTCGACTAGAGGCCCATATATTTTGAAAATATGTTGAAAGTGTGCTTAACTGGAAGTTTCTTACTGTAAATTCTTGCTTATATTTTGAACAATCTTTTTATCAAATATTTAAGTGTTAAAGAATTGTATGTCTGTACAAATTTGAAACTTCAAGGATATCAAAGAAGAAAGACTATTTAGTAAGCAGCGGAGCTGAGCAAATTAAGATAAGCACTTACTGGCAAAAAGAATATAGTTTTAAATCAAGATTTGAGTTTAGGACAACATTTCATTCCTTTTTTGAAAAAGTTTTATTTTTTGTTGTCAAGTTTTATAGATGTAGTAGAAACGTACTGTTGAATTAAGAATTAAGATAGATGTTTTCAATTATTAAAAAGGTATTTTCCATGGCTAAAATATTTTATGATTATCATACAAATCAAAAATGTCATTGTAGCATCCACAGAGAAATTGTTCTTGGATTTACTAGTTTCATGATACCAATAAATCATTTTTTTATTCATGATGAATCGGAGGAAAAAGTTTATCCGGCTTTATCTAAGTACACACTCACCTTGTAACAGAATAGACAAATACAATACAATTCTAGAAATTTGACCAATGGGGTCAAAAGGCTTTTGAAATTCTCAGAATTATAACTGGTTTTTCATTTCAATTGCCTGCAAAAATCTTCTAGTTGTAGACAGAGTGCAGAATAGATACACGACTCATGTCACCATAAAATAATCTATATCGCCAACTGAACATTTTATCTTTCAATGCGGTCCAGCCAGTAGACAGACGGTAGGCTCTTGTTACAGACAAAACCAGATTGTCACCTTGGCTGAGTATGACCTGGTCCAGTTTTATCGGCTAAATCTTTAAAAAAATAATGGTTTAGTTATTGAATTTTCATTTTGCAACAGAGAAGGAGACACGAAGAATAATCTTATTACAGTATTGCTTAGAGCAGGACGTTGTAGAGAAAAAACAGTGTTGGACACGTAAAATTATAGGAATCTTTTCTGTGCACCAATAAATTTTGGCAGTACATAATTTTTATGTAAAGAGCCTAGCTCAAGGTTTCGTTTCTTGAGTTCCTCTTCTGAGCACATTGTAAAATTTATTTTTCGCTTATTCTTATTTGCACAATTACTGTCATGAAAGTAGCACAAATGCAAAAAAATATTTCGGAATTTCGCTTAAAATTGTGGATAGAATTTAAGGCTTCTAAATGCAGGTTATTGCAACTCCTTGATTATCAAGAATGCTAAGATATTTTTTGCTCTGCTTTCGGGGATCGATCAAAAAATCGCCTTTATAACAAGAACAAAATTGGTTAAAATAGCCTGAAGGCTGCATTTATTAGTATCTGATCCAAAGCCTTTCGTGACACTTCTGATGCTAACCTATCTTAGTCTTTGAGGATCTAAAGATAAACTGATGCATTGTACTCAGGATGATAAATGTAAGGTCGTATGGTAATAGATTAAGGGTTGATTATCCCAGATTATCCCAGATTAAAAGGCCTTGAAGTGACTTAGGGTGCAATGGGATTATCCACTTCGATTCTAAATATCCACGTTATATCTCCAATTTTATGAAGCTTAGTCTGAACAAGCCGTTATTGGCATGCCATACCAGGGAAAAGAATAATTCTTCAATTGATTTCTCGAATATTTATCCCATAATTTATTGTAACACGCCCCATCTTAGGTAATAATCCAGTGCTTTAAAGTATTTAGGACCTAATTCCACACCATTCAAGAGACTCGATTTACTTCTAGTCTCATTGTCCATATCACATTTGTTTGAAGGAAGAGGCATTTTTTGCCGATAAACGATCTCTTTATAAAGTACAGAAAAACTACATGCCAAAATGGTTTCACAAAAATACAGGTATCAGACAATTTGCTTCGCGGAAAAACTTAAAACTTGATTGGAAGAAAGTCCATAAATACTGCGAAATGGATATCGAGGCCAGTTTTTTGCCTTTTGACCCAAGATAGTCAATTGGTCATAATTTAGCCATTAAATAAAGTCTTATTTCGATCTTTCCCGTTTGAGAGGAGCAATTTGGAAGGAGTATTTTTGTGGTATATTATGATACAATGTAACATTCAAAGTTGCTTTAAAGAGTATTAAAAAATGCATCAGATTTCAATCAGTTCTAAAGCATTTTTTTCTGCTTTTAATGGAGTATATTAAGCTTTACTAATAGCAGGCTGAATGATCTTGATAAAGAGAAAATTCTTCTTCATTTGCTTATAGTGAACGCTGATAGCGTCCTTTCCTTGGCAAGGTGTTGCAATGAAGGAAAAAGGTCTGCAAAGCTTGTTAGTGGCCAGACGTCCTGCCTGAAGAAGCCAGTTGCTTTCTCTCAACCATCCAAGCTGTGCTTGTCCATGTTCAAAGTCTGTTGTTTGGCCAAGGAAAGGGATCAAGAATGTATCAACGGAGAGAATCTTTCAAGGTTTGTTCTGACATTCATTCATGCTAAGAAAGTTAATTCAACTCTATGTAGTTAATAATAGACAATTTTTTGTACATTCTAAAAAGTTGCATAAAAAGTTACTGTAATACCTTAACTACACGCTACGTTACATACAAAGACGATACCCCGGGGAGCATCAGTTCTGTCTACCCCGGGCACGTTTGTAATAACAAATACAATATACAATTACAGGCACGCCGGAGCCGGGGGGTGGGGGGAGCTTTAGCTCCTTTACCCTCTTGCTAAACTATGAAACTCAGGTAGTGGTATCAAGGTCATTGGGGAAAAACCACCATCAAAGTTTGCCTATTTGTTTAGAGCTTCCCGCCCCACTCTAAAATGCACTACGGCGTTCCTGCATTACGACTGAGAAATTTCACAAGAAAAGAATTCACTAGCATTTTCATCTGAATAACTGTTTATACCTGACGTCTTTGTTTGCTTTTAGAGCCACTTTGAGAAGCGAGTTCTCCTGCACAAAATTTGCTCATAAGAACACCCTGCATGGCTCTTCTTTCCTGGAATGTTGTGAATGTTGTCAGTTGGGTAAGATTGCAGCCAATAAGAACAAAACGTGCAGCAACGACGACATACCTTTCAATGGAACCTGTGGAGGAATCTACAAACGGTGCTGCAAAGTTGCTCGCAAAGGTAACTGTTTTACTGATAAAGGGCCATCGAAAGCTTGACTATCTATGACTAACCCCCAAGCCCCAATCCCCGAACCCCCTCCTCCCTCGCTATGAATTTCGCGCCAAAGGCTCTGAACTGAATCACTTTGCAGCAAGATGAGATTAGGAGAAGTTGCATACATTATCATAATTCATTAGATCTGTAATTCATGAAGCATTCCTAATTCTCCATAGATATAGAGAATTCCGGACCTACACTTTGTAAATATGCCAAGTGTCAGCAAGAATGTCTCCAGACAAAGTCAGGTCCGATCTGCTCGTGTCGCAAAGGATTCCGACTTGCTAACGATTCTAAATCATGCCAAGGTAGGTCCCACTAGTTTGTTTTGAAATTATGAGAAAATGAATAGAAATACAGAAAACTTTTTCAGAATTCGATAAACAGTGGTGTGCTGTTAACTTCTGTGAGTAAAATATTCAGGTTAACGTGGGTGACCATAGGTAGGGAGGATCTCAAGAGCTTTCAGGTAAGATTAACTCAAGTTTGGTAGAAAGATCCACCCAGTGGGCACACTGAACCAGTAATATGCCACCCACACATTTTCTTTTAATTAGTAAGCAAACTTTTTCCTCAATATCGCCTTTCACTTTCAAGTTCAAAGCTAGACATTTAAATAAGATTCGAATCGAGGCTACAAAAGGTAATCGAGGATAGAACAAGGTGATCTGTAGAACAAGAGTGATTTTTTTCGTTTTCGAGAAAAATTCATTTGTTACGAAAAATCAACCTGAAAACTCTACCGGTCTTCTGAACACTAACCCAAATCTCCCTTCTTCCATAAATTTTTCCCAAATTAAATCTTTTATTATGTTTCAATAATATTTGTTTTTCTCTTTTGTTAAACAGTCTTGTGTTACTTTCTCTCAAGTAAAAAGCCCTGCATGCCTTTGTATTTCTCTAACCGTATCACTTTGATATACCAAAGCCCTCGATAACGAATTAACACAATTCAGCTGCCAGGGTTTATTACAAATTGTCTGATTTTTCATTGATTTATGAACCTTACAAGCGTTTCTATGTAAACTGAAATGGATCACCTCATTTAGAGGAAAATTTAAAACCACGATAGAAGGAAATTTTTGCGCTGGTTTCACTTTCATACAAATCTTGTTATTTGCCTCGAGGAACTTTGCACAACATTCATTCCATTTTCTTGATCTGTGTGAGTACAGCACTCCTTCGAAAACGCTTTTTCCGAAGATTCGATGGTTTTTCTTGGTCTGATGTCCCTTTCCAGCGTGATCATAAAGAGACAACTATACCCATTCAAAGATTTCAGCTACGGGAGAGCAACTCAAGCCCTAGATTAATGGATCTCGTAACATGGGTGCCATAACGCTTATATCTCTCCCCCCCCTCACGTCCCCAATGCTGAACGTCCTGGTTATTTCTTCATGCAAAATTGTTTACTTCGTATAAGCATCATTCTTTGCTTCACCCTTTTAATAAAAGAACATTTCTCACAATAAATTACTTTTATACAAACTCAAAATGAATATTGACTAATTTTTACTATTTTTCAGTTTATTCTTACTCGTTTCTAAAAGTAACAATACCTTGTATCTTTATCATGTATTCTATTCTTGCATTTATTATCGCGATGCTATTTGTATTTGTTGCTACCTAGCATCCGAAGGTAGTTTTTAGGACACTGAGAAGCTATGCTTATCGAGCAATGTCCTGGTCATTCCTCTCGATGTGACCACACCTCGTGATTCCTACGCCTGGAATTACAGAGAGCTGGCGACTCTCCTCACTCTGGGTGAAAGTTTGGTTATGCCAGGGACTCGAACCACGGACCCTTGGGTCTGTAGTCAACGCCTCTAACAACTGAGCCATCCTCGCACCTATGGCGATGCTTCGTATTTCTTCAAATTTGCTTAGCTTCATCTACTCGTTGGCTACTCTAACATACTTTTCAATCATGAGTCGTGTAAAGTTATTTAATTTCATGAGGGCAGACTTGTTCTTTCCACAAATCATTTTCATATTCACCACATGATAATAAATTGGCATTAAATCCTTAGTTCAAAAACATTTTTCCTATGAACATGTTTACGTTTATGATGTAGAATGTCATATCATTCATACTTCCTTGCATCACAGATATCGACGAATGCAAGAAAGGAACACACCAATGTATCTCTGGTTGGGAATGCAAAAATCTTATCGGCTCTTACAGATGTCTTCGCAATTTTGTTAGCAGCAGAAAATGTCGACGAGGATACAGAATTGAAAACGGCATCTGTAGAGGTATGAATGACAGTATAAATATTGTTTAGGTATAAATATTATGCAAGGTTTAGTAAGAGGTATGTTATTTTAACAACATGAACTCATGTTGATTTGACCTTACGACTGTTTGGAGTACTTTGGTCATTGAGTAAAGCCAAAAGCGACATACAACTTGACCTTAATCAAAATCTAAGTGCAATTTGTCATTTTGACCAAATCTCCTAATTTTTTGCTGGATGTCTTTTGTGACATTCTTAACCGTACATTGAAGCAGTTAGAAGTGAATGATTGATAAATTAAACTTTGATTTGCAATCATTCTTAGATATAGACGAATGCACCTCAGGAATTGCAAAATGCGCAAAAGGCACTGTTTGTGAGAATGTCCTTGGGGGACATCTATGTACCCAGAAACTGGTTGGCCAAAAATGTGCCCGTGGATATTATATCTCTGGAGCACGTTGCATTGGTAAGATTTTTTCTCGTTGTAACAGACTAAAGGGATTCAATTTTGATAATTCAAGATGTGAATATAAGATAAATTTTTCTTTTCTGTGAAGCAAACAAACATTAAACCCCTACTATGACCTTGTGATTGATTCAACGCAGATTGATAAAAATTATACCTGGAATTATATATAATTAAAATTATATATGTTTAACAAACGATTGCAGCCTAAACTTTAACAACTCTTTTTCAGATGTAAACGAATGTAGAATGCCAAAACTTTGTGGCAAAGGACAACGCTGTGTCAATACCTATGGCTCATATCATTGTGCCTCTGCTATTAAAAACTGTCGAAAAGGATACCAGTGGAGTAATTCTTCAATGGCATGTCTCGGTATGTGTATGATTGAGACAATATGAGGCATTTTTATCTAAATGCTACCAAATCTTTCTACCCAGATAACTATGCTACTTTCATATTTGATACACATTTTTAGCTTAAATCAAAACACAGACACAGATAGTTCCATCAAGGCTCAAACAATAATATAAGCAAACGTTAGCAAGAACACAATTTTGAATTTTATACATCTTTATCATAATATGTACATAATTTTGAAGCAACACTTCTTTGAATAGATAATTTAAAAAACATTTCTAATTTACTTTGCATTATTAATAAGAATCTTTTCTACTATGTTATGGCCACCAGATGAAAATGAATGTGTTACTGGCTCCCACAATTGCCAAAGTGAAGGAGAGTCTTGCAGAAATACCCATGGCTCGTATCGGTGCTTTTGTTCCAGAGGCTTCTTCAGAACGAACGGCAAATGTGAAGGTATGTGTCACTAATGATTTTTTATCTGCATTCGTGTTTGCTACTACCTAGCTTCAGAGATACATAACTTAAGAAAATTAACATAATTAACATACATAATTTAAGACATAGCAACGTTTTAACCTGACAGTCTTCAAAGCACAGTTTTCAATTCGGAAAATTTTCAACCAATGTTCTGACGTTTTATACTCTGAAGAGTATCAGACAAAACCTCTAATATTTTTCAAAATGTTTGCTTTTTCAGAGTAATGTATGCTTTAATTGCTAGAGCTTCCTAACAAGAATTGCAATTAATAAATATCAAGAGATATTAAACTGCACGACATGTTTGACAATATTGTCGCCGCGGTTGAAAATTCCTTCTTCAGGGCTGCTTAATTGTCAACACAATCTGATTTTAAGTATAATTCTGAACGATTCCATTGAAAAATCAAATAATGAAAAAGAATGCAACTATCTTAAAAATTCTGGTCAGCAGTGTCCGTGTGCAATGCTTATCATTAGATGTTTGTTAATGCTTGCTAATGTTTACCAATGTCTGCTAATGTTTACTAATGTTTGTTAATGTTTACCAATATTTGCTAATGTTTACCAATGTTTGCTATAGATCGTGATGAGTGCACTTTATACAAAGGACGACTCTGCAATCACAAATGTACAAATCTGCCTGGATCATACAGATGTGACTGCCTTTCTGGTTTTGAATTAGCAAGGAACAAAAGAACCTGTCTAGGTACGAGTCTTTTAAGAGAATCGGGATAATAATTTTACAATTCGCCAAATGAAAGGAACGTTGCAAATTAATAAACAAAATTCTCGGTATATTGTATCTTATACTATAAATGCGTTGATCCAACTCACCTTAAATTGAGAAAAGTAACTGAGCTTGCGACAATATACTTCTTACAAGGAATAACTTATTTTTTCATTCCGGGCTATATTTACTTCTTAAACTTCAAAAGTATTTTTATGATTGATTGTTAGTTAAAGAAATGTAAAAGGACAATTGCGATCACCAAAAAGCATGGTAAAGAAAAGCAAAGCATACCAAAAGATGATGCAGTAATTTATCAACTAATACCGGAATGAATTTTGTACCTGTTTTGTGTCATCGGAGAGGGAGGGTGTACAAGATCGCCAGGTTTTCTTAAAAGCCACGAGAGTTGAGACAGTGATTAAGTAGTTATATAACTAAGATTACCTTAGGGATATACGTGTTTTTTTACCCAGTCACTCGGTTAAAAATTCTGTAGTTGTTATAGTCATGAATTTACAGGCCATTCTGCTTACAACTAGCTTTTTCATTCAGATATAAACGAATGCAGCAAAGACAATGTGTGTGCTACTGGTGAAAGCTGCTTCAACATGCCAGGGACATACAAATGCATACAAACAGGATGCCCACGCAACTACTTGCAGAAAACCTCGAGGTTGGCTTGGTTATCTTCTGCTTTGAATCACAGTCTCAGTTTTTCACGAATGTTTTTTCTACATCGCGAGATTTTCTACATTTGCTATAAAATCAACGAACGTTACAGATAATCGTCAAGCCTACACTCGAATTGTGATTGTTATTACTTAGTGTGCATCATTTTAGACACAGAGGACCTATGCTTATCGAAAAGTGTCGTTGTTTTTTCTCTCCATGTGGCCATTACTAATGATTCCTATGCCAGGAATTTTAGAGGGCTGGTGACTCCCCTCACTCTTTGTCAATGTTTGGTCACGTCAGGTACTCGAAGCACAGACTCGTGGAACTTTAGCCGCGACGGTGACCGTTGAGCCATCTTCACACCTAGAGCCCAACCTTTCATTCCTTCTAGATAATGCTGCAAACTGCAACATAGAAGTTAGCTTTAAAACCTTTTAAAGGATCTCCTCGTTTAAAGGAGTCTTTGAAGCTACGATCTGTGTAGTCTCAAAATATTTGAAACCTTGTTTCTCTATTTGTCGGAGTTTCAATGGGATTTACAATATTTTTGGCGGCAGAGGCCAGAAAAGGCTCTTATCTCCAGCTAAAACCAATCACTCATTGGAAGAAAAACTACGCTTCTGTCAAATACCAGGAATTATCGCTGGATCTTTCTAAGGTCAAAGTTATTTATAATTTCCTAGGTCATAATTGCAGGCTCGTTTCTGAGCAGTCTAATTGAAAGCCAACATTATGTAGTTCTTGATAATTAAAAGCTTTAACAAGACTGTTTTATTGGATTTTAGAAGTTGCAAGCTTGAATGCCCCCTTGGCCTGGACTGCAGTGCAATGCCAGTTTCTATTAAGTGGTTTACTGTCTCAAGACGAGGCCCCGTAAGACAATTTGGATTCAGGCTCATCTATGATGTTGATGTAAGCACAATATTTGACGTGAGAAGAGTTGAGTTCAAGTTTACAAAAGGTCAGTTAATCTTTTAAGATGTACCTGGAGAGCCTCTTAAGTTGTACATGGTTTTTAAGTCATAGGAAATCTTTTCCATACAATGCGCTAAGCGTACATTGATGTATGGTCTCATCAAGATTAAACTGAATTTTGTGAGCAAAGAGAAACTTTGTTGGACCAGGTCATTTTGCCAAAATTTGTTCTTTTCACAGAGGATCAGTTAATTCTCGTTGGAGTGTCTCTTAAACTTGATCTAGAGCAAATAATGCGATATACGTTGATATTAAAGTCAATGTTACTCTCCCAATAAAGCAAGCACAAATAAGGCCATCTTTGAGCCAATATGTTACAAATACCACCCCAACTTAAAGAGTTTAGGTAGGCTCCTTATGCTCTTATGTTTTTGTTTGTTGACTATGGTATTTTTCTAAAAACGTCTTTTTAATTCATAAAGATATCTTTCTTTTTTTAAAGTTTGCTCTTCCTTTTTTTACAGGAAACGAAAAGTCTTTGTTTGGTCTGCAAAAGTACGGATTCTCAAAAGTAATCATATATAACAAGGTTCCTCTTGACACAACGAAGTACTATCATTTGAAAGTTATCGGAACTGCAGTTCAAGGCTTAGGACGCCGAATTTCATTTGAATACAATCTCCACTCTTTTATATATGTGCTCAATTAATTAAAATAAAGTACCGAGAGCATACAATCAGCAAAGAAGAAACTTTTAAAAGCACTCATAGCTTTGTTTGTATTGAAGCAGAGATGAATTGCGACACTTGCTGGAGGCTTGAAGATTCTTGTAAGAAATTTGCCCCATCTTCTATTTGTAAATATCTAACATCGCATCACGTATGACAGTAGTTTGACTGATCAGTTCACGCCGAAGGATTGCCTCTACGATTGAAACCTTTCTTGGATGAACAATGTTCCGGAATTTTTACATTGAACTTCATTTATATGTTGTATAAATGTGCAAACGGATTTTCTAATGCCGGTTTTAATTTCAGACGCTTTTCTTAAATATATATATCATGTTTTTCTTTTTGTAGACCTTTCAGTTTCCGTTTTAGTTAAGTTATTGGTTCACATGATGTTTTCTTTAAATAATGAGTTCTATCAGTTTAATTTTGTTGCCTTGTAACTAACTTCAAAACTATATTTATCAATCACATTTTATATAACGGACCTTGTGATAATGTACGCTTTTCACATTTTAAGAAATATGGATTAGTGTTTGTGTATAACGTAACTGTTTTTACAAGTTAACATATTTTGACTTCAACTGAAACTCCAGTTAGATGAGGTATAGAAAATATGTGTTTTTCTTGTTTTATTCTTGTCGAGTTTCAGCAACTCAAACTCTTCTTCCTTTAGACGAGAAGGATACTCAATTAATATCTAACACAAGAAGTGCACTAAATAAAGCGGAACATATCCAATGGCTTCACCATAGACAGGATTAGAAAACTGGCAGAAAAAGGGTTCCAAGTTTCGAAATTTTTATTCTGCCTAAAACCCTGAACATAATAGGTAGATATAAGTTGAACTTTTCATTAAAGATTGACATTAGTAAAGATATACTTCTAAACATGACAATGGCATTGACTTCAACTTTAGTTTTTAAAGCTTCACAAATTGAGCCGATTAAAAGAAATCGTAAACAAAACATGGAGCAAAATACACTAGATACGAAAACTGTGTTGCATGAAATTATAAATTATCAAATTTCAAATATGCATAAGCTGAGAAGAAAGGCAAAGCGATTGAAAGATATTGCATTAATTGAATGCTGGTTGCATACAAAAAGAAAAATGAACTTCAACTTTTTGCTGCAACATTTTGTGCTACTTCAACATAGAATGGAGTGGGTGCCATCTGATATAAGTTGAGATTTGCATGAGGAGTACAAGCCAGTATTCACAAAGACAGAATATAAACAACAATTATATTACGAAGAAAAGATTGACCAAAGTTGCTGTCCTTGGCAGCAGGGAGGTTTGTCCTAGGGCGGTATCCCTCCTAAGGGAGTGCCTGATCTAGGGCGTTGTCTATCAAGTGCATCAAGGGCAGTGTCCGTTCTTTAGAGATAATTTCTATGAGGCTTTGAATCGCATGAATGAAACGTTTGTGCAAAATTACTTGTCTCTTCGCTTGTGCCTTTAGTGAAAGGAGCTTGTACGATGGAACCCACGTCTTTAGAAGGAAATCAATGACGAGATGAGGTCACTCGCAATAAAAAAAACGAGACAAGGTCGAATAAGAGGTTGTAATGAAGCTGCACCGATATTACCTGCGTTTATTCGCCTACTGGTTTGATCGGTTTCATGACAAGCACGAGCCCACAAAAATGCATTCTCAAAAAAGAGAAACAAAAAGTTAGTCAGTACTGATTTAATTACACTATTTACATCTTAAAAACTAAGCATCATTTTCTTTAGGAGACGAAGTCAAATTTTCTGTTTCTTTTTCCACCTTGATATCCGCTCTTGAATCTCTCCAAGACATAATTTGTTTCACTGCAGGTCGCTCGTTTGACACGATGAACCGAGCAAGATTTTCAAAAACCGCATTCGCAGAAACGACACCGGATGCCGTGCGAAATTCTTCGATAACATCCAATGTGTTGGTTTCCTTTGATGTCTTGAATGCCTGGCTGCAGTAGTCAGTGGCAGACGTGTATTGGCCCTGCAATGCAAAACCTTGTTTTTATTTAGGGGTCTCGTTGTTTGGGAGATCAGCGAGCAAACATCTGGAAATGTGCAGACAACTCACTCGTTTTGGAATCAAAGAGCATGCGTCATAGCGATAAGTTCAATGCGCATGCTCATTAACGCCAAGTTAGTCAAGAGCTTGGACATCGCTAGTACTAACTGGCATATCATTCCAAGCTTTTAAGGAATAGTAGTAAAATCGTTTTTTGGCATGTCCCTTCCTTGCATCATAATTTGAGATCCTCACGATGCTTAATGTTAATAATTTTATATTGCACTTATTAGCGATAAGTTCAATGTGCATGCGCATGCTCATTTATTCAAAGACGGCCTAGTGTTTGGATTTCTCTAATATTAACTGGGTTATCGTTCCAACCTCTAAGGCAGAGTTGTAAAATCGTTTTTTACCATGTCCCGTAAAAGCCTAAAGATCTAGACATTCTTACGATATCTGGCACAGGGGTGTAGAGCTAGGGTGCTTAGGGGGGCTGAGCCCTCCTTGTTAATGACAAAATTGGCAAAATTCTACTTTTGCTATTGTTTTTTGTAACATTTTGTGCAAGAGCCCCCCTTGTTATTTTGATAGCACTACACCATTGATCTTGCATCGCATTTGGAGATCCTTTCTTTCAAAAATTCAACAATGCACGTATTCGACATTTCTCTCTCTTTCTCTCATGAAAACGCTAAAATAAGCTTACCAAGGAGTTATGAAGAGCTGCCAGCTGACTACACGCAGCACCTTCTGCCTCTTTCTGGCCTGATCTTTTGGCTATGTCCAAGTACATAGTCAGATATTCAATTGCATTGTTTACGTCACCTTGACTGCCAAAGCAATTTAATAAACTTAGTTAAATAAACTATAGTTAAATTCAAATTCATGCTACTACATTTATATTAAAAGGGCTACTAAATTTATATAAAAGTTAACGTTGGCTGATACAGCGAACATGTATCATTGAAATGGCATAACAATATCATCTTTCTAGCACATTTCACAGGCATTTAAACTTTGTAATAGTAGGAAAAAATTGCAGCAATTTACTGTTTTACCGAAAACGCATTTTAAGTCAACATAGCCGGGTTTAAAACGTTTTATCATGACCAAAGGTTTGATTTAGCTGAGTGGTGACAAAAATTTTACAAAAATTTGACTGTTAAAATACACTGATAGGTCAATGCTTTCTAATTAAATTTACGTTCTATCAATGTGCCCATTTCTATTTATATTTTGCTAAAGACTTACAAACCTTGCTTAATTCAGAGAAAATACAGTTTTGATGAAGCAAGAAAAAGGCTCCGTCAATTTTGTATTTTGGTTAAGAAAACTTGTCTTATCAATTCAGTCTTTCTTGCTAAGGAACTCCACTCACCAACTTAAATTTTTAGGTAGATAAGTTTTCAAAACAGTTGCAGATTGATCACATAAGAAATATTGAAAAGGACTTCTCAGGAAAATTATCCTTGTCGGGGGTAAATATGAAATAGTTGCAGTTTGAACTAAACAGAATAGCCTGCGCATTGCGAGAACGGGTGTTCTAACTTCATCTATAGTCGTTCATGCGACATCTTGGTAATGAGAAACGATTTTGAAAATAGGGGTGAGAAAAAAGTAAACATTCAAAAACATACTGAAGATTTTGGTCTCACATTCTTAAGACTAGGAAACGTCAGGATAATTATTGAATGCTAGGAAATATATATACCCAGTTAGGGATCGAAAAAGGCCAATTAGAAATGCGGGTATGTGACTGTTAAAGTTGCCTAGTTAGTGCGGCTTTTAAAAAAAATGATTTGAAACATCTATTCACGAAATAATCGAAAATGGGGATATTTAGTTAATATTAAGAAAATGGTTGAATGTTGTGTAAGGAACACCGAAACGCACAGAGAAAGAACAAACAACGGGCAAAAATAAGGGAGAGATAGCTGATACTTCGACGGCAAACTTGGCCTCATCAGAGTGAAAGTTGAGGAAATGCCGTAGCTATTATTTGGTGACAGGATGGGAGAACTCAGGACAGATTTTGGTTCGAAATATGGGAGAACTCGGAACAGATTTTGGTTCGAATTATGGGAGAACTCAGGACAGATTTTGGTTCGAAATATGGGAGAACACGGGACAGATTTTGGCTCGATTTAGGTAACGAAAATGTCATCCATGGTTACCCGCTTTGTTGGCAAAATGGTTAGTCAGACCTGCCTGAGTATAGACCTTGCTATAGACCTTGTTGCAAAATAGAGTATAGACCTTCTCAAGACGAAATCAAAAACGAGATAATTTGAAAAGAAAAGGAAATCATCCTTACGAGTGATGGGCATTCGCTAATGCTTGACAGGCCTTTGCTTTGCCAATGTCGTCACGAAGGACATTGCATATTTCCAAGTAGTCAGCGAAATACTGAAAAATGGGTGGGAAACAGTAAGAAATAGCATTTAATATCAACTTGGGAAGCTTGCTTTAAAATAATTTTGCAAATAAATACGAATGGATCATCAATTGACTCACAGTTAAGGGTCATTGGATGTAAAATACATTCAGTAATGTAAGTTTTGGGGTAGTGTAGAGGACTATTACATCAATGCTTCAAAACCCATATGTGATAGGAAAATGATATTTTTAAATTTTTGGGAAGTTCAACTGTTTGACAATGACAAAAGCAAATGAGTGGTTTGCAATAATCTAATATGCAAAATGCATAAAGAATCTGTAAAAAATGCATTAAGTGTGATCAGTGGTATCCAGTGGGATAGCCAAGGTTGGAAGAATGGGGTGGCAATAAGGAGCCAAACCCCATGGGGTCCTGGAACCTTTTTGTTGACCACCCCACTTCAGAATTTGGAAAAATGCCTGGTTTTTTAAAGATGTTTGAAAAAGCTATTCCTTTTCTTAGTGGCAATGGTTGGTTAATAAAACACAATAACAGTCCTGTATGGTTTGAATTTGTAGTACAACAGATAATTAACTTTTAGTTTATTTTCAGGCTGCTATACTAGTGTGTGAGCTTATTGTAGTGTTCCTTAAAAACTGAGTGTAGCAGATCGACCCATTGCTGTAGATGCTTACATCAATCAATGAAATTTAGCAAGTTGATGGTGAATCAACAGTGACAAATCACCTTTATGGCCGAGTCAGAATCTCCATAATCTTCACAAGCTCTGCCAAGACGAAATTCTGCCTCTCCAATTTTCTTTTGATTGCCAGCTAGACAATATCAAACATAACAGGATGAATAGGGTAGGCTCAGTGTAGGCTCATTATAAGTGAAGGCTCAGAAACAGAGAGGATCTTTCTTTACATAAAAAAGCAACAACATTCTGTTTGCCTATTTTCTATAAAACTGAATTTTTTGTTGCAACACCAATAAAATACTGAAACAAAACAAGGCCATAGATAAAAACCTAGGTGACTGCAACTTGTTACAACATTTTGGCAGTTTACTTGAATCCAAATTTGTGCTAATGATAAGAGCAGCACATTCTAAGCAGAAGGCTTCCCTGCAAAAGCAGTAGAAACACCCAAGAGAATTATCGGTCCTCTGATAAGCCCAAACAAATATTGGCAAAGTTAACTACTGTCTTAAGTATTTGCTGTATCAAAGCATATTGTTACCTAATGGCTGAGATAACTACAGCCATGAAAATGGATATTGATATCCAAGAGATAAATGGTTTTATTCAGAAAATACCTTCTTGAGACATTTCAAGAGCTTTCTGGAGATAGTCGATAGCTTGGTCAACATCTTCTTCCTCAATCTATGTTAATAAATAACAAAAAGCTTTAAATTTAATCTATGTAGAAGTAAGCAACAAAAATGCACTACCAGCAGCTAAGAAAATACAAAGATTTAAAAACACACCTATCCCTAAAATATTTTTTCCACATAACAATATATCTAGCCAAGTTGCTTCCTTGATATAGCTGAAAACCTTGAAACTGAATCCTAAAGACCGTTCTTGTTTTAAAGGATCTTTTCAATCTCTGCCAAGTTCACTTTCTCTCTAGTGTGAAAATTTCTTAGTAAACAGTTGTGAAATTGCCTTGGAATAGAAGTAAACACATAAAGTTGCAGTATGCATACCAATCGGCCTTGTAAGGAGCAAAAAGCAAGCACTTGATAAACACACTAAGTGCTCAATCAATCAGGCTCCTAGGACTTTCTAGGTGTGTGCAGAGGTCCTTGATCAAGCTCAAGCGCCTCTTCTTGCAAGGCCTAATACCACATAGTTCTAATAGCTTTATCTTACTTCATTTTTCAATGATATCATAGATCAACAAATTGATGCTGCTGGGTTATATTTCATACCTGTTCAGCAATTGAAGTATACATTCTCTGAAGGGCTTCGCAACCTTTCTGGTGAAGTTTCATACCAGTTTCATCTTCCCAATCCTTCCCTTTACTGATATTATAGGACGTCTCTGTAAAATGAACTGCCTGCATGAAGTCTGTTCTTTTTTCTGCAGTTACTCCCAAATTGTAGTTTGCTTCAGCTTCTTTTCGCCTTCCATCTCCTCTTATTTGTAGACTGGTTTCAAGACACTGATAATAAAAGTAATCTGAGAGCCAACCATCTGCTTTTGCACTGAAATATTCTGCCAATGTTAATTGCGACTGGTAAACATGATCTGATCTTCCTGTTATTAAAAAGATTTAAACCAAATTTAGAACCAACATTTGAATTAGTTTTTATTCAGGTCTTTTTGTGAAGAAATTTTCACAAGGACCATAAACTTAGCTTCTGATGAAAATCACTTGTCCAAAAATATTTGTTAAAGAGAAGCCCTTCAAAGCATGAGGGGGTATTTAGACATCACACATTTAGAAGTAATATTCAATTCAGGAGACAAGTATTTTACCTGAAGGTTTGGGTATTCATCTAAAAAGAGTTTCCTTTGAATGGTTTATGGGTCTACCAGGATCAAATAATAGACTAGAAAGTCTTTTGTGACAAGGAAAGTGTTACACCAATTGATGTGGTCAGTTTTAGAAAACATTTTTGCATTAAGGACACCATTCTCCAAGCGAATCAAACAATAAAGTCTGGTTGCACTAAGTTACATAAAAGGAAAATTACATGCTAATTACCTCTTCTTCTTGCTGACTCTGCAGCAATGAGGTTTTCTTTCAATGTATCTAATTTTTCTGGTTCATCTTCTAGTAATACAACATTAACTTCACTGGCATCAAATTGCTCTTGGCTTAAGATCTCTTTTTGCCTGTTCAGCAGCTCAAATAACTCACAGAATGCCTTGTGGAAGCCATCTTGAAGCATATCAAGACAAAGGTTGTGTTTATATGAATTTCGGTATCTGAAATAATAAACGGTGTCTTTTATAAAACATGCATGAATAATTAATTTTTAAATGCGACAATTAAAGTTCGTTGAACCGTGAGTGATGGTAAGAAATTGACGGTGATGAGTAGTTTGACGTTGAGAAAACTCAAACTCAACGGCTATCAAAAATGGCAGGTCAATGCAAAAAGCACTCGTCATATTTAGTAAATATTCTAGCAGAGTAGACCAAATACCTCGCAGTATCGATAAAAGCATCTGGTTTTTCTTTAGCTGTCTCAGGCGTTGACGAAAAATCTTTACTATATCCAGAAAGGGTTTGCCTTCCTTGAGGGCCGTTAGGCGATACTCCTTGGCCTGAATGATTTCTTGTTTGTTTCTTTAAAGTCGACTTTGAAGGTGGCTGAGGGATATGTTTAATAACTTCTTGAGTTACTACGCCACCGACTTTCAGCGTCGGAAGAGTGGTTATCGACATATTGTGTCAATGATAATTCAGTTCGCAAGACTTTGACAATTTCGCTTTATCCGCCATTTCAGAATCACTGGTTGCGGGGAAACGAAAACATTGATTAGGGCCTCGTTCGCATAGTGACGCTGCGTGTGTGTGAGTGTGTGTGTGTGCAAATTTATGGTGTCACGAAAACAATTTTCAGAATTTTTCAATTTTGACCAGATAACCTGAAAGAACATCACGTAAATAAGCAAAATCAGTGTAATATGTTACGAATTAGCCGAGTATTGACCCTATGAGCACAGGCTTCCCCCTCCATCAAATCCCTGTTATATGGCCTTGGCTCATACCAGGCCTGAATAGAGTTCTACAATGATGACATCACAATTATCTATTTTAAGAATTATTTAATTTTGATCCCATAACCTAAAAGAGCATCATGAAATACTTCTTCATGTGCAAAATCAGTTAATTGTGTTACGAATTGGCAGAGATATGTCAACATGTGTATTGACTCTCTCCCATCACACGTCTGAATTTTGGTCCCTGTTCATAACTATATGAACAGAATATATGCCGTATCTGAACCGATTTTAGACATATTTGGCCAATTTTGCATATTTGTAAGTATCTCATGGTGATCTTTTATGTTATATGGTCAAAATTCCAAAATTTTAAAAATAGGTTTTTGGTGACGTTACACTTTAGAACTCTATAACGGTAATCAGGTAGCAAACTTGAAATCTTTCATCGGAGGTATCTCATTGAACATACTGAACTGATTTTTCATATCCAGAGCTATATAACATATTTTTCCAGTATTTTTCGAAATTAAAAGATTCCAACAGTAGGTTTTTGATGGTGAGATATTTGATACACAATTTGGTACTCAATAGTTAAATATTTGAAAATAAAATCCTTTTTATTTCTTGGGGCATGCCCCTCATATAGTGATTAGAAATATGGCTTCAAAGTCAATAATCTGATGTCATACCACAAGAATAATTTTCCGACCTGTCAATAGTTATAGTCAGGGCTGTTAGTCCCAGACTTTGAGAAAGTTTTCGTGCTGGTATCCGAGAGCAAAATCACAACTAGCAACTGTTATTTGTGATACCATCATGAAGATTAGTAGAAATGGTCAGTTTGATAAGCTCAAAAAGATAGGATGCAGACCCCAGCTGAAAAATGCCGAAATTACTATTTTTAGACTATTGTACTAGGTCCCAAGCCCCAAAGCATCTTTTCTACTACAACTAGCAGCTGCTAGTTACTGTGAGAATCCGAGCCATTGTCTCGTCTGGCAGAATCCCTCTGAGAACAAGTCTCAGATCTCTGCGATCTTAGTCGTTTATTTATCAAAATTTAATGCATGATTAAATGAAATATTTTGTCCGGGCCAAAAGCTGGGTGAAGTTTTCTTAAGTCTCTTTTACTTATGGAAAGTTCTTAACTGCATTCAGCCCATCAAATTCTTTGCCATCAAATTTGCTCTTCAAAAAGTTTTGATACTATAAACGAAAACCTCGTTACAGATGGCAAATAAACTCTTCTCTCACTGATGTACAAAATATCAGACACGTCGTAAATACTGGGGGGTGTGTGTGGGGTGTGTGACACTCCCTCAATCTTTCATCCAGTTGGAAAATTTGAGGACAGTCGGAAAATTTAAAGCTGTTGGTAGAAAGCTAGGTTAATCGGAAAAAATTTGAATCATTTGTGAAAATTGAAGTTTTGACTCAAATGACCTTGTGAATATAGTTCAAAAGAAAATAATTGTTTGGTAGAAGGCAGTCCTAAAAAAAATGAGAGGCGACGCAATACAGAAAAAACGAAGTTTTGTATGAGAATGTAAGTATTTTCAACTACATTCATCGTAATGGAGAAAGTGTGATAATCATTCCATCAAATTGCTTCTAAAAACGGGATACGAAATATAATTTTTTAAATAATATCTAACAGTAATGCTTAAAGAAGTGTCGAATTTGTTTAGTTGGTCACCCTATGTACAAGCGCCTACGTAAGGGTCTTCTTTTTTTTCTGTATAAGGTATTATCTTTAAAGTTGTTGAAGAGAGTTTTCGCCTGAAATCATCACGAACAAACGCATTGTCAAAACGAAACGCTGTATTTCATTTATTCATTCACAAATCATCACAGTCTAAAATGTAACTGTTTGTTTTATTATCATCGTCTTCTGGCATTCTTTTAGTCATTATAGCTGGACTTAATATTTACAATTGTCGTAAATGTTGGAAACTAAGGACGCAGGACCTTCCGTGTATCCTTACAAGGATGCTCAGCCAACTACCCAACATTTTGGTGCCGTGACCCGAGAGCTGTAATGTCTGAAAAAGAAACATTAAAGAAGAAAATTCAGGCACGAAACGGTCATCGCCTGGTTGTTCGCAAAAATGTCGCGAAGGCCCGAGAGCTGTTGCCTCCGCGCGGTCAAAATCTTCCACCGGAACAACAATCGAAACTCGAATCAATCAAACAATAGACAGTAGACAATATTTGTAGCCCGGTTGCTAATTAAGCCATAGACGTAGCCAAAATGAAATATTCCAACATAAAAGATATGCCTTTAGCTAATAAAGGTAGCGGCATGGATGAATTTGAAGTTGACATATTGATTGGGGCGGACTACATTTGGCAGTTCATGTTAGATCACGTAGTACGGGGGGAGCATGGTTATGGCCCCCCGGTAGAAATACCGTCAACAAATGAACACTCATCGAACATTATCATTTTACATGTCCTTAAAACTGACAGTATTATCGTTGATAGCGACAAACGTTTGATAAACGAACTTCACAAATTCCTGGATATCGAATCAATGGGTATCAAATCTAAAGAGCAAGAAGTAACTTGTAGCGAAAATCCATTAGAGGGAAGAATTCATTTTAATCAAAAACTCGGAAAGTATGAAATTTCGCTCCCATTCAAGGAAGATCATCCTGTAATTGCAGAAAATTATCAAGTAGCACGTAAACGTCTTGAAAGCCTGTTAAAACGTTTAAATTCAAAACCTGATGTTTTACATCAATACAACGAAGTAAATTCTAAACAGCTAAATTCCGGTGTTGTAGGAAGGGTAAAGGATACGGAGTTATGTTCAGTTCCGGTTGGATCCGTGTACTACAATCCACACAGGGAGGTAGTTCGAGCGACGAACTCTAAACAAAAGCCAGCTCTAAACAAAACGGCGAAGTAAGTTTAAACGATTGCTTAGAACCAGGCTCTTATCTTGTACCTCTCATTTTTGATGTACTTTTGAGACTCAGAGCTAAACGAATAGCGTTAATTGGTGACTTAGAAAAAGCATTTCTGAATATCATTATACAAGAAAATGACAGGAATTTTCTCCGATTCTTGTGGTACGATAACGTTTTTGAAAAAAATCCTGAGCTTACAACATTGAGGTTTTCACGTTTAGTTTTTGGAAAACGACTCGGAATTTTGGCCTGTAAATGAAATCGCGCCCTCGCAGCAAATCGAAATTAATACAAACGTTGTCGTAACTGAAAATAACGATCAGCTAAATCTGAACAAAATCATTCCATGCGTAAATTACAGTAGCTACATTCGGTTAAAACGGGTAACTGCGTTCGTATTGAAATTTGTGGCAATTTTAAAAGGAAAGGTTAAAAAATTTACAAACAGACATAAGTGACGACTTTCTGTCCAAAGTCAACGAAGCGAAAATCATGTGGCACTTAGAAGTGCATAAGGTCTTTGATCTATCTAGAAACAATAAAGAAATTAGAAATAACCCCGGATGTTTTGTCGACAAAGAAGGAATAATCAGAGTAGGGGGTAGACTTCAAAATGCATCGATTTCGTATAACAGCAAACACCCCGTATTATTGCCACGTCAGCATCATTTTACAAAATTGGTTATCTGGCATAGCCATTTAACAGTCAAAACGAAACACTCGCGCAAGTACGATCCAATTACTGGATTACGAAAGGTCGTCAGATTGTAAAATCCTTAATTGCGGAATGTTCCAAATGTAAAACTATACATAAACACCAAATGCGCCACCGTTACCTGCATATCGCGTATCAGAAGATGCAGCATTTACCAACGCTGCAGTTGATTTTGCAGGTCCTTTATATGTAAAGATTATCTACAGCAAAACTGGTCGTATGAATAAATGCTACATTGCATTATTCAGTTGTGCAAATACGCGAGCAATACACCTTGAGTTAGTTCCCGATCTTTTCGCAGAAACATTCATTCGCGCGCTTAAACGTTTTATAGCTCGGAGAGGACTAAGTAAACTTATCGTTTCAGACAATGGAAAAACATTTCTGGATAAAAACGTTCAAATGTATGCGCAAAATATGAACATTCGATGGAAATTCAACGTTTCTACTGCCAGCTGGTGGGGCGGCTGGTGGGAAGTATGCGTAAAATTAACGAAAAAATGTCTCAGAAAAACGCTGGGAAACGCAAAGCTTTCGTACAAAGAGCTGGAAACAGCATTAATCGAAACTGAAGGAATCAAAAATTCTAGACCCTTAACACACGTTGGTGAAGAGATATCGGAACCACCATTAACGCCGTCGTGTCTTGTCGTCGGAAGACGAATCCTCGATCAGTCGGAATCACTATCGTTATCCTTGGACAAAACTTCATTAACAAAACGCGCTCGTTATTTAGAATTAATCATTGAACATTTTCGCCAAAGGTTCAAAAAGAAATATATTCCATCGTTACATGAACGACATCGTTGTTTGAAAAAAACCCAAAACGCGTAATACAAGTCGGAGACATCGTACACATTTTCAGAGATAAGGTTCTCAAACATACATGGGCGATGGGAAAAGTCGTTAAACTTCTAACTGGAAGAGACGGACTAGTTAGAGCTGCAGAAATCAAAACATTAGATAAATCGCGACGAGTCATTTATATCAAAAGACCGATACAACGTTTATACCCACTTAAGGTTAATGCTAACGAAGAAAACTCAACTGAAAATGAACACCTTAATGGTCAAAACGAACATGAACCATCGATTACTATGGTACGGGATGATGACATTCGAGAACACATAGCAAACATTATTTAAATAACAACTAACGTACATTTTTTGTAAATAGATTATTCCAAGATTGACTTCGTCAATCGGGGGGAATGTGTTGAATTTGTTTAGTTTGTCACCCTATGTACAAGCGCCTACGTAAGGGCCTTCTTATTTTTCTGTATAGATTATTATCTTTAAAGTTGTTGAAAAGAGTTGTCACCTGAAATCATCACGAACGAGTAACGAACGAGCGCATTATCAAAACGAAACGCTGTATTTCATTTATTCATTCACAAATCATCACAGTCTAAAATGTAACTGTTTGTTTTATTATCATCGTCTTCTGGCAATCTTTTAGTCATTATAACTGGACTTAATATTTACAATTGTCGTAAATGTTGGAAACTAAGGACGCAGGACCTTCCGTGTATCCTTACAAGGATGCTCAGCCAACTACCCAACACTTTATTGTCCATTGCTTATTTCGAAAAAATGTTCCCGTTTCTTTCTTAGGCGTTTCCATTGGTATTTTATGCTGCACTTTTAAGAACATGCATTATTTACAAATCCACACTTTCTACAATTACAGTTCCACAATTTTAATTTACAACTCCACAAAGTGAGTCAGATCCACGCTTATTTTAGGCCCTGGCTGCAATAATGAACATACATAAAGAAGAGGTCATGAGACTGTCAATTGATGAACTTGTTGACACCTTCATATCAAGAAATGCTGTGAGAAAGAGTACATTTTGGGTGCCTAAATAGAACTGATGATCTCAACCTAAAAAACTGATTATGATTTAAAAATAAACTTTCAATCATTTCATTTGTGTGTTTCTTCTTCCTCAATAATGAAAAATGCACGGAAAAATCACCTTTAAGCCCTTAGCTAATCCACTTTCTATCCTGTGACATCAGCAGCTGCCATTAGGAATTGTCATTAATTTTTTGAGCCCCCCCCCCCCCCCCCCCTGACAAAAATGCAATTCTACGCCTATGCTCATTTAAGTTTATTAGGCAAGATTGGTTTTTGATTGCAATATTTTTGCTGACTGATCGTGAGTCTGCGTCGATTTGCTTGCAGAACTTTATTCCGAAAACTACAACTGGGATAGTTTTGAACGCAGAGAAACGGATAATGGAAAGTAAATCTGTGCAGGAACCACAGAAAGGTAAATGAATACGATATCGCGTCCTTTTAGAGGCAGAAGGAGCGTCTTTAGTTACCAGACTTCTCATGATCTCACGGATGGACGATGTTCGGGAATCACTCGGCCTTTTTAATGTTGTTTATTTTCCATATTTTTGTATAAAGTACCTTAATAGCTAATGTTAGATGCAAAATCAATAGTGGATCAATCTAGAATTTTCATACAAAGATCGACCAAGGTACGCAGCGAAAACTTTTGAGGTATGAACTGCCAAGCCAGTTGGCCTACGATTGTTCTCACTGGTCGTCTCGTGACTGTTCGTTTTAATCTTCCTTTATATTATTTGATTCTTGAGGGAAACGTTATAGCAGGAAACGTTAGGGGTTTTTCAATCTGCTGGCTCTCTTGATGCCATTATTACGTTGGTATCATTTCCACTTCATTTACAGGATGGTTCGGTGGATCTGTGCTTGTATCATTTTTTTTCGGGCCTAAGCGACTTTGGGAGGTTTGCTAAATGCCAACAAAATCGCATGATTGGCTTGGGTTCAGTATGTTTCAAAATGTAAACCTTGAGCCAAAAATGCAAAATTTGTTAGAAAATCGTCAGTATTGCATTTTGAACGGCTGGATTGTTTTTAACCGTAGAATGTTGTTATAAATATGCGTTTAGGGGCCGCTTTCGCAAATACGCAATTTTGTTCAGTTAGACCTACACATACGAGTAACAGCTAACTAAACAATTTAAAGGTGATAACAAATGTTAACCACGTTTTCAATAAATGCAAGGAATTAGATTTCGGTTTTTGGTTGTAAAAACTGTGCTCAAAGGATAAAAGTTCTCAATAGGTAGGCCAATTTAGATTAAAGTTTGCATAGCAGTTTTAAGCCAAACGTAGTTTAGTAATAATCTGAACAATTTTATAATGGCTTATTGCAATTAGCATCAAGATATGTTTTATTGGAAAAGTACATTAATCTAGTTTCTCCAATGTTTGGTTGTGATGATTCGAGTTTGATCCCCTTTAATTGGCAGTAGCATGGCAAATTAAACAAATATGTGCCATGAGATTTCATGCTTCCAAGGATATTATATTCTGGCTTTGAGACAAAAATTTTGAATGTTAGGACATGGGGTATCAAAATGAGAATAAACTTGTCTTTCAATATTCCAGTTTTAAGAATTGAATATGTTTTAGAGCTCTCAACCCAACTCTATAAATACAATAAATTTTGTAAAGATCATAAGAAGACAAGAAAATTTTAAACAAAATTTAAATGCAGGGTATTGGGTTTCCATACATTGAAATTTCCATACCTTTTCTCTTTTCTTAAGGTCTTAAGGTCAATCAATAAATTTTTCTGAAAGATGCATTTTGCAAACATGAATTAAATTCTATCTTTGTTGTTATGTTACATCCTGATTATATTCTTCAAAATAAGCAAATATGCTAGCTGTTTCAACATTTTAAAGTATAAATTTCTTTAATGGATTTTAGAAAAATTGAAAGAAAAATAAATTTTGTTATCTTATGGTTCATTAATTTACTAAAAGGATATTTTTGTTTACAGAGGCACAGGAAAGCATAAAAGAAATGGAGAATCCAGTATTTGATGGTTATGGAACTGTTGAAATATCTGTACATGGTATGACCTGTCAATCATGTGTCAAGAACATCACATCAAACATGCAAGACAAGGATGGGATTACCAAAATTACAGTTTCATTAGAGAAAGAACTTGCTGTTGTATCATATGATCCAATGAAAACGTCAGAGGATCAAATTATTGAACAGATAAATGACATGGGTTTTGAAGCAGGACTTCAAAATAAAACAGTCGGTGATGTTGAAGGTGACATTAAAGTATTATTGTTAAACTTGAAGGGTATTGATAGTGACATCAGAGCCTCAGAGGTCAGTAACGAACTGACCAAAGAAAATGGGATTATCAGCTGTGATATTTACGAAAATAACAACCTTGCTGCTGTATCTTACCGTCCTTCTGTGATCAAACCAAATGCTATTCAAAGTCATCTTAAGAAAAAAGCAATAATCGGAACAGTTTTAAGCAAACAGAGCACAGAAGAAGCAAAGGATTCAATGGAGACAATAACCTTACATATAGAGGGTATGACATGTGACTCTTGTACAAATTCTATAAAAACAGCTTTGAGCAAGCTTAGTGGTATAGAGGAAGTGAAAATTTCTTTGAAGGAGAAGAAAGCTGTTGTGAAGCATTATCCTTTGAAGATAAAATGTGAAGAAGTCAGAGATGCAATTGATGATATTGGGTTTGATGCAACACTCCTTGAAGAAGGTATGTTTGAAAAGTATCGATAATCATTGGTAGAAAAGATGCAGTGAAAATTTTAATTGATCCTAGAGATTTCTTTTTTCCTGCTTTTTATCATAATGCTTTCATAAGGCTTTGCTGTCTGCTTTGGATGATATTTGGAATGCAAATTGCTTTATTGTTTAATTCTGTCTATATATTTGATGAAAAATTCGGAACAGGAATTTTTGTTCCGAATCCTAAAAATTAAGAAATTTTAAGATACATGGAATTCTATGAAAAATGCTTTTGTTTACAAAAAGAAAAGCAAATTTTGTGTAAACAACACCTGAATGAATCTTAAAGTCTTTGTTCCTTTTCCAGAAGTTGAGTTGGATTGCTATCCAGGCCTCTCCGTGAGCATTTTAGCAGACGCGTGCTCAGACGCGTGCCTCGCCTTGCTAAGGCGCGCATTTTATCAAAAAAATATATTTACATTAAAGTAGGCAAAAACAGCATGTTTTCGCATGTAAATACTTTGTATCTAGAAATATCTAGACAAACTACTTAATAGAGCACTAAAAGCCAAAAAAACACATTATTGTTGCAGTTCGTCAATGTCCAGCTGAAATTCCGATGAAGAATCGGAGTCAGAAGAAGTGGAAGAATCAAAATTCGTTCGATTGACATAATATTCAATTGCTTTCCTGGCACTTCCTTTACAAAGAGGATTTCATAAAATACTGCTTTTGTGTTTTGAGCAAACTTTACACCAAATAGAAACCATCATTGTCCCATTCCATTTTTCGGTCTTTGATCCGATAACTTCGTCCTTGCGATACTTGCGAAAAGTAGATAGCTCTATGGCTTGACCCTTTGAATTACTGGCCATTTAAAAACTTCTGTCGTGAAAAAGGAGCGAAAAGAAGCACAAGTCTGTCTCCATGCACATATATGAAAGAATGAATGAGTAAAGTTGCAGACTGTGTTGAAATCCAATTATACCAATCAGGAATCACAAGGACAGTTTATTGGTTATTGACCAGAAATATATTCAAGAGGTGTTTGCTTTAACTTGGCAATAACAATTTCCTCGAAAGAGGCTCTTTGTATAATAACAATTCATAACCAAAACACAAGGAGCGCGATTCAAAGGGTTCTATAAACCAGGCGCGTGGTTTGTTTGCGCGTCTCGGCAACGACAGTAGCGTGCCAAGGCGCGTGCGCTATCATGCACGCCTTAAACAGAGAGGCCTGGCTATCCTAATAAGATGAAAGTTTGCATGTTTAGCATGTGGGTTTGAAGGTTTCTTACAATTCTTATAGTTTATTGAAGTGCTTCACTCTTGCCGGATTTCACCATTGTCATGATCCAGCGTCTTAAGGAGTGCAAACCAGTGTCTTAGGAGCAAGCCATTAAACCATCTGATCTTAAAAAGTGTTTAAGTGTACAATGCTTTTATGAACATGTTTTTAGATAAAATTTTCAATTTTACAAGATCAGTTTCTCTAAAGCTTTCAATATACTTTTTTTCTGTGAACAGCTTTGAGTCGTAAGTCATCAATGAGATCAACTTCAAGTATCAGTTCTCCTGACAAAGTTGTGAAATTGGAAAGAAAACCTTCACAAATATCAATTGGTAACAAAGTAAATATCCAGAGACAGAGTAGCAATCATTCATTTGATGAAATGAATGTGTGCAAAGCTTTTCTGAAAGTCAGTGGCATGACATGTGCATCTTGTGTAGCCACAATTGAAAGGAGTCTGAAAAAGAGACCTGGTAATTTGCAAATGTTTTTAAATGTATTTCATGAAGAAAAGTTTTTGTAAAAATGATTATGTTATCAGAAACAAATAATGTTTCAAGCAGAATTCATTGTGTTATCAGCAGTTAGTGATTTCATACTGACAGCCCATTTCTTATTGGACAGGGGTATTAATACAAAACTTGATGCTAAATATGAATGTGTTCTTGAATTGAAGAGGGAGGGGAGGGCTTATTCAAGAAAGGAAGCTTATTCAAATTAATACAAAACATGATGGTAAATATGAATGGGTTCTTTAAGAGGGAGGGGAGGGCTTATTCGAGAAAGGAAGCTTTTTCAAATTAATGCAAAACTTTATGCTAAATATGAATGGGTTCTTCAAGAGGGAGGGGGGGCTTATTGGAGCATGGAGGCTTATTCAAATTGATACAAAACTTGATGCTAAATATGAATGGGTTCTTCAAGAGGGAGGGGGGGGGGGTTAATTCGAGAAAGGAGGCTTATTCAAATTGTTACATTATATGGACACACTGCCTTTAATAGAATGGCAAAGTGATTACGTCATAAGAAACCTTTTTTAAATTTTTGGTATTTTAACCCAGTAACTATTAAGAGCATCATGAGAAACCTTCTTACTGTGGATGCACCATTAGGCCTGTTATAGATTGTCTGAGATATGGCCACATGGGCACAGGCTCATTATCCTAACCCTAGCTTTGAAACTTATCAAATTAATCAGACCAAACAACAATTATTTATAAGCAAAAGTAAGGTGGTCCCCTGACCTTTTTTCAGGAAACTTGTTGTACCAGGCTTATTTTGCCGTATCCTTTCTGTTCATATGGGTGAATTTCTAAAATACAAATATACATTTTTATGACGTCATTATTTGCCACTTTATAGACATACTGTGTGTTTCCATGAGATCAATAAAAGCATCTTGAAATCAAATTAATCTTTCATATGTTCTATTTCTCTTCTAGGTATAAAATCAGCAGTAGTTGCATTGCTTGCTCAGAAAGCTGAAGTTAACTACGATAAAACAATGACAAACATAGTTGATATTGTGAAGCACATTACAGATTTAGGCTTCCAAACATCAGTTCTTGAGGACAATGCAGAGGGGTACAGTGTTATAGAGTTAGCAGTGAGTAAATCTGTTTTTTTTCTTTATGATGATAAAATTTCAAATTGAATAGTTTCAAACTAAGAAACAGTGCCCATCAAGGTCCCTGTAAAAGCCACAAATGGTATAGTAGGCTTTATCAAACGAGATAGTGGTTGGAAAAATGGAGAATTGAGCATACTGAATTTAATTTTTTTTTGCAAAAAGTAGCGTTTTTGATTTGTTTATAGTGGTGAATATGGAAATTTTGAGTTTAAGTGAAGTTTATTTTTGTAGATTATTTGTGCATTTGCAGATGGTAATATCTTTGTAGAAATATCCATACCGAAGATGAGCGCTGGCCCCTTACTGTGGCAAGAAAATTTCTAATTCTTTAAGATTGTTTTGATGTTTTGCAACAGGCCAAAATTTCACTGGACCGCATCATGAATCTTAAAACGAATAATTGCCAGTTTCTACAGTAACGTCTCCATTAATGTATCTTCTTTGCAATACAATGTTCCTTGAATTGATATATTTTATTTGTATTGGTTTCTAATTCAAAGCATTTAAAGATATTGTTAAACACACAGAAAAGCTATGCTTATCGAGCAGTGTCCTGGTCCTTCCTCTCGATGTGACCATACCTAAAATTACAGAAAGCTTGCAACTCACTCTGGGTGAAAGTTTGGTCATGTGAAGGACCAGAACTCTAGTCCCCTGGATCTGTAGCCCACAATCCTAACCACTGAGTCATCCTCGCACCTTAATTACATTTATCATATTTTAGATTGCGAACATGACCTGTGCAAGTTGTGTGGCCCTTATCGAATCAAGTCTGTTAAAAGTACGTGGCGTTGTTGAGGCTTCAGTAGCCTTAGCAACAAACAGAGGAAAATTCACTTATGATTCTGATAAGATTGGACCTCGCGATCTGATTGAGAGAATTGAAGATCTTGGCTTCTGTGCGTCAATAGCAAGTCATGACCACAGCAAGGAGAGTGCGTTGAATGATTCTCGAGTTATCAATCAGTGAGTTATTTTTTTTGGGTCGCTGTTAGAAAATCGAAGCAAAATGTTTCTTTTAGTTATTTTAAAGTATATAATCCTATGTGTGAATGAAGAAAAGGCCACTGTAGCAGGCTGCTCGACGGGCTCCAAGGAGTTCTTGCGGCGAAATGTCGATAAAAATGTAGCAAATATGAAACGCCGCAATACGCCGAGAATAAACAACAATAAAAACACGTAAATCAGTAAAGGCTATAAATAATCCTGGTCAGTAATCAGTAAAGTCAGGGACCTTTGATTATACTGATTAAAGGGGCAATTGCCCCCCAGGCCCGCTGACTTTTAATTGTTTAAATCAATAGCTTGATCCCTTCCTTAATGTAGCTTATTGTAAGCTCAAAGGCTTGTCCTGTAGGAATAGAGTATGTTGTTTTCTAGGAATAAAATGTGTTGTCTTAATCAAACAATTTTCGTTTTGTCTCTTTCCAAATGCTTTATGGTTTTAGTTAAGTTTAAAAATGTCGATCATTGAGCGCATGTTCTTAGTTAATCCTTTTTCAACGATAATAATTGATCTAACAAGTATTTTTCTATTTTTCTTATTCATGCATGTAATAATCCGTTTCTTTTAACTTGCGTTCCTAGATGGCGACAATCATTTCTAATTTCCCTGATATTTGGCTTACCCGTGCTTGGAATCATTATTGCCTACACGATTGTTGGAGAACAGAAAGGACCGTACATCGTTAGAGGGTTGTCACTTGAAAACTTTCTGCTCTTCATTCTTTGCACTCCTGTTCAGGTAGGGAAGACTATAATCAATTCCTTATTACATTTTATTCTTTATTTATATGTTTATGCTGTTTTTTGAGTGAAATTTCAAGGAAACTTTCAAAAAGATCAAATTTAGTCCCTTCTAATGAGTATCCAAAGCTGCAAATTTTAGTATACAGTAAACAATTTTTCTAAACATATTGTTTTCCTTCATTGTGTAAGACTTCTAAAAATGTTTTCCTCAATATCTTTGTCCCTGATTTTTGCTACTTGTTTGTGTATGGGACTAATGAAAACATTTTAAGTTAATTGTATTTTTATGTATATACATTTTATTGTCAACTCCCCTCGATGTTTGGTTGGTGTGACACTGCTTCTCAATTTGATCCTTGCGTTGTAGATTTTTGGTGGAAGATATTTCTACGTAATGGCGTATAAGGCATTGAAGCACGGTGCAACAAACATGGATGTACTTATTGTCATGGCAACAACAGTGGCCTATATATACTCAGTATGTAATTTGTGACATATTCTTTGTTAACATGACAAAACATCTTAAATTTAATCATCGCGGTTTCAAAAAATGCTGAACCGGCGTGTTGTGACATATGCCCGGATTCAAGCTGACTAGCTTGAACAAGATCGTCAAACGACTTATATCCAAAATTGAAGCGTATGTTTCTGACTAACAGAGAGTTCAGCATTGAAATAGGTGCCAAGTCTCAACCCCCTCTGTACAGCTCTGTGGGCACTATTTCAATGATATTGAAATAGTATTCTAACCCCGTTACTGCTTTTATGATATGGTATAAAATAGACCTTAGGTTATCACTTGGCTTTTGTTAACAGTTTTATTGTTTATAGTTTTAACGTCAACAGAGACATTGGAGATCAGTTGAAAATCAACACAGCGGAAAGCTTTTCCTTAGCCCCGTCGACTTTGTAGCTTGGGTCGAGACACCAAGCCCTTCCTAAAAGTACTTTCTACCGCCACAGCACCTATAAATCTTAACTAATACTGGTGCGTATTTATAGATGAATTGATATTTGTTTTGAGTCAATTTTCTGTTATTGTTCCATTTGCTTGCTGCAGTTTGTGGTTCTGTTGATGGCTGTTATTCAAGGACCTCCAATCAGTCCGATGACATTCTTTGAAACTCCCCCCATGTTATTGGTGTTTATCGCACTTGGGAGATGGCTCGAACATTTGGCCAAGAGTAAAACATCAGAAGCCTTGTCAAAGTTGTTGTCACTTCAGCCACCCGAGGCCCTTCTCGTGAAAATTGATCCTTCCGATAGCACAATCGTGAGGTATTTCATTCCTGGATTTTACTTGATTCTAGAGTAAATATTTTTTGTGAAAAGAAGTACGCATGAGTCTTAGAGACTCGACAGTCTCTTTAAGCAATATCACCAAGAACCGCACCGCAAAGCAGTGCTGAGGTTTCTTTTCACACTTAACTACCTTCCACATGCATTGCCACTGACAGCTTAATTGCTGGCCCTAGGCCGGCTTTAGGTCCTCATTCAGTCTAGCTGTACTGATGAGCCCTGATATGGGGCGAAACCGGTCTACAGCCGACTGTTTGAGGTGTCAGTGGCTTTTTTTACTTCACACATAAAAATTTTTTCGCTGCAAAATAGGTTGAAATCCTATGCTAGTACTGTATTTCTAAACATCACGTTGTAGTTTCACAAGGAAATATGATTTGAATAAATGGAAGTTTGTACTAATGTCAGCAAAATTCTGTAAGCTTTGCGATAATAAACAGGCTACTGAAAATTGTGATCTTTCTTTCGATCTTTTGAGTAAGCTGTAGTTTAGAGTTTTAGAACCAAGAGTAAGATGTTTTTGTTTCTTTTTATAACAGATAGAAGTTTTGTAATAAACTGAATCTCTTAATGTCGTTGATCTCATTGAGCTAGCCCCAATCTTCTGAAATCCAGAAATTCTAAAAGCTAAATTATTGGCACGTTTTTTTGAATTTATATGCTCTTGTGGCTATCACTTCTTCCAGTCTTTCTGAAGACATGTTTGAATAATTTGTATTCGTTTGCAGTGAAACACCGATCGATGTTAATCTTGTACAAAGAGGAGATGTACTAAAGGTATACATTATCTTTCATTCTACACCCCCAAACTCCCTTATGTTGCATCATCTATGCTATTATCACATGTTATAGAGCCAACTGCTACTCTCTCATCTTAGCTGTTATGTCATTCACTGTGCTGTTGACGTATTTATTCGTGAGTTTTTATTACTTTGCTGGCATCAAGTCTATTCGTCCCATTTCTCCATTTCACTCATCATCATCAGGTACCATCTTCTATCAGAAGGTTGGCTACCATGACCCTCCAACTATCCCAAAATCTGAGTTTTGGTTTGTTGTCATGGTCATAGATAAAACTAAGGGGCTAATAGTAGAGATGGGCCCCCAGAACCACCTCTACAGTGTTTTCAAAGGGACACCATCCCTCTTTCCAGTAGTTCTTCCGCCCGAAGCATTTGATTTATGGAGTCGTAGCTCATCCACCCTCCTTGCCGGTCTCCCGCCGAGTTAGCCGTTGGCCATCGCTCGTAGCCCTGAGCTAGGGAACCCTGCCAGGTGGTACCAGTCGGGTCAGGCTGGACCTGTAAGCTAATGGAGGGAAGGGACGCTTTAATTCCCCATTCATGTCCTGTCGGAGCATGCCACTGCCACTGCCATTTCACTACATATGCTCAAAACTCAAGACTTTGTTAGATAAAGAAAGGCAACTATATGCTTCGATGTGTAGATTAGAGCTACTCTTTGTTGTTACTGGAGATAGTGTGACACTCATTAAAGATAGTTCCATTACTAACAGGTTGTTCCTGGTGCCAAAATACCAGTCGACGGGGTTGTTTTGGAGGGCAATTCAATGGCAGATGAATCGTTGATAACCGGAGAATCGATGCCAGTCACCAAGAAGGTACTAATTCTCCAAATCTCTCATTGTTTACTAGTTTGACAGTGTATTCTGAGGATGACTGTTCATCTTCATTTGACTCTGTATTCTGAGGAAAATTGCTTAATTTACTGGGCCTGCTTGCTATGAACATGTCTGACATGCCTTGTATTCATAAAAATTAAATTCAGAGTCAGGAAAACATTACTGACCGGAGGAAGGTCCACGACAACAATAGAAGTTCCTACGACACACCCAAGCCACGCCCACTTTCTATTGTTTTGCGAGGAAGGTTTGCCTTCTGGGATGTTTTTGCCTGGAGGAAGGTTAACAACTTTTCTGGACTTTGATTAAATTATATGCCTTTTTACATATTTGCATGGTTTTTAGTATGAATTTTCACTGTCTTAGGTTGGTGACCCATTAATTGGTGGAAGTATCAATCAGACAGGGACACTACTGATGGAGGCCACCCATGTTGGCTCTGAGACAACGTTGGCACAAATCGTCAAGCTGGTTGAAGAGGCTCAAACATCCAAGGTACCATTGAATGTGATATTAATATTCTTTTAATAAGACATTGCCAGGACACCATGGAATTAGCAACACATCTTTGTCGGATGCACCGCTTCTAAGATCACCTTCTTAGCCATCGTGCAAGCCTGGCAATAATCGCTTGCTACGTCTGACACATTTTCTGAGAACGGTATTTCATTCAAAATTGCCAAAGGCTCCATTCACATAAACGACTCCTTTTCTTCACACTGAATTCGCTGAATTTCATATTATCAGTCAAGTGTCGGGCTATATCTTATTGTTCCAGTGTTATGTGTATTTATTTCGGAAAGCAAAATGCATTTCTATTGGCACTTGATTTCGGCATCGTTGTCTCGCAAATTACCTTGCATTTTTTTGCAGATTTTTGTTACCTCTACATCTCTTGGCAAAAATGTCCATTCTGATGTTAAATGACTTTGGTACTCTCGAAACGTACTGCACAAGTTATCAAACACGAGCGCGATAACAGCCCTCCAAACATATTGCACACGTTATCAAACACGAGTGCGATAACAGCCCTCCAAACATATTGCACACGTTATCAAATACCAATGAACTATAAATTAAAAGATTTTTATGATATATGATACGCCAGAGAACCTTTGCATGATATGAATCGCTCTATATTTCATCTGCGAAACGAGGACAGTGTAATGTGGGAATATATCTGAGTGTCTTTTTTCTGAAACTGTTGTTCTGAAGCGGTGTTTCATAAGTCATTGAAATTTCTCATGGTGTTGAATCATCGCTATTTAAGAATGATTTAGATTTCAGTTGTCAATGCGAGTTTGAAAAAGGTAGGCTTTGTTCCAGAAGCCGAAAATAGTTCAAACCTGTTCTAGAGTAAAATTTCAAAATTTAGACAACTTAGCCCATTGGAACCGAGGTGCAAAATTTACCGAAACCTGAGAACTAGGTTCAAAGAAAAGTTCCAGAATTGACATAAAAAGTTTACCCAAAATAAAGATTTTAAAATCTAAAAATTGAGCTCAGTGTAAGAAAATGTAATCATTACTTTTCAGTATCTTTCACAATGAACGCTTCGAATCGTGAAGTTACAATTCGTAAGGTCCTGATCAATTGCCATCATTAGGTTTCACTTACTGGGCCTACCAAAAAGTTGAGTGTCTCAAAAATCGAACTAATGTTTCTGACCACGACCGTTTCAGACTATGCGTTTTCATTCATTAAATGAGATTGATTGCTATTTTAAGCTTCTTTTATACAGTTTTAATATATATCACTGTTTTACGATCTGTGATAAAGTGATAAATGCCCTATAGGTAGAGTTGTGCACGCTTTGGTGTAAAGAACGATTCAGTTGCGGCTCTAAGTTTCACGCTTATTGCGATAATCATTTAACAGCGGCCATTCGAAATATAACCCAGAATACACTAATAGCACAATTTGCAGGGAATATGATACTGCAGAGATCATTACGCTAGAAGGAATAAGACCAAAAGCACGCCGAAAATCCAAGTAACTTTTAAAACGAATATGTAATATAGGATATCAAATTTCGAACCTAGTCGTTGCATTACAGATAGCAGAATTCCAGATAACTCTAACCATATCAAATATATTTTGTATTTTTGTATTTTTTATTGTTTGCTGCCTAACTCTGAAAGTAGTTTTTGGACACTGAAAAGCTTTTGCTTATCGAGCAGTGTCCTGGTCCTTCCTCCCAATGTGACTACACCTCGTGATTACTTCGCCTGAGATTTCAGAAAGTTGGCAAGACTCCTCGCGCTCTAACCAGTATGGATTAATCCATATCACATACAGCTTAATTTAGGAACACATCCCCCTATCCACATTATTATCAACAACAATAATGTGAATGGGGGATGTGTTCCTTCTAAGACACCCGGTTAAGTTGTTGTTTATCTTTTTTGTCATTTAGATCAATGTTAATATTAATGTAAGTGCTGTCGTAGTTGGAGCTCGATGACATCATGTCTTTTCCGGCTACGGCAGACACAGAATATTTATATGTAGTTAATTTTGAGTTGTTTTTATTTGTGATATAAAAAAAGCTTGATTTAATATTTGGCAATTACTGCATCCCCAATCTATAAAATTTACAATTCTTGATTTGAATTTCTGTTTTCGCCCCCTACAGGCACCGATTCAACAGCTGGCTGACAAAATATCAGCCTACTTTGTTCCATTCGTCATATCTATATCAGTCCTGACACTGATCGTATGGATAACCATTGGTTTTGTTGCGTATGATTCGATAAATCATGATTATGATGTGAGTCTCCTGTTGTATATAGATTTTGTTTTTTTGCAGACGTAATTGAATGTTTCTCGATGTATCTATGTTGCCCAGGTTTTTCAATGAGAGACTTGCTACCTGAGTTTTTGCATTTGCGCACCCAATTTTCGGAACCAACAATGAAGTTCCCACTGTACCCCTAGGGTACCCCTGTACCTCTATGGTACCCCTGTACCCCTAGGGTACCCCTGTACCCCTGACTGCCACTGAATGCCACATGATATTGTTTCTACCGCTGATCATGTTTATTAAATTGAGCTTATTGAATAGTGATACATGCGCAGAGAATTTTCCACATCAGATGGCTTGAGTTGCCTCTTCTTCTTCCCCCAACATCGATTCCGTCTTCACAATTTCCACAACTGCCTGAATTTACCTTTAATGTTAAGTAAATGTAGCCCTACATATTGTAGATAAACTTTATATCTATTTCAAATAATACAATAACAAACCTCAATAACATTTGTGTACCTTGAAGAGTACAAGATAGCACTAGCTCAAAGAGTCCTTAAATCTAGTGTACCCTTTTGTGATAATCTAGTGATAATTTCACATTCCTATAAAGCTTTGTCAGTGGTAATTAATTTGTCATATACGATTGAAGATTTTCACCCATACTGATATTTGCCTATATGTCGGTCTGACAGGTGCATCTCTATTTTTTTTAGAAAACATTGTACACAGAAGCGGAGATTACCTTCCAATTCGCCTTTCGATGTGCTATCTCTGTGCTTGCCATAGCATGCCCTTGTGCCCTGGGCCTGGCCACGCCCACTGCTGTCATGGTTGGTACTGGAGTTGGTGCCCAGAATGGGATTCTCATCAAGGGTGGAGAGCCACTGGAGACTGCGCACAAGGTATTATGTCCACGATGCATTGTAAATGACCTGGTTAATGTTGAGACTGTTATTTGTCGACCTAATGTTTAATTTTTGCAACATGGCCAACTATAAGTTGGATGGTGCTTGAATCATTTAAGAATTATAAGAACCACAATTAACAATAAATATGTAATTAAAAAAAGAGGCATAAAGTCTGATTAAAGTCTAATTTGATATTTCTTGCTTTGAAATTTTTTTTTCAATATTCTTCTTTAAAGGCTCTTGCGCAACTGACATGCTTAGCCGCAGCTTTCGTATTTTGTATTTTCATGCTGTACAATATTTGGCCGGTTTTGAAAATAGAATTGCAAAGCATGCCGGATCTGCAAGAGCTTTTAAACATTTGAATCAAAGCTATTTGAGTCATATATACATAAACATACACGGATTGTAAATTTGTAAATTAATGGGATAATTGCAAATATGGAGAAGGGTAGGTTCCACAAAAGTCTTCCACCGCGTAAAGCTGGAAGAAGGGTTCAAGAAAAATCTTCAAATATTTTTAGATATTTTTTGTTTATTGAATGGACATGGTCTGAATATATTTGAAAATCGTTAATCATTTACATGTGGCTCGATATTTTTGTTTACGCTCTACTTGAAGTCGGCTTTAATCACCGAATCTAGCTTTTGTAGTCAAGTCTAGTTTTTTTATTGCGTAATTATTTCAAGGTGCCTTGAATGCGAGAATCGACTTCTTTAATCAACAACGCTAGAAGAAGCAAGAGGAACTCTTCTGATATAGTACGCTAACTCCTTTAAATTGGCTCATAAAGAGAACCACAATTAGTCTGATTTTGCTATACCAATGTTGTCTTATGCAAATATTGTCTTACTCTATATCCTTCTGGACTTAAAAAACTGTTTACGTATCTTCAATAACCCCCCCCCCCCCCCCCCTCCTTTTCCTTTGTTTTTTTTTCTTCATATTAGTGTGCATATATATACATATACATAGATTCTGTATTTGCGTATATGTATATATATATATATATTTATTTTTATTAGCTTTTTCCATATATTTCTTTTCCATGCTCTTACATCCGTCTTCCTATTCCATTCGTCAAATTCCATATTCCTTTAACGTTTTTTAGTTCTATCATCGCTTTTCTATCTTACTTGATAACAGGCTATGCTCCAAACGTCGTTAATTATTTTTTTAAAAAAATTTCCTGGTACAATTTACTTACATTGATCGTTATTTAAATTCATCATATTGTACCGCACGTATTTTAGTATATTTATTGTCCTATGCAAGCGACATAAGCCACTTTTATACGAACAGATCCACTTTGTATGACTCGAAAGCACCGTCTCTGTACAAAGTAGTGTGCTATCAAATGCTAAATGGTCTGTTGGAAACCCAACTCAGCAAAATTTATAGCCTTTAAAAAGATCTTCTTGCTTTTATTTTGCTGTAATTTCACAAAACTCTAATTGCAGATCCGATCCGTCGTTTTTGACAAGACTGGTACGATCACTCATGGAAAGCCAGTTGTGACCCAGACAAAGCTATTTGTGCCATCAAATGTTTGCTCACTGCGTCCATTTCTTGCTATTGTGGGAACTGCAGAGTCGAGCAGCGAACATCCAATCGGAGTTGCAATCGCACAGAATTCTAAAGAGATACTCGAAACTACTAGCCTCGGACACTGCCTTGATTTCGAGGCTGTTCCAGGCCATGGTTTGCAGTGCATTGTCTCGAGTCTAAAAAACATCATTAAAGGGGATTCAATTGATTTGAAGCCTTTAGACGGCAATGATAATGACACATACCAGGTGAGTTTTCCAATCGATGATGTTATTGTAGTTCTAGTATAAAGAGATTCTGTTAGGCCAAACGCACGAACTCAACCCCATAACTCTTCCTTCCTCCCTAGATCTTGTTAACTTTGAAGTGCTCTATCCCCTTCCTGTTACTCAGATGCTTACAACATATCTTTATTCATAACATAAATAAACAACCTGGATCTCTCCTGTCTCTCTTTCTAATCCTTCCTTCCTTGCCCTTGTTAGGGCCTAGCCATAGGCTCTTTAGCCTTTCCCTAGCATTACCAACTAAAAAAATAAAAGACCACTTTAAAGATCCATTTCGTCTCAAATATTTTCGGAAAGGCTCTAGTTTAAAAGAAACTTAAAAAGCTAAAGGGTAATATAATGTTTTTTATTTGTGGATCCAAAATTTTCTTAACAAGGCATTTATAAATACACTTTTTAGATGACAGGATAATCTTTGGGTAACAGAATTCTGCAAAACATTCAGTATATAATTTCAAGTTGAAGACACAAATGAATGTGTCAAAGTGAACTTTAAATTGTAAATCATGCTATACGGTACCAATCTTTGAAGAAAACTGTAGCCTGAAAATGAATAGACCTCATGACTGGAGCTGGTAGTACTGTTTAGGAATACCACATGAAGCTAGCCCTATCTCAAGCTTTTAGAGAGGCACGCAATGTGTTTGTCTCTCATTTCCATTAGAATACAAGCAGTTATTTCTTTTATTAAAATTATATTTATTCAACAATCCGATAAATCGTATATCAAATTCGGTTGTCTGGTTGTTCTTGTTTACCTAATTCGACCTAAAAGTTTTTGTCCCTTTGTTATTTTCCTAGTCAAACCTCAAACTTCCAATTGTATCGATTTTTCTCAACCTAGATTAACCTAGGTACCATTTTTGAGATATTGACTGTACTAAGATAGCGGCTTTTTTCCTTTTCTGACGATTTTAACTGCATCCATTCCCCTATTCTTAGTGTACATATATATATATAATTTATATTTTTTGTCTGGCCAAGAACGTTACCAATTTGTCTATTTTCTAAACTGGAAAGAAACAAGGGAAAATCGCTTCCTGATTTTTATCAGCTTTCGGTAGGATATAGTAATTTTTGCCATGCTGTTGGGATTTGACGCTCATCATGAACGACTGTTCAATTATTGTGACTTGCTTTTTCTGGGTATGAAGGTTTTTGAAAGAGAGTTTTGTTCTGATAATAGAAAGTGAAAATTGAAGATATATCTTTAAACTGTGTTCTACTAAAGATCATTTTAAAGAATCTAGAATCTCTGTATCAACTCTGAAACTTTGATTTACTAAAGATCTTTTTACTGACTCTAGAATCTTTGTATTTCTTGTCGCACTGCTTTTGCCGACTTTTCCTTTCAAATACCTTATTCTGTATGACTCTTATTTAAGGTACTAATCGGAAATCGCGAATGGATGTTGCAAAATGGCCTACGTATTGCTACGGACGTAGACGAGGTCATGATCCAACATGAGGAGAAGGGACATACCGCAGTTCTTGCTGCAATCAATGGTGTATTGGTCGGTATGTTAGCCGTTGCAGATACTATTAAGGAAGAGGCCCCGTTAGCGATCAGGACCTTGCAAGACATGGGCCTTAAAGTCATATTGTTGACTGGCGATAACAGAAAAACCGCCAATGCTATTGCCTCACAAGTAAGTAATACACAGCACCAGTATCGTCATTTTCCTAACCATAAATTCGAGATTCTCGCATACACTAAATTTCTTTGTTTTAAAGTAGCACTGTTAATCGTAATAAAACTTCTGCAATTCTTTATGGAAAATAAAAGTTTTCAATTTGATCTTAATCGTTTCAAACCTACCGTTGGATTGAAAGATTGTTGACTTACCATAGAGCATCTTCTGCTGTTAGCTGTTCAGTTTAGATGGCATTTTGAAGCAAATTCTACATCAAAGCGTTTTCTCTCTTTCATTATAAAGAGCAGTAGACGTAATTGTCAGAGTCAGAAAACCATTTGTTTTGTCGGTAATGGGAAACGTTAAAAGGAAATCCAACAACTATACTGTGTATATAGTTTTGAGTTGTCTTTTATATATATAAATTTATGTTATGTTTCTAAATGCAGGTCGGCATAACAGAAGTGATAGCTGAAGTTTTACCATCACATAAAGTTGCTGCTGTCAAAGCATTGCAGTCGAGAAGACACAAGGTTGCAATGGTGGGTGACGGCGTGAATGATTCCCCTGCGCTTGCCCAGGCCGATGTTGGCATTGCTATTGGCACTGGAACTGATGTAGCTGTGGAGGCGGCTGGCATTGTCTTGATCAAAGTGAGTAGAATTGTTGGACTAAAGATTATCAGCACTTTCTTTTGAGGCCTAGTATTTGCTTGCTGTCTTGTTTTTGGCTTCTTTGTTACTTGATCAGCAAAATTATGCTCAGCATATTCAAGAATCACTCTTCTCAGCAGATTTCAAATATGCTACTAGTACTTTTTTTCGAGTGTCTTTGAAAATACTCTCAAATGATACCATAAAATGAAATTCTCCTATGTTATGTTGCTACTTATTTATTTTGATGGTTTTATACAACCAATCTGTCTTTTCGTGAGAATGTCTGTATCAATTCCATAAGATCAATTCCAGCCACGGTTGTACCTTGCTTAAATCGAGGTTTGTATTTCCTTGTAGAATGATTTGATGGACGTTGTCGCTGCGATGGAGCTCTCTCGCAAAACTGTGCGAAGAATTCGCATCAACTTTGTTTTTGCTTTCCTGTACAATATGATCGGTGTTCCGATTGCTGCTGGTGTACTGAAACCGATAGGTTTTTCTTTAAGACCTTGGATGGCCAGTGCTGCCATGGCAATGTCATCAGTTTCTGTCGTCTTGTCATCTCTTTTACTTAAAAAGTAAGTGCATTTTCATTTATATTTAGATCTTTAAGATTGCTTAAACCAGAAGTTAATAAATTGCCAGCTAATAATTTTACGGATATTTGCAGATTCTGTCACAAGTTGTTAAGATTACTTTATAAATAATTCGAATTCCTGCTTCATAAAACAGAACTTCTTCAAATCAGAACTTCTTCAGACAGAACTAAATTTCAATGACTAAGATTCTGTCAAAAGTTATCAAGATTACTTTATGAATAATGTGTATTCCTGTATTCCTGCTTAATAAAACAGAACTTCTTCAAATCAGAACTTCTTCAGACAGAACTAACTTTCAATGACTATTGGACTGATTTCGTTATAATATCACAAACATACTTTAAGATAAATTTAAAACACCCAGTCTGTGATCTGCTCAATTGAAACGAATGTTTGAGTGAACAGACAAATAAGCGATCTTTTCCTTTTGACAGGTCAAATATACTTCCGCACCATCTTAGACATTACGACCGCGCATACAGGGAAAACAGATGACTATATGAGAGACTTAGAGACATTGAATCTTAGTTAATTATTTCAAAATGCAACGGACATTTATGACATTGCAAAACAGAGACACGTTAACAGACAGCTTTCAAGGAAGTGAACCAACACGACATACGCCTTTACAAGTTACATGTGACGTCATTTGCGTCATCGTTTGGTTTAGGTAATTACAAGATGTTGTATCTGTATTCTGAAGTTGGTACAACATCTTGACGCGTATGTTTATAAATATTCCACAATAAGAGGATTTTTTGCATTTTATGCCAAACGTAAACAGAACTGACAATTTGACTGCAACTTTGGAGATCGCACGGTTTAATACCTTAAGAGTTTAGTTATAAAGGCTTTTGTTTCTTAAATGCTTAGCTAGTTTGGAATTTTAAAGCTTTATTAAAACTTTCTCTCTAACTCGCGTTTGCAGTTGATACTCTTTCGCTTAAAAAATTCTAAAGCTTAGATATGCCGCACTTTTCATCAATAACGAAAACTATCAAGGGTAATAAATTATTTTCGATTTTCTGATAAAATGCTATTAGTTGTTGGAAAGTAAAAAGCTTAAAAAGTATGGCAAATCCTTAGAATTCTAATATGTTATGAAATAATTAAATTGCTTTTAAACCTTCGTGCAAATTAATCTTTAGTGTTGGAATTAGATCAATTAATTGATAATAGAGATAAAAATTATTTCTTCATAAAAATTAATTGGTCTGTTGAGCTTATAAAATACACATTTTTATGTAAAATGTAAGATGATGATTTACAAAGTAAAATAAAATCTTCCAAATAAAATTTTTGTTTTTCAGTTCTTATTCTAAATAATCCTTCAGACATTATTTTTTTGCTCTGTTGCTCTGAATGGTTAACCGACTGATATTCTATTTAGCAACATGTTGACAAGATTTCAAATATTAACATCTTAGAATAATATCTGAAGCATTTTTAGCATTGTGCATAGAAAGTTTTTTATTCAAATCCGCTTCCTGTTGTTATATGCTATGATATTCAGTAAATATAACCAATTTAGCTAGTCAGATTCTGATTGTTTTTAGTAAAGGCAATCTGCATATGCGAAAGTGGCTTAAGGCATTTACAATCAACATTAGCCATTCCAAAAGCTCACAAGTGTTACCACGATCACTGATTATCCAATTGTTTATTGGCAGAAGGCTTACGCCACCTCATAAACTTTTTAAGTCTCGAATTACTATTGTGACACTTTAAGGCAGTATAGCTTCCTTTTGCTAGGTTGTATTCATTTTTGACATAAATGACAGCATCCCTAGAAGTACAACCGACCTTTTTTGTATCTTTGTACTTTAATTGCACTTACGTTAAGACAATAAGTGCGTCTAAATCACCAGATTAGGTACATAGCCGAAATACAGTTGGCACACCGGTAAATGTAAAACCTTTTTTGAATGACCAGGTAGCTACGTGTACTAGGCTGCTAAGTGTGCTAGAGTACTTGACTGCACAACTGAATGGTTTCGGTCTCCAATCAAGGCTCGACCCGTGCATGACTGGGAAGCTTGACTCTTTTTACCCAGTAGCAAAGTTGGCATACCTTGCCCGAAACAATGCTGTTAACCCAGTGCAGGTGTCCTTTCTCACATGCACTACACCAGTGCGTGAAGCTGTGAGGACGGCTCAGAGTCCTAAAAACTACGTTTGGATGCTAGGTGAAAACAAATACAAACAAAGTAAAAATCGTATTTAAGACTTGATTTCACTTCAGCTCACTTTGGCATCACCTTTGCTTCACCTTTGACCCACCTTTTGATTCACATTTGATTCACCTCGATCTCAACTTGGTCTTACCTTGACCTCATCTTTGACTCACCTTTGACGCAACTACGACTCACCTTTTCCTTACCTTTCCACGCTTTTATGTTTTGGTTGTTTGTTAATCTATTAAATATAATTGTTTGTCACTGCAAAGTCGTTTTAGGCTGAATGTGTTATTTTGTCTCTTGAACAGCTGGAAAAAGAAGCAGTACGTTAGAAACAATGATGACTTCAATGGTGTGACATTTAAAGGAAGGACGGACTCTGGGGTCATGGCTCTTAATGAAAGCTCTGTAGAGGTTTGTTTTTACTGCTTGGCGCGCTTTTTCAATTGTACTTTTATTGAAGCATAAAGTATTAGGCAGTGTACGTTTTGTAATATATAGTATTTTTAGCGGTACAGAACTTGAAAATGGCATTGAGAAAGAAAACATTTCACAACATATTACTAAAAGCTTTTTCGTCTGACACTCCTCAGAGTATAAAACGTCAGAATAAGGGTCCGAAAGAACACGATGGAGAAAATATGGTAATACCCATTTGTGGATCGAAAAAGGCCAATTAAAAAAATGCAAGCCCATGACCGGCATAGTGGACCAATCAGTGCAGCGAGCCTATAGAAAAATTACCACTGGAGTCCAAGAGAGAAAACGAACTTCTTCTATCTACACAATGGCAGCTTTTTTTATTTTGTGAGTTTGTGGTATTGTGTTGTATATATAATTTTTAAGCTGCTGAAAAACCAGCTTGGTTTTGGCATTTATTGTGTTTGTAATGATCTTGCAATGATGAGAAAGAAACATTTGATTCAGAAGATACAATACTCCAGATATTTTGCAGGATTACCGTGTTGAAGTAGACATTAACGCCAAAATAGCGCGTTTAAAACGCAATTAACGAGTTTTGTTTTGGAAAGAAACAATTTGCTTGTAAAATTTCGTAGAAAAGCAGCTTATTTGTTCACTTCAAAGTGTCATTTATGGCACAAGATTTAACCAACAAAAACTGTTTAAACATGTCGAAGATAGTATCAGTCAAATTACATTTAACATCTAATGAACTGTATCATCTGTAAAAAAATTATCATCTATAAAACAGCTCTCTTTCAAAATACGAAGTATAATCATTTTTAGAAATAAATGAATCAATTAAAACATCTTATTTGTATATAATTAAAGTTCTTTGATTTCCTTGTACAATTTATAATCAGGATTTTTAAATAATAACTCTTAACTTGCATCAAATTAACACACTAATCTTAAAATAAAGAAACATTATTTATTTTACAATATTCCTTCGAAACCTGTGCACCTTCCCGTAAAACATTTTTCACACTTCTTCAAACTTTTGAGAACCAATCTATCTTTCTCTGATAACCTTATAACATTCATTTGTCTTCTACATTCCTTTTATTACTAATTCCATAAAACAAATGTTTTCCATATTTGCCCATTTTTTACTGGACGCTGTGGCTAGTTATGTCAAGTTTTTGTTTGTTACTTTTTCTGCTTCTCTTGTGAGAATTTTCGAGTGTTTTATAATTTTTCATCTGGAAATTTTTGTAATATTATTTTATTTTGAGTAGCCGGCAAACCAAGAACTGTACCCTAATGTTTTGAATCACTAAAAGTTCGTTATTTATAGTGGTTACCTGCAGAAATTACATCCACTGGCAGTAGATAATCAATAGCATTGATAATTTCCAGCCTCACTGCACTGTTATTGATCTACTCGAAGTTATTCTGCTAAGAAGGTTTGGAAACATTTGAAAATAGAACGGTAAAGTGGAAAATATTGCATGCGAAAGCTTTTTTAGCCGACACTCATTGGGTTGTCAACGTCTGATAATGACCAAAAGATAAGCAAAATTGGACGAAAGAAGTGTTAGATGAAAAGTACTTATGTGTGCTACATTTTGTGTGCTAAAATTTTGCAGTAGTCAAGGCTTATGTTGTTATTAAAATATATTACCGACAAAAATTGATCATTCTGATACAAAAACTAACGCTTTTTTTTAATCCGTCAGTTAAACCTTCACCCCTCTGCCATCAAAGTTAGAGTAAAGCTACTTTAATGTTTTCAAACTTACTGCTGTATTAACTTCAATACAATGCACTAAACGTATCGTATACTTGAAGTATCGTATACTTCAATACAATGCACTAAGAATTATGGCAATATTTGCTTTGCTGACAGTATCTCGATCATCTTTAACTCTTTCAGGCATCATCTCGATTTCTGAAACCATTAAAAGATACTCAGATTTATCAGTCTAAAAGGTAAAAAAATTTGATAATAAAAGAATGATAAACGTCAAATGTATAGTTCATAGTTGTCAATGTATAAATTGTTTTATGTCGTTTCCAGTTATGTAAAGCCTGGTTTCCATATGATCGCAAGGATCGCCAGGAACGCAAGGGTCACAAAAATTCGTGACCAGCAATTCTCATCGACCTTTGCGTCATGTGGTTTCCATTTATCGCAACGATCGCACATACTGCAAACGTTGGCGCTAAATTTTAAAATGGCGCGAGCAGATGACAATGAAATGGAAAGATTTTTGTTACAGGCTAACTGTATTTTAATAATAGTGTTGCTGAAGAGAGCTAAAGACCATCAGCGGAAAAGGAAACAAGTTTTGGGTCAGAAAATTTTTGCAAAAACGAATTTTATAATCTCGGTTATGCTTGTTGTATACGCAGTCGTATTTCTGAACTTCCTCCATAAATTGGAGATTCTCAGATGCAGCAAACCCCACCTTAGATATTATGGATTCCACAACGTGACTGTAGAAGCGAGGCTTTCCTCTTGAAAGAGAGGCCTCGATCGCTGGCAAACTGAACAAGACAGTTTCCATTTTGACCAACGATCGCTGGTCACAAATTTGTGCGATCCCTGCGTCACCAGCGATCCTTGCGATCAAATGGAAACCAGGCTCAAGTTATAAAGATATGCTTTAGTGTGTAATTTCTAAGTTTCAGGCCTAATACGATCATCAGGCAACTATAATGCACCCTTAGCCGTTTTGAACATGTCGTGTTTCCTGATGACGACATTAGGCGTAAGAGTCGAAGCTTTGCCTAATCTTTATGTACAGCTCTGCCTTTACTTCATTAAGCATTGCCTACAGATCGGTAAACTGTAATTTTCTTGGGCTTTAAAGTAGTTCGAATGTTAAGGATTGGACAGAAGCCTTACTGATTCTTTTTTTTATACATCCATTAAAAAGTTACAACACATAAATACAAGCTACGCTACTTACAAATTTACTTTACAATACTACTCGGACGATTCTGCCATCAGTGTTGACTCTTTTCCTGTAAATGCGAGACCTTAAAAATCCCCTCTAAGATTTTCAGTAGCTCTGTTCATTATGATATATAACTACACATTTTTGTATTTATTGTTATCCCTAACTTTTCACAACTCGTCTTTTCAAAACATTTGAATGTGAAAGCAATTCCCAAGCTAAAATCTTTTCGCAGCAACTTTTATGAAAATCAAAATTCACGGACAAGCAATTCGCTCCTACTCCCGATGAAGGATCTCTGCAGTATTGCAGGTCCTTTTTGGAAGTTACTCAAAACCTCTTCGTACAATTGTATTGAGCACAGATTTTGATTTCCTGTCAGACTTTTAGGCCAGATGGAATCTTTCATTTTGTTTGTGTTTGTATGGTGGATTTTGTGTCAATGTAAAGTTTGAGAACTTGTAATGGATTTGACCGCAAAAATTGTATCGGGTGGAACTTTTCCCTCTTAGTCACTTGTGATAGTCAAATCCTTTATAATTTTTTTTTATTTAATATTATCATCAAATCAATCTACCGCCATGAAAACTTGAAAATAGACCAACATTTTGGCCCTTAATCCATACCTAGAGTAAAACATTTTGACCAAAGAGTTTTGAAATATTTTTAAAAACGAGACCGTAAGTTGAATTTGTTTATTCCTGCTAATGCCTTTAGCCTCTGATGCTCATCTTATTTTAACATCCAATACGTCATCTTATTTGCAGATCCACGGAGTTTTCAACCGTCCAACCTAGTGGCCAACTAATAAAGAAAGCTTACACCAGTACAAACGAAGATTTAGAACAATGTGAAGTGCTGTTACTTAATTCTGAATTTCCGGTGTGAAGTTTACGGTTTTTAGCTGATTTGGGATATAAATAGAAGTAAATTGTCATATGTTTTTTTTATTGTCCATTTTAACGAGGTATATAGTTAATTGATATAAAAGGGTCTTTCCAATTATCAGAACTCACTTAAGCAATTTTCGTACCACCTTTCTTTCTTTTTTAATCTGAATGTGGTTCTTGACGAGCCAAAAATGATCCAGGAACGTTCTTTCCAGGTAAAAACTTTCACATCTAGCCAAAAAACTGCCAAACACTATCTACAACAGTACTGTTCAGTTACGCATTTAGGTTTATTAGGGTGTAGCAGTTTTCATTAGTGAAAAGCAGCATCATGGCAGAAACTCGGAAAATTTATACCTTGTATCTATGGACAACGGTTTTTTTAATATTGTATGCTATTCACATGTAAGTACCTGAATTAGCTGGTTTTCTAATCCACGTATGCTCTCAAAACCTACAATCTATTGATAAAAATATCATAATCAACAAATTTTGTTGTTTGCAGATTTTAGAAAAACATATCAACTTTATAGAAAGGTATTGATTTTCAAATAATATTGTGATATTCGCTATTGTTTATTTCACCCAATGGACACTTTGTCCTCGCTGTAGTTCATTATAATCTGTATTCATTAGCTTTTAGCTACATGGCTGGCTCTTTTTTCTCCCGCATTCTCTGTGGCCCAATGCTCAGTGGTTAGGATCGCAGATTACAGATCCATCCAAAGGTCTGGGGTTCGAGTCCCTGACATGACTTTCACTTAGGGCGAAGAGAGTCCTCAACTCTCTGTAACTCCAGGCGAAGGAAAGATGAGGTGTGGTCACATTGAGAGGAAGGACCAGGGCACTGCTCGATAAGCATAGCTCATCGTCTCCTTACTACTGTAACAAATACAGAAAACGATTTTGTTTCAGGCTGACTGTTTTGATCATTGGAGGGATGCTTATGACATGCCATACAGTCCCCAGACTGCAAAGTGTATTGTTTGCGCGGGGAATTGTTTTCTACTGCTTATGCTCGCGTGGGAACTAATAATGTTGCAAAGTAGCAGGCTAAAAGCTGCGGGATTCAATTTTTTAAATAGCATTTGCAAGCCCTGTTGTGGGGCTGCGCGCGGGACTCACACGAAAATCCGTGCTGCAACTAAATTTGAATTTACGCGCGGAAGGGATTTTAGGAAAAAATTATTGCGCGGGGAACGCGTTTCCCTTTCGAAATTGATCTGTTTCGCGCAGAGGCGCCGGAAGCTTCAAGATGCGGTGGGGCAGGAACTGCAGAAAGGGCACCTGGGGGTATCACAGTTTGCTGTTGAAGCAGATCGGGAATCGTCGTTTGGCCAATGACGAAGCTAGGTTGTAGATGAAGACCTTTTCTAGGTAGAGAAGGTCGGCGGTCTGGAGCGGGACCTTGAGAAATTTTTGCATTGTTAATGGGAGAGCATTCATAAAAATTTATTTGAATCAAGACTACAGACAAACGTCATTCTCGGAAATTCATTGGTAGGCTACTGGCCCAAAATCTAAAATCTCTGTGTTGTGTGCAATTATGTCAAAATTCACAGGAAAGGTGTAATTTGTCATGCCGATTTCAAACTTGTTGCCAAAATGTTGATATCAATTAAGGTTACCATGGAAACCAATCAAAATTACCCTGAAAGTGGTATCGTTAAGTTTTTGCAAGAAAGTTTTTATTTTAATTTTTTAAAGCTTCTTACATATCAAACTGATCCATAGGGTCTGTAGAATGGGGTAAAGGTATTTAAATTTTGTTTTGTTCAAGGACAATATTTCAAACATGAACTCAAAACGTAGATTTTTCATTCCTAAATATGCTTGTATTTCCTCAGCCTTTGCAGTCAGACTGCCTTCAATCAAAAAATGATTAGCTTTACCCCCATTCTACATACACTGGGGAGCAGTTTGATATATAGTTTTCTGTGTTTACCTATTCTTAAAAAAATCTTGCAGAAACTAAGCTGTGCTGGTAAGCTGAAAACACTGTTTAGAGAAAAACGCCTTTAAAGTCCAAACTGATGTTAAACTATTAAGATTTTTCAAATTTGAGCTGCAATTCACATGATCTGCCTCTTCAAATTTTCTATAAATGAAACATATACCAGGTACAAACAAAGTGAATTTCTGTTGCATCTAAATTTATTCTTGTCACATATTTAGCAATTAAAAGCTCCGGCAGCATATTGGTCTCCTAACAACTTTTTTTTGCATTTTTAGTCCTTGTCTCATACTTCAGCTGTACTCTTTTTTTCTTTGCTGCAAGAGTGCTTGCTCTTTCTGCTCTTTTGAGTCTTTCAATAGACTTTGATGCTGCTTGCCTCTCTAAATAATCCCCTGGTACAAGTCCTAATGTCTGACAAAGGACACTCTTAAATGAGCAACCCATACTAAACTGGCAAACAGCTAAAGCAATGCCAGTTTCTAGGGTCTTTCTGCCAACAAAATTTGTTTTTGGACAAAGTTTCCAAATCAAATTGTGCAGAGATCCATTAGAGTTGTGTGTTTGACCCCTTGCAAGCGTTCAGTAATACTTAATCTGAGAGGCGTTTAAAAATTGGCACCAGCTTTTTTCCATTGTCCATTGGCAGTGTATCATGGTCTTTATGGGTTCCAGGATCTGCTGATTCTGCAAAGCCTTTCTGCCAAAAACACCAAAAGTGGTCTCCAGGTGGACAATGGAGATGTTTTGGTGAGCTATCAGTCGAATAAAGTTGCATCAAAATGGCCATTATACGTGTCTTTAATAGCTGGATATCTGATGCATTGTCTTTGATAGCCCGCCCTTAATAGTTTTGGATCTTTGAAATTTTATCTTGTGTCAGCTTACCCTTTCCAGAAATGTTATCTTTCTAGGCTTTGGAAACTGACACCAAATTTCTTAAAGCTGACCCCATTCTTTTCGAAACATGGTTGATGCAATCTTCTTTCTCTATAATATATTCTGGACCATACAAAACTAATTTACTTACAGCATCAAATGCTTTGCTGTACTCATTATATAAAATAGTGGTGTACCTGAGGTGATGGCTATCCACTGACCTGCTCCAAAGTCTTTCTGCACAAACAGCCTCCATAGCACTTGCAGATCCATCAAAATTTTTGTGACAGTTCATTGAATGTTTTTCTTTCCAAACTTCATCATCTTTCTGATTCTCAGCAGCCTTACACTTGAAACAACAATTTGACAGGACTTCATAATCAATTGGAAGTCCTGTAACCAAATCAATCACTGCACCCATACCATTATGAGATGTGTACCATGTCTTTTGCCAGGACCCATCAAAAGACACAGCAATGTTCAAAACATCATTTTCGTCAGGCACTTCCCCAATGTCACTCTAAGCTTTAACGATAGCCAGGGACCGCGCACCAGTCTAAATGTTGGAGGGCCGAAAAGGGTATGAGAGAAATTTTTTTGAGGCCACGCCCTCTAGAACGCCGGAAAACGCCCCTTTTTGAAAATACTGGCTTATTTCTACTGGGGTTTTATAAACAATCTGGTTCAGAGAAGATATCAATAGCTATAAAAATAGATGAAATTAGCTTGGGGATAATAAAACAGCAAGAAAAACACCTAGAAAATGAACAAAAAGGGTTCCCAGTCGAGAAAAATTGCTACTCCTTAGGAGTATACGATTCAATGTTGCGTTGGAGCATAGTTAGAGTAAACTTTCCAAAAAATTTCTAACCAATTATCGCAAAAAAATTTCTGGTGTTTCAAAGGGCGTGGCCGCACAAAAGATTAGGGGCAAGACTCCTAGTCCCGTTCCAGCCACTCCCTTGTGGGCTGGTGCCAGTGTGACCTGATCTAGCATCATATTGCATAATATTGGCCAAGAAACGTCATTTAGCATAAAATTTAGCATAATTTGGAATCGAGCATAACTCTGGCGTAATTCTGATATTATTTAAAAGAATCATTGTTTCTTTTGATCCATTTTCTATCGCTGCCAAATGTTAACACTTTAAACCAGCATCTGTGGTTTCATTTTGGGAGTAAATTGTGACTTTCCACCTTCAAGATTTTGCCAGTTTCTTTGAATGGTTGGCAGCCACATATTTGGTGGTTGGCAGCCAAATGCAGCCAGCTAAACGCAGTATACAAAAAAGCTAAATTTTTGCTAATTATTGGGAGTGATACCATAATCAAAATTTGCTTTGTAGATTACAAAAGTTTTCACTTGCTTTTATCTAAAACTGTCTGTTATCTTTTACTTTGTTTCATCATTCATCATTTGCAATTTTGAAATTATTTTAAAAATATTTAATTCTAATCTTTGCAAAATTTGGCAATCAAACCATGGATCTAAATTGCACTTTTGTTTATGAATAATGAGTACACTGCGTTGTCAAGAAGGCCAAATTGCAACTCTGCCAATCAGACGTTGGACTGAATTGGATGTCACGGATCATTACTTGTCACAGGTAGCCCAAAGCAACATGATTTAATTGCGATAGGAATCCCTGAAAATAAAGCTTCAAATTGATGTCTGGTTTGCCTATGTTTTGAGTCCAGGGTTTGGGGAAAAGGCTTACGAAATTACCATGAAAGTTTACAACATTATAGGTAGAAAATTGCAGCTGATTTGAAGTCGCTTCTCGCAAATCTCTCAAAAATTGCTGTAAAACAAACATTTTCAATAAATACTATGCGGGATAATAATCTACAATAGTCTAACGAGCTTTTAATTAAAATTTCAAAATATCATATTATTGGACCTGTGGACTACCTCATTGAACCCAACATCAACCATCAAGGAAGGCTAAAGCCTGGCTACAAATATACTATATATGTCATTTTCTGGCTTAGTTGTGTGTAGGCCTTGCTGCAGAATCGAAAAAGGTGGCCCTGGCCCTTTGCGAGCGAATAGAGCAGACAATTTATGGCGGCCATGCCCCTAAATTACCACGAGATTCATTTCAGAATGTCTTACAAACTGCTTTCACAAACTGGAAACCTCAAGGCCAATGGCCAATTTTCCATCGCCACCACCTTTAGGTAACCCTTGTTGTGAGCTTGTTTTTTGATGTTTCTAAAAGCAGATTGAAAAGAAACATTTTAGATCATCGCCCCAAAAGCTCACCCCTTTGCTCATTTCGTATAGCACCTAGTTTGTATATTCAAGGGCATTTTGTTATGCAGTTGGCAAAAAGAGCAACTCGGTGAGCTGCAGAGAGGCAGGTAAGCTGAAATTTTGGGGGGAAAGGGGGTACGTGCCCACTGTGCCCCCACGGCTCTTATTCCTATGCTTGAATTTAGGACATCATTGATGCCTTGACTGATATATCGAATATATGCGAGCCAGCATTAGTAGCAATCTTAAATCTGTTCAGCATGATCATGAAAGTTAAAGAAAACTTATCAACGAAAATATTTTCGGTGGTCAAATCACTTTGCAAATCGATTTTCAGTTCTCATCAAAATGGAAAACATTGACTTTTGTCTTGCATGAAGATATCTAGAGATGCTTGAAACCTAGATTTCAATAGCATTCAAAATATTTTTATGAATTAATATTACTCTGAAATCAATTTCTTGAAAAAAGGGCACGTTGCTGCCCCCGTGCTGCCCCCGCTGCCCCCGTGGCTTCGGCGCCCTTGGTTTCGCGTTGGTAAGATTGTATGGTAGCTATGGCAACGTAAGGAATAACAGCTACAGCAACAACTACGGGTCCAAAATTATCAACATGGCGGGAAGGGAAGACGCTGCAAAATATTATCTTAATCAACACCGAATACCTGAACTATTACAAAACATTACGTCAGCTCTTGTATATGACAGACCCGGTAGGATAGTCTACTTCTTTATTTATCTTATTTTCAATACGATTTACGCAGCCTTTTCGAAGAATTGTGTTAATTTTTGCTCCATAATCATTGGCATTTAAATGGTTCAAACTCAAAATCTTTTATCAGCAAAAACAAATATTAATTACAATATACCAAACATTCAAAGTTAAAATTCAAAATGGCTCGCGCTGTATGTCGCATCGATGGCTCTACTATCACATTTACAATTTAGGATTATGCGTTATCATTATGCAATAAAAGTTTATGTGTAGGGATGGATGTGTGCCAGTCTGCAGAGTATGGCATGTGCACACCGGATATATTTTTGTGCAAAACCTGCTGCACACCGGGTATTTTTGGGTGTGGCAACTAAGATGGGTGTGGCTTGGTGTAGTCCCATAGAAAATGTCAGCTGATAAAAACAAGCACAGTTTTGTATGAACAATTTGAGGTATCATGAATCTTACTTGACAAATATAAAAATAAAAACTTGCGCTATCTTCAACAGTATACTTCACACGCATTTTTACGGTGAAATGCAAATTCACAAATTTTAACCACAACAGGGGAAAATAGTCGGTGCACACCAGCACACCAGATATTTTGGTGGTGCACACCGGCACACCAGGCTTTTTGCTCGCGCACACCGGAGATGTCGTCGAAAAGTGCCACATTCTGCAGACCGGGATGTGTGCATGATTTTCGAGAAATATTTTCAATGTTTTTGCTATTAGTGTGGTTTTTGTGTAATTAATTCTAAAAACACTCTTTCGACCCCATATTTTTTTCTTTCGATTTTAGCAACACCCCATTTCTTCCTATTTCAATTTACTTTAAGCGTGCAGAGCAAACGACAGCTAATGTTATTCATTTTCATTTCATTTTGAATTTTTTTTATCCCATTAATTTTCAGTGATTTTCAGGGGGCTATTCCAGAAACTTAATTAATAGAAATCTACATAAACTAGTAGTAAGAAATGGAAACTAATAACAATCATAAAAAGTTTATTAACAAATCTGTACATTCAATTTGTAATAACCCTTTAAAAGGTGGTAACCAGGTAGTTTGCTTGAAAATTTATCTCCATGAATGCAAACCCCTTCTGTGAGTCATTACAAGTTCTCATTAATGGTACTTGCAAGTCAGTTTCAGCATTCCTGAGGTTGATTTGCATTCAGAATTTCTCAGAAACAATTCGAGAGATAATGAGGCATACAGCTATTAATAGACCTATGTTCTTTCGATGCTGTCTCACTTTTAATAATATCTTTCACAGTTAGCCATCTAACTCTTTAAACAAAGCCTCAGCTGGAGCTGCAATTTGTGATAATTCTAGCCTTATGGTTTTGCAAATTTTGAAGCTTAACTAGTCTGAGGTCAGTACAGTTTTCACACACGGAACAGTAGTATCCAAGATTGGGCTCTCCATACCTCTATACAGATTTCAGAGGACATTTATAGTAAAAAATGTCTTTGCACATCTAGTATACCCAAAGAGTGTGATACATTGGCTTGGAAAACATGTATGGCCATAAGTGTAGGAAGAACTGCAGTCATATTACTGAAGATTTGCTTAGATCAAACAAAGACAGTTTAGCCTTTTTTTCGAATATTTCAATTTGTTGTCAAGTGTTCGAGTTAGGTCCTTGATGTTCTTTCAAGAATAGAATATGTTAGTGTCATTGGTGTACATCATTACTGTGCAGTTTTTTGAGGCAACTGGCAGATCATTTATATAGATTGTAGTGGGCTATCGCTCGCATGATTTCTCTTGCGTGAGCGATGGCTCTGATAGTGACAGCAATGATCTTATAAGGGACCCTTTGGTTTGAGGTAACATCAAATGAAAGCAAACTGTTTTGGTGACCTTTAATGCACTCAAAGAAAGAATAAATACCTGAATTTGCTTTGTTTATAAACTTTATGTCTATCATGAAAGTCATATCTAGACGCTATAGCCGGAGGATTGCAAAATGTTGTTAAAAATCTGCCATAGATTTCACGCACAATATTTGTTTATCTGGTCATGTTCCCCGCGAATATTCCACCATTTAAACTTCTGACTTCTGATAACAAGAAATCTTCAACAATAATGCTAAAAGTTTCAGCTTGATTGCTCAATTATTTAAAAGTTATTGAGCTTTTAAAGACGGATTGCTAACAATGAGCTTTTGCGAGCATGGTGATGATCCAAACAAAACTGATTTCAAGACTGATGACCCAAATAGATTTCAGACTGTCTAAAAATTCATTGTGGGATGCTTGCATAGTGCAGTGGCTCATTGTTAGCAATAAGTCTAAAACTTTTGTGAAAATCAGACAAAATTGGACATTTTGGGCTTCAACCACAACTTAGCCAACTTTGACATTCAATAACTCAATATTGTTAAAGGATATCAATTTGTAATTTGGTTTCCAAGTAGTTTTTCAACCAAATAAGACATTTCTGGAATTACTCTTCTACTTAAATTTACTATTTTTGAAGATATAGCTTGCTCTAAAAGATATAAACACTGTGTTAGGGTCGTCCTTGAACTTTTCAAGAGGCTATCAACAGGGCATGAATGAAACCATCTCTTCAAATTTTTTTGAAATCATTTAGCAGATTTGTTGGCATTTAGAAAATACTAGAAATAAAGCTTCCTTTTTATTATAGGCCATGTATTAGGCCACATTTTAGAGGGTAATTTGAAAAATTTCAGGAATTCCTTCCATTTCGAGACTCTGAAAAGTAGTGAGAGAGTTGTAACTGAATTTCAGATTCAGGCATTTTGAAAGATTCACATAAGATCTTTTATTTCAGAAAGTTTAAAGAGTGGATCTAAATTAAAAGTGACTTGAATAACCTCTGTTTTACCCATGAATTTTATAAAATGGCCTTATAAGGGATGACATTGAATGTGACAGAAAACACTGAAATTATGAAGCTACCATAATTAGAATATCAAACTGTAATCAAAATGTTTTAATGATTAATTAATCAATCAACCATGACAAACTAAACAAAAACGCATTTTTATCTGACAAAAGTTTCAATAGAATCTGAGATGGTGTCTATGGACACTTTTTGGTGATTTGGTAAGGAATGACCCAGATTCTAGATTCCATCCCTTTAACCTTTGGTGAATTGATGCCTATTGCCAAAGGTTTGATTTAAACTATTGAAGTTAAAGACCTTGAATTCATACTTTTCAAGCATTCATACTAATTTTTCAAGAAACATCAATTTTTCAACAGTATCGACAGCCTTTGGGTTGGATATAGGAATTTTACTGTAAATTTTCAAAAAGTTTTGAAGTCCATAGGTCATTTACATTCTAATAAAAGTTATGAAGTTTTTGATAATCAAAGAAGTGATATGAAGCCACTGCTGGAGCATTGTGTACTGAAAACAGTTAGTTACATACATTCTTTTGATCATTGTTAGAAGATGTGATGTTGATTTTTGCAAGATTTCCTCGCGCTCTTTTCATAGAATTGCATCCCTGCAAGACAAGGTTTCTTGAAACCCATTTTGATTGTTTATCTAGATAATTTAGTCTTTTTAGAGAAAAAGAGGAATAATTAGCTTTTCTTGATAAATTGAGTAAAATATTTTTTTTTCATTTTAGTTGACCCAAAGCAATATATGATTGACTTTCTGAGGAGGCTTCAAGATTCAAAAGCTACACAGATGGATTATCCGAATATCTTTGATGAGTCAAACATTATATCTCTATTTGGAATACAAGATCCTTCTTCACAAGGGTACATTTCATATGAAAAATACAAGACAGGTTTGTTGATTTGCATTGTTATTAAGTAGTATCTTTGTATTGCTAATTTTCTAGCCTATCATAAGACAAAATTTCATTTTTGCACGAAATAGAAGCAAAGTTCTGCAATATATTGAAGTCCATTCACCAATATTATGACCTTACCTCAAATGTCTTATTCTTGAGACGGGCAGACAATACAAGTGGCTTTGGGGGTATGACACCCCTCCCCCCTAATCTGTGAAATTCTTTGAGTAAGTTAGAAATTTGAGAGTAATCACATGTTGAGAATTGTCTCAGTTCTGAAAGGAAATGACCTCAGCTTATTGTCAATTGGAGATTTTGTACCCTTCACCCTTATAAAAATATCCATCAATTTATGCCCCTGTCTGGAGAGGAGGTATTCCTAAATATTCTGTATAATATTTCCCCTTTGCTGCTATTTTTATATTTCATTATACTTTCTTGGTCAAATACTGGGGGGGGCAAGCTTATTGTTTTAATGAGATGATATCACATTTTCCCATTGTTTTTAAACATTGTCCTCCAAAGTATTGGGGAGGGGGCAAACATGCCCCTCACCCCATTTGTCTGCCATTGATGCAAAGCTAAATATAAAAAATTTCAAATGTCTTATAAGATGAATTATCGATTTCTTGGTGTGACTGAAAGCTTGCACATTTAGCAAATCATACCAAATCACCTCTAAATAATACCAGTTCAGTTCTGAATGATGAAAAATTGGCAGTTGTTAATTTTCAGTTGCAGTTGAGAAATATTCATATTTTTGATCATGTTGGCTGATGTCAGCCTTTCACAAGGGTTGCAAGAATGAGGCAGTTCATTTAAACTGCTTGGTGCAAAACGTTGGTTTTTACAAGAAACCATCTATGATAAACTGAGCTTCACAATGCCTATTAAATACACCACAGGACTAATCGGGTTGAATTTCTTTTGGAACATTCGGCACCTGTTTCCTGTTTAATTGACATGAATAAATAGAAAGAAGAGATAGCATTGTGACTTATTAAATTTTCAGTTTCATATTATTTCATGTTACGTTTTTGTGTTTCCAAACAGTAGCTCTTTAGTGCTTGGTACTCGAAAAACCGACAAGAAACTTTTAGCCCTGAAATCAACAAAAAATTAGGATACTGTGTGCCAATCCAGAGGTTATTTTCTTATAAAAACGAATATGGTATCACTTAGATGAATTTGTTTCTATATGCTCAAGTTTCTTGGATAAAAATCTCGATTTTTAATGGTCCAGTTGAAACAAAGTTTATATTTCTGTTACTTATTTATAATAGTTCTCTTTGTAGCTATCTTTCTATAGTTTTAAGTTTAGATTTTTATCAGTACTCTCTTTGTAAAACTTTTTGCCTATTTGCAGCAATGGAAAATCTTGGAATAGCAAATTTCAACAGAAATCCGACCGGTGCAGACGTTGATAAAATTTCACTCGACGTATTTGTGAATGAAGCGTAAGTTTTAACTCTGTTTTGTTCTGCATGTTTCAGATTCGGCTGTTCGTTTTGAAGTTTTTAATGATCAGGGAAATTGTGCCAAATAAGGGCCAGTGGCAATCGCCCTGAACGCATTTCTGTGGAATATATTTTATAATTGCTATTCAAATTTGTCATTCCACGTCGTGTTGCTGCTCAAATTTAGTGGCTTTTGTTCTCGCTGAATGACACGGCATATAAATTGTGTTTTTAATGTATAGGTATAATTCGACATATTCTCTAATCCTTTTCTACGTAAATGAACGAAACAATGCCGCGAATTGTCTTTTGGCGAATTGTCTTACGTTTACGGGAAAGCTAGAGAGAATTTACGAGAGGGCATTAACGTCAGCCTTGTCGGACTATTTGTTTTTGTACAAAGATTTGTTCTCTCTCTGGAAAGACGCTACAGTACTTATTTGATCAATGGTAGCTCTTATGGTTTATGAAACTCTTTAAAACTTTAATCTTATTTTCATGAAAGAGTATGAGTATAATTTGTATGAGTTTCTAAATTTAAAAGCTATCAGATGTCGTCTCGGATCATTAAGTTTCTACGGGCCTAAAATTTGGGTTTCACGCCTAGAAAAACAGTTAAACAGTTAAAATCTATTTCTTGACAATAATTTTTGGCAATTAATACATTCTTTTTATAAGAATATTGCTTAGCCTCAGCTTGCAAATTTGTCCATTGTTTTTCAGCAGTTTCCTATTACGCGATTTTTGCGATTACAGAGAATTTGTGCCATAAAGTAGCTTCCTACACGTGGAGTCCTAGATTGCTGCATCGATAGCATAAAATATTTTTGAGAAGAATGAGAATTCTGTTCATAAAGTTTCATTAATTTTTGAAAGATTAATTTTGTTTCAGTTTAGAACATCTTTTTCTTCTATTCGCTAGGAAACAGGGCCTATCAGGTGCATCGGCTACATTTGCAGTGTGAAGACAATTTTGCTTATGTAAATATTCTTTACTTTTGTTGTTCCATGCTTGTACCTCCGATGTATTATATGCTTTTTATTCTAGTAAATATTTATCAATTTGTGTCTCACCAAACCTATTTTAATCCCCTCCTCTTTCTCCCTTCCCTTTCTGCAGGATTCAAGAACTCTAAAAACTGAAACGCTTTCTTATCTTTATTGCCTCAAAGTTTTAAAAAAGCATTCGGTCATGCCGATGCCGCTTTGTGCTACGAATTCGGCATTGCATTGTAGGGCGTGAAGCAAAGCTCATTTCAAACAAATTATTGCTGTTTTGCACGCACCGCCGAGTTGTTTCATTAATCCTTATCGCGCCGAAGTAGGTGTAAAAACTCTTTAATCCTTGAATCAAAGAAAATTACAAATAAAGTGGTTTTCGGTCATTGCACCCTGATGTACGAAACGTGCCGACCAGAAAATATCTTCATTCACTTTACGATTTTCATTCACTTGTGCCGCTTGAGTGAAATTTTATAGTAAAATAAATTTCTGCTGGTATATTCGCATATAATTCTTTTTCAAGTGGATTTATTTTTAGCCTTTTTGGCTCGACGTTTTTTGATCGCTCCAGATTTCGTTGCCAATGCTCCAAGATTTTATATTATCAGCTATAGTACGACCATACAAACTCAGGATTAGCTCTAAGTTTCTTAATTTTATTTTTAATCTAATACTAAAAACTTGTAATGCACAAAACCGCTAAAGAACCTTTTTAAATGGAACAATCTTGCGCAAGAATGCAGCTCTACATAACTAAAAAATGAAAGCTCAACATAGCATAAAACAAAATTTCAAAATCAGAAATATGTACCTGATTCTCTGAAAGAATACTTTTCCATCCCATTTTTAAAAGAAAGATTTTCAAGCAGTTCTTAAGGTTTTATGAACATGCTATTCAACCCCGATTCCGTAACCGCTAATAGAAATAGAATCATATCTATGGTTAATTGTGATTCTTGAGATAGAAGAAATTGAAAATATTTACAACTGCAAAATATTTTTTCCAGTGGTTGTGCCTATCTTTGCGTTGTAGCTTCTCAGTTGTATTCGACCCACGAGAAAAGTTTTTGTTTTACCGTAAAAGCTCTATTTAGTCCCCCTCTCAATGAAGCCCCCTCTTCAATAGCACCCCCCCCCCCACCCTTCACCGATTTCGTACACCTGAAGTAACCTACCATATTCATAAATTATCATATTCTTTTTTTAATATCTCCTATTTTGGTTTTGAGGATGATACGATCGTGAGCATTAAGTTTGGTCCTTGGAGTAATTTCGTTGATCATCACAATGGGCAGTAGGAGACTGCTGTCGACCCTTTCGACTCAACTCCAGAATTTGAAATCAGTTTTGAAGATGATCCTGATTTGTTGATTAACTCAGGTTGAAATGAGGGTTTAATTATAGACTTATTTTGCTATTTTCATTGAGTTTTTTTGTTAAAGTAATGGAATTATAAACCAAAAAATTGCTCATTCATGTTTACTTTTCTAAATTAGCCCCCCTCTAGAAGATCGAAAATTCAATAACTCCAGTGTCCTTTTTTGAGCTTTTAAGGAAACCATCTTCAGTCTTTTTGCAGGCATTTTATGCTATCAGAGAAAAGAATTAAATTTGCCCTTTTCATCAGAAATTCGTTTATATACCGTCGTATTAGATCAGGTACTCTGACGAAGGGGAGGGTAAAATGGTTCGGCAGGATGGAGACAAAAATACAGCTTCTTGACGTTTTTGTGTTTTTTTGGATCAACAAACATACGTTATACACTACTGAGGCCTTTCTCAAGCACCTACAGTATGAAAAATGGGCGAGGGCTGTATAATCATTACACTGCAAAATATAACAATCGATGTGGGCTGTTTAGGCATTACTCTGCAGAAATATTGCTGAGATCGGGGCTATAACAGAGTTCTAGAAGGTAACAGAATACTTTAATCCATGCGTGATAATCCTTGAGTAACCTCTAAACGAGACAATAGGGGGTTTCCTATGATAAATTACGTAATAGACGAAATAGGTACATTTTCGTAACAGTTTTTTATAAGGGAAAATGTTCTAAGGGAAACTCTCAACTGGCTAATAAAATACAAGCTTAAAAACAGAATAAAGCGTGACGTTGAATGCGGCGCGATTCTTAAGTAGCGCAAAATATCATGCTCCGAAAGGTAGCTCTGTAACAGGAGAATGAGGCGACTGAACCCCCCTCCCCTAATGGCTCCCAAAATTTACTGCAAACGATAGAGTGGATAATCTTCTTCCTGGTTTTAGATATATACGATCTTTGATATGTTGAGAGCTTGACATTGAGGAGCTGCCTTGGGTGATTCATATTAAGGAGCCAATTAGTAATTGCCTCTCAAATAATGCTTGGTGCATCTGCTTCACTTTGCTCAATTGTAAGATGCTCTTTGGGTTCTATCTCTCCAATTTAATCTCTCATATTTAGCTGTCCTGGCACAAGGCTTCAAATTTTTCGTACCAGATAAACAGCATTGGCCCTCGAAACGAGCCCTGGGGGCAAACGATGAAAGAATGACGCAATCACACTTTATTGACACACGATACTATCTTCTTATATGATTTGCTCAAACATATTTAGCATGAAAACTCATTTGACCAGGAAGAACTACTCCCTTTTTTTAGGAATAAAGTCTATAAGAATATTTTGGCTCAAAATCACTGAGTTTCAAAAATAATTTAAGTACAATGCAAGACTCATCAAGAATTGAACTTGTTTATTGATTTGCGTTTTTTTGAAAGCAAAACAAATGCGAGTTTCACGCTTTATGTTTTGAAATAGACGTACCCGGCCTTGGAGTTATTAACACTATAATGCGATTCAGTAAAAAGCAAAGTCAAAAAGTCTAGCGATGGGGACATCAACAAGAGAGAAAGGGACGGCAACAGTCCCCATAGGCAGGTGCCCTCGACATGTAAAAATTCATGGTTTTGTATGAAAATTGTTGCTCTTAGGGAGAATGCCCATCTTTTAAACAATTTGCCTCAACTTTTGAATTTCCCTGCCCCTACGATGAGTGCCAGAACCGCAAAAAGGGGTAGGCTTCCCCTTATTTCTATGATATCTCGTAAAGCAGACATGAGACATAATTTTTTCTGGCATTTTGCGTACTTCACATCAGTCAGAGGACCGCTCCACCACATTAAGATGAAAAGGCTTCCTTGATTTTATATGCAATTCAGAACATCCCTGTATAACAAGCCCAACGAGCTTTTTTCATTGAGAATAGCAGGTACATATGGTAGGGGAGGGGATAACAAAATTTGTCTTGGACTGGCAGAAGATGGTTATAATTTGCAGTCATGTTGGCAGCGCTCGTTTGATAACTCCAATGATAATGGAACTGTCACATTTCCATTATCTTTGATAACTTTTAAGAAAAATTCCCCTTCATTGCTATGTTGTGCCTAAGTCGTGGCGAAAGTGAGCTCTTTTTTTCCTTCCTTTACTCGCTGCGTTTACTAAAGCGAGCTATTTAAAGAGGGTAATGAGGGGACATAGCCTCAAAAGGGTAGGCTTGGTTTATGTAGGCTTGAGATGAGAGCTACGCAAAGATGATCAGTTGCTGGTCGTGTAATAACCACTGTGGAAGAAATTTACTTTTGCTTCGGAGTTGTTGACAGTCGGACAAGAAGAAATATTCTAAGAAATTATATTCCTTCGCCCACAAGAACTGGAAAGGCGGCGATAGATTTAACATGACGTAGTTCCTGTGTTTTGGTTTCGAATGGAAGCTTTCATTTTTATTCCATTGTTTTCTTTGTTCGGTTTCGTACACCCACGAAGGCTGAACTGAATTGTTTGCACCTTCGACCAAACCATAGTCTATTGACCAAACAAAGCGATGAATTTCTCTCGTGACTTGTTTGACCTGCTGCAAAGCGAAAGGCCTCTTCTTCTAAATCAACAAAATAAGAGGTTCTCTAAAACGATATCTTTATTCAAATAAATGATTTTCATGACAGAGTCGTAACTACGAACAATGGCGTCGCCAGCTCGAAAAAACTGGGGTGGACAAAAACAAATTTTCTCGGCCAGGCCCTTCAGACTCTTGGAAAATCCTTTTTTAGTATTTTATTAATATTTTGAAATATTTTGACAAGCAGCTTTCTCAAGCAGCATTATTCGTAACGGTGGCTTTTATGCTAGTGCAAAAATCGAAATCGATCTGATCGGCCCAACTCACCCTCCCCCCCCCCAAAGTTTTCAATGGAATTCGAGAAATTAGAAAATCGACTTCCGGGAAAATTGGGGTGGATATGTCCACCCTAGTCCACGCCACTGACTACGAAAACAGACATCATCGTTATAATGAAAAATCGCTTTGATTTACTGGCGCTCAATCACAACAGATGAACTAGAATTGTAATTTATAGTTACACGCAGGTTGTTGTCGTTTCTACCAAAAAACACTCACTAGGAATATTTTCTTGATAATGGTAACTTTTGGCAATTTTGAAATATAAAGTAATGTATGTATTATGCGCAGCCTTATTCACTGTTTGATACTTCGCCTCCATACTCATATAAACTTGACTATCAGAATTCGTTGAATAGAGAAGCAACGATTGTCTGGATACATTCTGGAAAATAAAATAGATATTTGCCCCTGCCAGGAACCAGTGTACCTGGGCTTCCTTTTACGTCTTTTTCTTATTGCTCACCCAATCAGTGATCAAAATTTTCCTCTATTTGGGTAGTCTTGGAGAGAGGAAAGGCAATTGGCATTCCTAGGGATTTCCTAGAACGTTACTTCTAGGTAATCCCAGATTTAAAGGCTACACCCTTGAAGATTCCGAGAAATAATTCTGTTTAACGTGATCAGCACGTTAATCGACTTTTCTACAGCCGATGCGGCACCCTCTACCTGATCAAGCAATAATTCATGCTATTTTCGTTAAGATTTAATTCACCTGACTGAATTCCTGAACATTTCTCCATCAAGTCTACAGTTCACGGAGCTTGCAGGCAGACTGCCCTAAAATGAAGGAGAAAAGTTGATTCAGATAACAAAGTTGAAATATAGTATTCTGGTTATTAGAAAACCCTTTCTGAACAAATTGTTAGTCTTTCAAAAAGCAAGCCTACTTTTACTCTAAAATGATACTAAATTTCGGCAAGATATTTGTAAAACAAAATTGTACAATTCAAATTGTAAAACAATTCGAAGAATTTGCCTTCCTGTACCTTACATCATGCATCGAAAATGAAACTTACTGAAGGTGCTCTGAAGCCTTGTTTCGTTTATAAGGAAATCTTGTACCTACGCAAAATGGCGCAGAAACGGCAAGCTTATAAGGATGGGAGCCAGCACAGCCATCTTGGCTCTTACAGTCATCTTTATATTAGTAATGGTGAGTTATTTTTCCAGTGTATCTTGTCTCTCTTCTTAAGTCAAATATAAAACATTGCACAAATATTTCTTTTTTCTATGTCAGCAGTTGACAACGATGATTTGAACAAGAGAAAATGCTAAATTTACAAGTGTCTGATTAACGGACAGGCTGGATAGAGGGTTGCTCAGGGGGTACTGCAATAAGAGGGTTACGATAGCCAGGGGGTTGCTACGTTTTTTATTGAAAAAATTAGAAGGAAGGTTGTGTTTCGATGTTTTAACAGTATTTGATGTTATAAATTGATTCCTATTTCACATTTCCAAATTCACAGATAAAAATGGAGGGGACTCCACACTGAACAATGGAGGGGACACGTCCCCCTATTTCTCGAAAGAATCGAGTTTTCATTTCATCGAATTTGACATCATGATATTCAATTTGAATTCTATGATTTGGAAACTGCCTTTGTGTAGCCACAAGTTAGTCGTGGGCGTTTTGTATTAGCAAAACTGGCGTCATCTGCTGGTAAAATGGCATTTTCTACAGTAAAAAGGGCGTTGCTTGCAATTTCTTATTTTTCCCCCTTCAATACCCAAGCAGCTTGCGCTGTCTAAGCCTACCAATGAGTAATACTAAAGTTCCGGGTTCCTTTGCAGATACAGAGATGTCCTGTTGACTCAAAAAGATACTGTTCATTTTTCTACTTCTATTCAAAAGCGAAAAAAGACTGTGAACTATGCACTGACTACTGCCGACCAGGCACTGGGTTAATTAGAAATTGCGGTTATAACGAATTCGGCAACAGAATCTCGCCTGCTTGCTCTCCTTGCAAAGAAGGATACTTCAACGTTGCTGCCCAGTTCCCTTACATATACAGACCCTCACCCCCTTGTCAGCGTTGTAAACAGTGTTTCCCTGCCTCCAGAACAAAGATTGCATGCACTCCGACAAGAAATGCTAGATGTGGACGTTGTCCGCGAGGGTAGGTATCAAGATCTCAGAAGCAATCGCTTTTCTTCGTCATTTGCATCATGTTTAAATCATAAATATCATCTCCAACAAGGGCCGGCAAACCCGGAGGGGGGTATAGCCCCTTTACTCTTCTGCAGACCAAAGTAAAATTTTTAAGGCAAATGTAGAAAGAAGTAAAGTCTACTATTTTTTAAATTATTGTGCTTAATATTTCTTTAAATATACCTATAGTTTATGTTTCGTTACTACCCCTTTACCGTTCAAAAGACATAAAAAAACAAGAACATTGGATATTTATCGAAGAAACAGAATCATTTCCCAAGTTGTGCGTAGCACCCTGCGTTGTGCAATTAGCTTCTCCCAAAAAATGGCCGCTAACTATAAACCACTGTACGATCTCGAAGGAGAAATCCGATCCAGGAAACATGCTCCCAAACGTGGTTTTGTTTTATTATAACCTAAACCTGGCTCAAAAGCAGGCATGCGCGGAGCAACCGCCCCTCGTGCCTTTTGATAGAAAGTGCCCTTGACACCGGCCTTTTTGTAATTATCAAAGAGAAGTAAATTAAATTTTGACTCTAGTGTCTTATTCATGACAAAGTTTTTCAAACTTGTAAAAAGTTCCTTATGACAGCAGTGAGCTCATTTTCAAGTTGCCTATAGAAAATCGAAATAAAATGACAATTACGAAAGAGTTACAAGAAGCTATGAATTATTTTTCAAATGCCCGCTCCCCCCCTTTCTTGAAGCCTGCCCCCCCCCCTCCCTTGCCCCTCGGTCGTTCTGGCGTTCCTGCTCTCAAGGTATGTTTGTTAACGGACAAACTCTCAAAAACATTACAGAATGAGATAATTTTAGCCGTTGAGTGAAAGGAAACTACCAAGAAGAAAATTTTTGAGAAAATGAGCAATCAAAAATCGGTTCTTTGAAAGTACGGTTAAGAAATACGTCGGATTTTATCGACTGTCGTTTCATTCCAAGAAAAAGAAGAAACGCTAATCGCTAGCTTTTAAAGTGTAAACGAATATCTTGTGGCAGAGGGAGATTAAACCAAAGCATACTATCCTTCCAGAAAAAGAACCTTATTCGCATATGTGCTTTGAAATTTTAGATGAAGTTATACGTTTTATCAAAAAGTCATTTGACCAGCCAGAAAACCTTTTCAAGTCTAGAGTCGTTTTATAATACCCTGACTTCACAAAATCGGTTTAATTTGTACTTATAGCTGATGAAGTTTTACTGTTGATATTCTTATGTTCATGTTTTATTGCTAAACTGTGTTTCGTTTCTTTCTCTTCTCCATTTAAGTTTCAAATACCTTCAAATTATCATTACGATTTCCGTTGATGAAGAACAAAAACGACGTGTCAACATTATTTCTAAACTTCTTTAAGCTTTTTACAATATTTGTTCGTACCACCCTTTGCATTTGTCGCTACAGGCACAGATCAGAACATTAACTAGCCAAAGACCACTCTTCTTTTAATTTTTTTCACGATGATAAGAACTGTGCTGCCCTAGTAATTTAATCTGTGTAACCCAGCCAACTCAATTGCATGTTACCTGTAATGGTAAGATTTTATATTTTAGTTTAGGTTTTAATAAACAGTGGCGTTTTTAGGGGAATAGCGCCCGTGGCAAGCACTGAAATTGCGCCTGGGCTCAAAAGCTATTTTCTTGACAGCTGAAAATTATAATATAGAATCAGTTATGTGTTGATAGTAATAAAACGTTTTTACAGTTGAACGTAGGCAGTTTCTTTATCTCTAAAAAGCCATTGAAATGAGTGTGGCACCCCCCTCTATTTGCTGCAAGGACACCTGCTCTACCTTCAATGCCCTAGATACGCCACTGTTGATAAAAATAAAACTTTCGATAACAAAAGTTATCAATACCATAATTCATTAATATCCGGAATAATCAATTTTGTGGTACAGTGGAGCCTCGATATGACGGACACTCTTCGGACCAGTGTGATTTTCATAACAGATACCGTTTGGACCATTGCATAGAGGTGTCCGTTATAAAGAACTTTAAGAGCGTTTCGAGCATTTGGGACATAAGCATCTGTCCGGTGTTGAAAGATGTCCGTTCTCTCTTGCAGTCAGTCGGTGCGACTGGTCTAAGCATCTGTCCGTTGTTGAAAGATGTCCGTTTAAAAGAACATCAAGAGCGTTTGAGCATTTGGGACATAAGTAACTGTCCGTTGTTGAAAGTTGTCCGTTATAAAGAGATATCCAATGTAAAGAGATGTATGTTAATGGAAGTTCCACTGTATTAGGCATCTTCATCATCGTCATCATCATTATTAACATAAACAATAACATGATAATTTCGGATAGAACTTCAATAATGTCCCATTGATTATTTTCTAGAATGTATAAACAGAGAGACGGACATTGTTACAAATGCAGCTACTGTTGCGATGGGATGTTACAATCAGGCATGAATGTAGTGTCCGGTTGCAGAAGGAAGGGCATGGGCCGTTGCTCTTGCACTGCCGATACAAAGTGTTTCCAAGCAACAGATAACAATAAACAATGCGATGCTTTGAGGATGAAAAAAAGAAAAAGAACAATTTAGTTTAAATTTTTTACATTACCAATAAACCGACAAAATTTTGTTATTAGGTGAAGTAAGGGCTTTTAATGATGTCTTTATTTAGTAGTTGGCAAAAAATTATCGAGACAAGTATTTTCTTGACATCTTTGAACATGACTCTTCAACATCGTTCAAAAACATTTCACTCTTCGTCCATTTTAGGTCGATAAAACTTAGTATGTATACATATCCTCGACATGCCCTGTTTAAGGAGAATTCGTCATTTTCCATTTCTATTGGTTTCTTTGCAAACAAAATATTATTATTAAAGGAATGTGAAATCCTTTAAAACAGCGATTTCAAAAAACATTTTCCAGCATTGATTGTTGTCTATGAGAGTTCAACATTGAGCGAGATAAAAATATTCGAGACAGCTCAAAGCCTCAATGAAGGGAAACAAATTTTCAAACTTTTAAAAAAACTTTTAGAGCAACTGGGAATTTGCTTTAAGGTAACTATTACAGAAGCTATTGGAATTCACCTTCAAGTTGAAATATAAAATGAAAATGATAATGCATCATGTAAAATTTAAATAAATATGATTTAAGTGTGAAATATGCCAATTTGATAAAAAAAGACTTATACCTATTTGCATAAGGAGAAGTTGTGGAGGACTGAAAGCAGTACGAAAATATTGCGAAACTTGTGCTTACCAATAATTTGGCATCCAGGTCAACAGTTAAATATTACCTCCGTAAATTCATCAATGAATCCTAGAGTTTACTGTTCAGTTAAAAACTAAAAAAATTCTTTCATCAGACTCCGGTACCAATTTAACTACTAACATTTTGTTGAGTATTAATGTAACCAGGTGTTTACACTACTTCTCACTATTAAGAACATTTATTGTCGTTTTGGTCTACTTCTAAGAATTCTGGAAGGGTAGGTTTATTTGAATTCACCAACCACAACCTCCCCCTTCCGTTACATGAATGGCAGTTCTATGAACCATAAATTAAGGAACTACAAATCAAACTTAAAGTATAAAACAGAAGGGCTTTTTCGAGTGGTTAAAAAAGTCAGTCTTGTTCTTTAGGTCATCTACCTGTCAGAGATGGCATCTTGTGTTGTCGTTGGGGGGGGGGGGGACAGAAGTTTCAAAGTTTTTCCCACTTTAAATGCATCAAATCAACGTATACGGTGATAATGAGCTCCGACACAGGTTGGAAAGTGGGAGGGGGCAAGGAAAATTTCACACACATGACAAAAGATTTCTAGAAAAGCTCTATTGTTTTGCAAAAAAGTGGGGAAATTTTCTGAAGCTAGCAAATTATAAAAAGAATTTAAAATGGATATATTTTGATTTTAAACTAGATTTCAAAGCTTATATTCTTTTATTTTATACCTTATTCTTAAATCTAGAAAATAAGCCCCTGGGGGGCTAATTCGAGGATTCACGGTATTTGAGGTTGGACGTCAGTGTTAAGTATAACATGAAATTGTGTGGGTTCTTTAGACTTAACGAATACACAATAAAAATCAGAGCTTAAGATCTTACGACCTTGCTTCTGAATCTTTACTTTAGCGGCGGCAGGAGAACGTCAGAGAGAGACGTTCTCCTCTGTCTGTTATTTATCTCTATCTTTATCAACGTCTATCTAGCGTCTAAATTACAACTTCCCTACCTCTCTAAACTAAAAGCTCAAAATTCTAAAAGATTTAACAAAAAATGGTGCAATAAATCTAAATATCCAATAGAAAGTTCAAGCAAAATAAACGTCCAATAGGAAAAAGTGTTTTTGTTACAATTTGTCCAAGCATTAGTTTTTTCTTCGAGTTGCACTTCGTGGTGCAATTCCTGGCAGCCAAAATATTCCCGATGACGTAGTGTTAGCTTAACAACAATTAGCTTTCTCACTGGTCATAAACAGGGCCGCCAGCGTTGGGGGAAGGCAGGTCGGTTGGGCAATGGCCCGCCACATTTCTGCAAAACAAAAAATGTTATCTTGCAAAATCTTTTGTTACTGCTCGTTGATTTGCCCTTGGCCCCTACTTTCAAACTTGCTTCGGAGTCCTTGATGAATGTTACCTTTTGAGCTAGCCGTGTATCAAAGACTGCTAGAAGCACAAATAAAATATACGAAAATGAATGTATATTTCTAACATAAAGCAACCATAAGAAAACACTCTGAAAAGGCAGTCAAAAATTGTATTGTGTCTGTTCAGATTTTGACAAGATATGATATACTGTATAAGGAGATTTTCAAGAACAATAATTGTAGCAAAAATAATTTCATGCTTGGTGAAATACTTTTATGATATGCAGCCAAAGACGGTCAGTTGAGACTCATTTGCGTTTAGAATCAATGAAGAATAGAACCAGGAGACAGCCATAAGCGCATTCTCATTTGATGTGGTGACAGATTACATAGTTACCGTCGAGGGGCAAATCACTCCAAGAAAATCCCGTACCCTTTTTGTGAAAATCCTATTGTTTTATCTGAAAATCCCTGGAAATCCTTTTGTTTTAGGGAAAATCTCGTACGCTATTTGCAAGAGTAAATTGCCTCTCGGTTACCATGGTCGACTGAGATCAAAAACTGCAGAAAGGCATGATAAACTGGCAGAGAAGCTGAGAGGATAAAGAATGAAAGTTAATGTACACTGAAAGCATAAGTGATTGCGCGTGATAAAGGAAGCGTCGTTTAGATGAATAGAAATGCAATAAGTCAAGTGAAGTGCGATAAAGACCTGGGGTCAATTATGGAAACGTAAGGGGGCTGGAGTGACAGGGAAAGTCCAAGCGGCATAGAGAAAGCAGATACATATTATATGCAAAGGTAGAATGCCAAGCCAACAAAGGCCAACAAATAATATTATCAGATGCAGAAAGTATGTTTTGGGGGTAACTAAGTTGAAAACATTGCAGAAATTAGAGAAGCATTGTTACAGATGGCTCATTTGTCACCCTGTGAGTCCAGCTCCTCTTACTTCAACAGCTGGGCTGGTCGTCATTTGAGAACGAGAAACATGTACAATGTAATTGAATTCAATTTTTTAATGACGGTTCGTTGAACGGACCCATGTAGCAATATGATTCGGAAATGAAATTAGTTCCACTGACTCAGTCATTAAAAGCAGAACTCGCGGCTTACAACTAACAAGCCACCCAGGGGGGTCGGTGTTTCCTGAAAATTTTCCTAAAAATTCTTTTAATGTTCCCCAAAAGACTCTCAACATCTTTTCAAATGTTTCCCTTGATCCCAATTAAAAGTACGAAATGTTCCCATGGTTCCTTGAAAAAAGACAGGTTTCCTTGTCTACCCCAATAACCCCAATAACTTAGGAAAGCTGACCTCCATATTTCCTTTTTAACTTTCGAATTTTTCGTTATAAAATTTGAAAATGAATGGATATCTCGTAATGTCTTAGCATAAAAAGCTGTGACAGTAAGAAGGCAGTTGACAATATTTTCTTTTTATAACTGAAACGTAAATATTACACTGCTCGGTAAATATTTTTTGGCATTACCTGATGATAACATGGGTGCTCCTTCTAGATAAAATGATGCCTTCTCGTAGAAAAAGTGTGTGGCCTAAAAATTTTAATTTTGTCATTCCAAACCCCTACCCTCCTCCACCTTCATGTCTGACGCCCCTACTGGTGTCAGTCAAAAGTACTCAGAATTTTGGGGTTTTTTATATTTTTAATATTTTCCCGAATATCACAACTTCCACTCCCCTTCCCCAGACAAAACCACTGAGAAAGGGGGCACAGGGGCAATTGCCCTTGGGCTCGTAAGCAAAGAAGACCCAACTGTCTTTTTTTCAAATATGACCCTTAATAACATGGTAATAATATCATCTATACTTGGCAATGCTTTACGAATCTCGACAATTATATGCATTTTGAATCTATTTTGAGCGCCGCTTTTGTTTATTGCTTTTGGTAGTAAAGGGCACAAACCTTGGGCCTGCCCCTGGACCCGGGGTGGCTTTCAGCGCCTCTGCCCACCAGAGCAATGTTGATGATCGAGAAAAATATCACACAAATCATGGGAAAAAGGCGAGGGGCAAATCACTCTAAGAAAATATCGTACACCTTTTGTGAAAATCCTATTGTTTCATCTGAAAATCCCCGTAATCCTTTTGTTTAGGCAAAATCTCGTACGCTATTTTCAAGAGTGAATCGCCCCTCAGAAAAAGGCACCCTCTAGTTTATTTTGTTGTGAACCATCATTGGTCTAAAGCCCAGTTTCTACTGAAACGAAAGCGGTCGAATCGATCGAAAAAGGGAAAGAGGGGGTTGGCCGAAATAAGTCTTCCAAGACAGGCACTGATGATTTTGATTCCTAGGAAAGCCGCCCTTTCTCTGCCCAGATTATCACTTCATTTTTTTGCTTTGTTGCGGTCCGATGCGATTAGCAAACTTTATTTTGGGTTTATTAAACTTATCCATCTAACAATCGGTTCAGGAGCTTCAGACGTATCTTCGGAAAACAATGCCTTTTGATTGTGTAAGATAGTTCTAAGAAGGACGTTCGGCCTCGTGACCAGAAATCATTCTGCCGTATAACAACCAAAATGAAACTGGGAAAACACTTGTAATGATAGTTGGAAGCACGTCAAGTACATGCTAACATGCATGCTACGGCGAGAATTTTCATCTTTTTGCTTACTTTTTTGCAGGTAACAATCTTTAACATTTTACTCTTTTACAACAAAGATGTTTCTGTTATTTGTTATTATCTTCAACATTCCAATGACTTTCGTTTTCATTACTATATAGTCTATTAGCCCTTTAAAGGTTTCTTTTCTCAACAAATTCTGCTTTAATGATCATTCTGGTTCGTAGTCAGAAAAAGTCATCGCAAGTTCGTAGTCATCACAAATTGTCACTGAAATGCAAACCAAACGACGTTCGATAATGCTTGGTTTGTTTTCAATTAATTAGACCTTTAGTTGATTACTCTCTACGCCAGACATCTTTTGTGTAAGCCTAACTTTTCGCTATGGTTAATGTCACATCCACAGTTTCCAACGCGCAAGACAAAAAGAGATACAAAAATCACTAGGATCAGGAAGGACCAATTGTAACCTGTTCCCAGAACCGACGGAGGAAAGGGAGGGGGGTAAATTCCCTCAAGTGGGGGCAACGCTTGTTGTTTGACACAGGCTAATTTGCCAACTGCATCTAAGAAGCCTGATTACATTCACGCACCACGATTCGTAAAATTATGCATAGAAGTTCTACTTAAAGTTGGGGCTGATGCCCCCTGCCTTCAACTGTGAGAAATCCTGTGTTATTTTCTTATGAGTTACTAGCACACTGCTGAAAATATTTATAATCACTGACATGACCTATAAACAGCTCATATATCGGCTAGAAACCCTAACTAGGACAACGAGCATAACTCAAAATTTCTTCAAGCAAGATGTTCACCAATTCAAGTTACCCTATTCTTGCTTCCCCGATTTCTACAAACTGTTCTCCTTCAAAACCAAAATAAAATAAATGTTCCCTCCCTCTCTCCTTAGCTTCTTCCTTCTTTCCCTTATTTGGGCTTTTTATGATCCTTATGGCCCAACGACTGCCAAGCATATTACACATTCAGTGGACAAAATGTTTAGCGCGCTAAACCTGCTAAAACTAAGAGTAAGGCAATTTTTGTATGGGTTTTAAGTACACTTTAAGTACATTCAAGCTCACACCCTTGCCCCCCCCCCAAAAAAAAAAAAAGTTTAACTAAGATGTTATCAGAATTTTGCCCATTCATCCCGTTTGTTCTTAATAAGATTTCTGAAGACCCCTTGCCCTATATTCCAGCCTCTTTGTTCAATCGACGAAAACGTTCAACCAAAATTTCGAAATTTTTTAACGACCTTAATTTCATTTTCAACAATACTTTCTCTTCAGAAAAATTATCTATAAACAAACCCCCCCGCCCCACCGAATACTTCATTTTATATTTGGCCATTGCCCCTCCTTTTATTTCAACCTTCCATTGATTACCGACCTCATATCTTATTCGCTGCCCCCAGTTTGGTACCTTTGGTCAGCTTGCCGAAGTCCTGGATTTTATAACTAATGGACATTGATCAAAACCATCTTTTCCGTTGTGTTATCTACCCTTCCCCCTTTTTCTTTGGTCAGTATATTCGTAGCAATATCTAAATGCTTTTCACAGTTGGGACTAGATGTCCAACTGGTCATGTCTTTTCACGCTTCAAAAGACATAAGTAGTTGCGCTATTCATTGGGTTTTTTTCTTTCTCTTTAAAGTCCACTATCGCAAGATTTTACGCAAGAACCGCGGGGTATATTACAGATTGAGGGCAGGGGCGCAGTGGGAGTTAACTTTTTGGGGGGGCAAAGCTGAAAATTTTCCGATAAAACTATGATTTTTCCGACAAATTTTTTCTCAATACATTCCTTGAAGATTACCCTTGCTGCATATACTGCAACACTTGATATTACAATATCACGAATGGATCTGGAAATCGTTAACGAATGGATCGTTCGTTATACACCTTCAAGTTCAACAATAGCCTTCATTCTAACAAAACTTACCAAATATAAATCGCTATAAACAAAACTGCAACTAGTTATAAATTTACACCCTACAAGTCTTCTCGCTATACCAGACAATAAACTGTCAAGTTATTGTTTAGAGCTGTGTATAGCAAAAAGTTTTTTTGGCAATTTTTAAATCGCATCATAATTACTTTGCATTTATTTATGCTAAACCTTAAATAGATATAACGCGTCCAAAAGAATAGTTTTCTTTTAACTGAAATTTATATAAACTGTTACTCAAGCAGCATCTCACTCAAAAGAGGTGTGGCAGCATACAAATTGATGATGTCATCATAGTCTATCGACTGTAAAATATCACTTTCGACGTTGATTGTTATCAGAGAGGAAAGGCGGTCTTGTCCCATCGTTGACCGTAGCCGATTTTTTTACAATCCTCAGCTTTGAAAAAGCTCTTTCATACTTTGTTGAACCTATTAGCAAAGTGACGAGAACCTTATAAAGAAGGACCAGCTGTGGATAGGCACTTTGCAGGTTATACTTATCATCAACTGAAGAACTGAATGCAACTGAAAAGTTTTCTCTTTCTCCTGCAGCCGGGAGAGGGTTGCAACTTTCCAAAATTTACGGTAATTATTGACGAAAGAGCTGTACTCATCTCTTAATTTTTCGTCATCCAGGCTGTAATTCTTCGCAACCTTTTTGAATTACACTGCACACAACTGCCTTTCAATTGTTTTTGAAAACATTCAGGGTTGAGCAAAGCAAAATCTGTCAAAATCGCCTTTTGAGACGTGAATCTTGTATTCATTGAGCTGATAGATGTATCTACTATCACGATAATATACGGATTCCCTATTTCCCTCTAATTCATATATGCAATTTTCCCCTGGCATCTTTTTCTTTCTGCGTATTCGTCGCTCGACAAAATTTTCCTCTGCTAAGTCATTGCGAAAATATTAACTTTTTGCGTCTTCTACAACACCAGCGAATCCATTTCGAAATGAACTGAGTTGAATTTTAACTGTCGGAAATGGGAGTTTATAAAAAACTGAGACCAGAGCGTTAATTTCCTTTACAAATTTTAACAATGCGATGATTCCGATAAATACTCTAATAAAAATAAGTAAGAAGGGTTGAGCATGCCCTATTTTACGGCGGCTGCCCCCCCCTGCCCCCCCAGCCACTGCGCCCCTGATTGAGGGAGCTGTGAGGTTTTTTGGGGGGCCAACATGCTAGAAACCAAGAACAGGGCGATTTTTGTATAGTTTTGAGTAGATTTTAGAAATTTTTAGGGAGGCTAAAGCCCCCTTGCCCCCACTCCCGCTTCCGCAGTTCCTGTTTCACAGTATGTATGGCTATAATCTATTCTACCTTAATCTTGTAGGTTTCACCTTATTTTACTCGGAGACATTGCCAATACTTGTACCATTATTCTATAAAGATCAATAACTGTGAGCGATGTAAACCATGCAGGCTTGGGCAAAAGATGACCAAAAATTGTGGATATGACGATAAAGGGAACAAAGTTGACCCTCCTTGTGTATGGTGTCCCACTAGAACCTATGGCAAATATATCGACCAAGATGGCGGATTCTATGCTTGCGAGAATTGTGAAGTTTGCAGCATTCAAAACAGGGAGACAAGAACGCCGTGTACCCCTGAAAGCAATGCCATTTGTGGGAAGTGCTTAGAAGGGTGAGTTCATTTAGTTTTCTTTTCTAAATGATTTTTTGAAACGATTGCTATGGTTTCAATCAGTAGATGCATCTCAGCAGAGTGATTATAGCGGTTATAGCAACGCTACGAACATTTGATACAAAGTTAAATACATAATTTGATAGCTTGCTCTGAGTAGTATTCAATGTTCAGCAATGTTCATGGAAAATGAGCAACATTGCAGCAACATCCCAGCAACGTTGCAGCAACGTTGCAGCAACGTTGCAGCAACGTTGTGTGACGTCATTATGAAAATAACTAGACAAAATATATGAAATGACCCCGAGAAATTTCTGGACAACTAGACATTTTTAACTTGAGGGAGCGGGTTGTCAAATTGCGCTGTTTGCTGTAAATCGACTGGAGACATTTGGTTTGATTTAGTTTGATTTTGTTTGATTTGTTTTGATTTGGTTTGATTAAGTTTAATTTGAATTGATTTGGTTTGATTTGTTTTGAGTTGGTTTGATTTATTTAAGGAGGGTGATATTTCGAGTAATGCTGACTGTCAAGGCCCTCCGTCTAGAATAAAATACACTTTTAATGAAAACATAAGGAACAAATATAGCAATAAGTTGGTGAGAAAAAACTAAAGTTAGCTAATTAAAGCCTAAAGAAACATTTCCTAAGATATATGGACAGAGCAATTTTAAAGGTAAGTGCCAAAGAAAGCTTTGGTTTTAGAAATCTTTAGAAACTAATTATTCATCTTTTGACGTTTCGATTTTATATGCAGCCGATAAATTGCCATGAAAATCTGCATACCCTCCTCCACAGTTTTCTGTCAAACCGTAAGCAGTGAACAGTTTTGAATGGCAAGTCTTCTAGTTGGGGTAATATTTCTGGTGGCGTTTCACAAGGCTCAATCTTGGGACCATTACTGTTCCTTATATAAATATAAATGATTTGACTGAGGGACTGAAATGTACTGTTAAATTATTTGCTGATGATATTTCTCTTTTTCCACTGTAAACAATCCTAAACTGGCAGCTGAGTCTTTCAACCCTGATCCTAGAAAGCAAGCTGTGGAGATAAATTTCTCAACATTGAGCGACAAAATTGATCATCCCCCGATATTTTTTAATAATATCCAAGTAATGAAAGTGGACGAGCATAAGCATCTTGGGCTTACACTGGAATCTAGGCTTTCTTTTCTAAGTCACATAAATGCAGCTATTGCAAAATCAAGAAAAGCAATAGGAATGTTGAAGTTTCTTTCAAAATACCTTCCACGGGAAACCTTGAATATACTTCACAAACTTTATTCAGAACTTACTTAGACTATAGAGATGTGATTTACCACATTCCATGCAAGAAAATCAGTCCAAATAGCAGCAGAAATACCCTGAAGCGAAAACTCGAATCGGTACAATATTCTGCAGCATTAGCAGCAACAGGAACATGGAAGGTCCCCTCGTGAAAAGCTGTATCAAGGGTTAGGGTGGGAATCCCTGTACTCGTGAAGATAGAGTAGATGACCTTTTATGATCTACATAATCATTAACAATCTGATGCCAGATAATACAAGAGATCCTATCCCACTGATGAATCAACCATATTATGCTTTTCGCAACCATCCCGTTGTTGGACAAATTAGAGCAAGAACTGAAAAATACAAGTTAAGCTTTTCCCCAACAGCATGAATGGAGTAAACTCGACCCAGAAATAAGAGAATCGCCATCTATTGATATATTCCAAAATAGATTGCTATCGATCATTATGCCACTTCCTGACTCTGTTTTCAGTATCTATGACCCACGAGGCCTTTCTTTATTAACTCAACTTAGAGTATGGTTGAGCAAACTAAATTTCCACAATCATTCTGTCATTCTGTTTTTCTGTCATTCTGTCAATCGAAATCATTCTGGCATCTACTATCCTGTATATTTCAAGAACGGAACGCTTTGATATGATAATTTTCATTAAATATCCCTAAATCTTATGCCTGGTTCAAAACCCTGTTCTTTTACAGATTCTTTTTTCCGGTGACAAATATTACCATTTAAAGTAAATAAATTCATTCTGGAATCTACTATCCTGTATATTTTAAGAACGGAACGCTTTGATATGATCATTTTCATTAAATATCCCTAAATCTTGTGCCTCACCCACTTATTTGCTATTTAAGTTTTTAAAACGTATTATCATGTACCTGTAATTTTCTTTATATCTATATATATTCTTTTTCTTTTCTGTAACATTTATTCTGTGTACGTGTAGCGTGCAGTATTTGTTGGTCTAGTTGCTTGTAATGGCCATGGGATTTTCATTGTCCTTTGCTCCCTATGGTATCATACCTGTAGTATCGTAGAGTAGTAATTAGCAAGTATATAGAATGTAGTTTGCATTGTAATATTTTTATGAATATCAGGAAAAATTGCCTATTCTTCGAATTCAAGCATTGTTTAAAGGGGGTTCGTCTGGGTCCTCCATCTAAATTGCAGATTCTCGTCACTTCCATTGGTTGTTTAGTTAACAAACTACCTTTCCTGCCACATTTTTATGGATCCACCAGCAATTTACATTTTGCTTTCTCTTTTCTTGGTGCTTTTGCTTTCAGCTCCCTGCCCCCTTCTTACCTCAAGAGAAATGTTGATAGATTTGGCAAATACCAAACAAGTAGCGCAAAACTAAACTTCCTAGTCTTACACTAAGTTTCCCATCAAACTAACGGTTGTGGCTGAATGCCCTTGAAAACTAACGTGTTCCACCTTTCTTGTCAGGAAATCTAGCTCTATCAGCATTTGTTTTTAAGATTATGTTTTAAATTCTTCAAGAAGGTCATAGACCGTGGTCATTTGTAAGTCTAAAATATTGCAACTTTTTAGACCCCGTTTACACTGTCCCGTGCAAGTTTGGAACCGTGACAAAACTGTCTTTGTTCGCCCTTGCGTTTACACTAGCACTGTGGAACCGTGACGATTTTGCTCTGCTATCCGGAACAGTTTTGACCCTGCTTTGAAAGCGAACGAATTTTGTACCGTCACGGTTCCGTTTTTGAACGGGACAGTGTAAACACCTATCCGAGACGATTTTGTCACGGATTCACAAAGAGGCCTTTTGTATGGCTGTTTCAGGTAATCGAGGCTTTGATTGTGGCGTAACTACGTTCTCAAATTCTGAAGAAAAGGAAATTCTGAAGAAAAGACGACCACAGAAAAGGCTTGTAGTGTTTCCCAGTCCAAGCCTTGATTGGACTTTGCAGTTTTGTAGTCTAAAATAACACTGAAAATTAAAGCCACCTTGTCTTTCGTCCAAGTAAAGTTTTAATCGGCCTTCCGCTCCATTTTAACTCACAATAAAAATTCGATTGTTGACTTCAGCGGCAAAATAAAAGCCTTGGTTGACTAAATACAGCTTCTTCTAAACAATGTTCTACCATTAAATTAAGGTCGTACCGGTACAGTGTAAACGGAACGGCTAAACGGAACAATTTGGAACCGCGAAAGTGTAAACACTTGCGAACCGTAACGGTACAAAATTGTCCCGGGACAGTGTAAACGGGGTCTTAGCCATCAGTTTATCGTCCAATGCCGTCTGAAAATTCATACAACTTTGATGTCTAAATGAAAATCTATTTACAATCAAGGTATCGAGAAGCAAAGGACGGTTGCGAGAGGATTGTGTCAACATCCCAGAAGATCCAGACGCCAAACGCTGGACCAGCAATTCGGACTAAACTGCCAACAACTTTTACTAGATTAACAGGCGTGTTGACTGCGAAAGCAAGTGGCATTCTACCACTTTCAAAGGCAACAAAAATAGATACTGCAGTCACAAAAGCAAAAACAACTAGCACAACAGTGCCAGTAACATACAGAAAAGGGACAACAACTTTGAAGAAAGCTCTTACTTCTGCAAAAGCAGTCATCTCTACCCAAAGAGCCTCAACAAAAGCGCAAAACAAAACCAGCGTTTCACAACCTACTCAGAGGTCGACAACACCCTTCCATGTATCCGTTTCTACTTCGTTTCGCCAATCGCACCAGACGGATTCCCGGGTTCATGAGAATTCTCCTCAGCTTGATCATAAAGACAAAAGTAAGTATGCTTTAAGCTACAAGAAATGAATTCATCAAACCTACCAATATAAATACATACAATCAACAACGTTATAAATGCAAAAGCAACAGCAACAGCAGCAACAACGACAACAACAACAACAACAATATACTGCATTTTGCAAATTACTGTTATTCATTCCATCATGTATTTCATACGCCCATGCTGAGCAGGGGGGGGCATTTGAGGGGTAACGCGGTACAACGCCGTTAAGCTCCTTAAACCTGCAAGGTTTCTACGTTATGCTACCTACTCGAACGAACAGTGCATTTTAGCTTCTTAGGTATTAGCATACACGTATTTTTATAAGAAACTAAGGTCCGGTGCTGGTAGGTAGTTTCTTAAATTGTTTGACCATTTCGCTATCAAAAGTTTCTTACATGTTTTTTTGGTAATAAATTTTCCGTAAACATGCTTTCAAGGTAAAGTAAATAGTTCACTCACATTCAGAGATAAACTAGCAAAGTGATCAAGGAATTTTGTTTTCCTAGAACGACTAACTCTGTTGAGATCTGTAAACAGTTAAGCTTATTGAACTTTATCAATGTCAAGTTGAAGTCAAAAAAAAATTTAAAGGAAAGCTTCTTGAGTGTGAAATTTACTGAGAATGATTGCAAACTCCGAGTGTCAACTCAGAAAATTAAAACTGCAAGTTATAAAAGTTTCTTAGCTTTTTTCGATTTGGGAAGGGTTGTTTCTTTACTTTCGAAAAATTGAGCCTACCGTTTCTTATCATCTGTTACTCATAAAAAAATGCGTATAATTCTATAGATATTGCTACTTAGCTTCATTAGACTTCTAATACTTGTCTCACCCAAAGTTTGAATGTGGTCTAGAACGGATATTCCTACCCTTACTCCTACGAAATTTCTTGCTTTTTGGAATATATTAGAGGTCATTATTTTCAGTGTAAAGTTATTTTCAGGTCAGTATAAAGTGGGATCCGGTCCCCTATTCTCCCAATTCCATACAACTTTGATGAGAATCAATTTCCTTAATGAAAAGAAAAACCCTAGCTGATAAAATTTTTATTGAAAATGAATACAGTTTCATTGTATTTTACCAATTTCCATATAGTACCAGGAGCAGCCCTACCCTGCCCATTCTCAGTTTCTAAAACGTCACCTCCTTTTGCATGCTGGTTGACTGACTAAACCATGGAACGATCTACCCCTAGATATCTGAGAAGGATGCCCGAGAGGTTTTAGAGGCCTTGGGGCAAAACTAAAGGACGAGGCCCCCTGCGAGCCAATAGTAAATATGTGCAACCACCCTTTTCACATTAGCTATGCATTTCAGACTATTCATCGCTGTTATTTCTTGCAATCCATTTTCAGGCATAATTTGCTACGCTTTACCGTTCGATAAACTTAGCAACAATTCATAACATTAAACTAACAAAAACTAGCATTGCTTTTTAGTTTATGGTTCTGACAAACGGCAGGGGTGGGGGATGGGGGCTCTCGTCTCGTTGTTTTGCCTACTTTGAGAGCTGCTTCTTAGGAATTATATTACATCTAGGTTTATTGCGTTGTTTTCTTTATGCTAATAATAATTGTTGTAGTAGAACTTGAATATTAATTCACAGTCAAACTAAAAACCATTTAACATCATTCATCTTTGTAGAGCGAGAAATGAGAGAACATTTTCTGCTGGTAGCTGTCATTGGATTTTCGCTTATCGTCTTTTTTATTGTACTGATTGTCATATACATTAAGTTGAGATATTCAAAGAAGAAAAAACAGAACACTGAGGTTGAAAGTAGAAAGAGCCAAGAACTCACAGCGTTCAAAAGTGACATTGGAGCACCAGAGCTGGAACAATTTTGTGAAGGACAATCCGAGTATTTTCCTCGAGGTACAAATCTGGTTTCTACTGATATATTTTGCCTAAAAATTTAATGATGAAACTTTGCAAAAAGTACCCAAGATATAAAAGCTAAAATCGTGAATGGATTTTAAGGCATAAACCTTTAAGGAGCCTGGAAAAGATTGAAGTGCGATTCTTTTCAATTCAATTTTTGACTTTAAGAAGAAGAAAATAAGAAGATAAATAAAGCAAAATCTTGGCATCATTCAATTACTAATGACTACTAAAAAGTCTATTTACCAATTCAATGCGAAATTCACCAAAAGACAAAAAGTATTTGGGGATGACAAACTCCCATAACTTTCCGGTGAGTCCATCCCTGGGCAAGAGTCAAAGTTTTGCTCGGATAAACAGCTCCATTTCAATCGAAACACTATTCGTTTTTCAATTTTTTTTGCATTTCTATATTTATGCCCATGCATAGACCGAACTAGACAAGTAAATGTGAAATAATGTACTTTCACTCGGTGATACCTATTAACATCGTTCTTCTCTTACAAATGCAGAGCCATGTAACAAAGCTGTGCCAATGGACCAAGACGATGGCTGTACAATGGGTGAGAAGTTGTCTTTACTAATTTGTTTAAAACTTTAGAAAAAGAAAGCTTAGAAGATTTTTCTATATAACATTTTTCGTGATTGTACAATCATTCTCTGCCAAAGGCCTCTATATAATTCCAAGAAAAAGAAAGGGAAATGTGATGATATGCCTTTGCGCAGCTCTTTTCAATGTTCCAAGTATCAACTGAACTAGAGATATGGTTCTAGAGCGGTATAATTTTCGATATTCTGTGTCTTATAGAGAGGACGTGATGAATGGGCTGCAAACTGAATGATGTCTGTTATTTTAAACTAGTTTGCAATTTAAATAAAGCGTATTTGACATTGTATATATAATTACAAAAAGAACTAATTTTTTTACTAGGGCTAATTGATGGTAAAAAAAGCGAACATTCTACCAGTCAAGTCAAAGTGTTCCAACAAAATGCAACAGAAAATAGTTGGAACGGGTCGATGGTAAAAAAATTGTCTTCCGATGCGATGAGAGTGGAACATACAAAAGCAGATTCGTCAAAGTTTAAGCTGAATGCGGAAGGACCTAAAAGAAAATGTTTTATATGCAGGCAAACATCAACCAAGCTGCCCATAGATAGAAGAGAATGCGGTGAGTTAGTTAGTGTTACATATATTAGAATTATAATGCCATGCAATGCAAGATGTTTTACATTTTAAGCAATAAGCAAGCAGTCATAAGAAATTTGTTAATGCCAACAATAGAACCAGAGAGGATGAAAAAGAATCCAATATACGGGCGAATGATTTTTGACAAAGAAATATTAAATTGGATAATAAATAAACTAATATTTAGTTACCAGAGCTTGCTCGTATTTATTCTGTAATAACATGTTCTGACAACGTAGCAAAGATAAATCATTTTAAAACAGTTAACACTTGCATACCCTACAAAACTAACTGCCATGTTTTGGGAGTGCCATTCACCGGTCCATAAAAAACGACTGGATCAAGCTTTTATTGTGACCAGAGTGTCGCCATCCGAGAAGAGGGCCCTAGAACAACTTATGCGGGGAAAGGGCCTTCACTTCTAGTAATGTTTTCAACTGCTCTGGCCTTGTTCTTTTTCAGCACCCATACACACAGCATTGCAGCTCTCGAAATCCATATCATTCAATTATTGGTTTTTAGGAATGGCTTCCAGCATTTGTTTGGGGCCCTCTTTGTTTGAAATGGAGTGGGTTTCAAAATTTGGTGTTTCAAGACAACAGGAAGCTCGGTCCAGTCTTTTTTATAGATCACGGGGGTTATTACAAAACTTGATGCTAGAGAGAGGCTTTATCAAAAGGGGGGCTTAGGGAGGGAAAGGGAGGCGCATTTGAAATGCAAAAAACAACAGATTCGTGAACTGAAAACTGATAAATAAATAAAATGGGTGAAAAATTTTTTCAATTGAATTATACATTGCTACATATTTGTGCTCTAATACAAGATTGTAAAGAAGTTGTAATCAATTGGCTGTTAATTTTCAAAACTTGACAGTACCATAAGTGGACTTATTCAAAGGTGTGCGTATTCGAGAAGGGGCTCGTTAAGGGGGTCTATTCGAAACATTACAGCATTTAAGTTTTGTGATTGCATTATAGAAGCCAGACAGAAGTAGCCTTTAGAACAGAAACAATAAATCCAGTTTAGAGCCATTGTATATACTAGCATTGATACCTGAAGGAAATGTATTTCAAAAAGTTAGTGGCTCGCGAATATTTTTCATGACTTAATGCTAGATAGGGAGGCCGTCGCCTTTCTTTTTACGAAAAATATAGTTGATGATGGCGTGAGATGGCGAATCATGCAAGGGTGGCGGATACGGGCGGGGGTGATGACGGGGCTTAGCTCCTCCAAATGATTTCCAAAGTGTACTTAAACCAGTTCAAGAGATCACATTGTTCTTTGTTTTTAGCATGTTTAGCCCATCCCCGGATCGTAGACCCCCCCCCCCAACCCGTAATTTGCTCCACGTTCTTCGAATCAAGAGGCTGAGAAACCTTGCTTTATTAAAGCTATTTTGATAAGAACACTATCGTGCTTTACATTATATATAAAAAATTTGACTTTCTTAGATATTATTGAGTCAGGCCTGCTGTTCGTCGAAAAGAAAATTGAGGAGCTTGGTGAGTGTCAGAGGACTTTATTGCGAGAAAAACTTGATATGCAGCGCAGTGGAATTCGAAACTGGAAAGAGGCTGCCCAATACTTTTATGTGCCTAGAAACTATGTTGATGATTGGAAAAGCAAGATTAAAGCTGGTGAAAGTCCTTCCGAGTCTTTGATTGTCTATTTGGTAACAAAAAATACTACCGTTCTTGATATGCTGTTATGCCTTCGGACTTTAGGTAGAGACGATGCCTATGTGGCACTCTGTGAACACTTGAAATATAAGTGTAAGCTTTGTGAAAGAGAAGAGAGAATAACAACAATCTGATTGACTTCAAAGATATCATCAATGAGACGTCAATTGAAAATGTGTACATAGGTATTATATGTATTTGTATTTGTAATTGTATTATTAATTGTATCTCTATTTTGTACAACTGTCGTTACGTGTAATAATATAATTTTCCAGTGGATTGCCTCGATATCAGCATCCAGCCTCGATATCAGCTACCTTCGGTAACGCCGCCTAGAACATTTGAAGGGAGGAGGGGATACACTGCCCTTATATTCCTTTTCTAATTTCTTGGCTCAGGTACCTATAGGTAGGCATAGGTAAGTAGGCTGCCTAATTAAACTTTTGATAATACACCATTCCTCAAATGCAGTAAACTGGAAGATGTCAATTTCTATGGAATACGACGCGTAAAAGAGCCATACAAACTATACACAAGATAGAGCTAAAAGATACACAACAAATTCACGCTTCTTCAAGTTCATGGAATGTTCGTGGAAGTGGAAGACGGAGCTTCATATTCCTGAACAATATGTTTATTGTAACAACGATTAGTGTTTAACCCTTATCGTTAAGTAATTTGTTAGTCTTACTTTTTACGTTTATCATTTTATTTATCTGTTGTGAAGTTTTATCAATTTTACCCATCATTAGAAGGTTATATTACGGTTTAGATGCTTAATCGAGCCTAGATAATTAAATAGTTTTTGGAACCTTTACAATCATGTGCTCGCGTTTCTGATTGGCCCATTTTCGACCCACAATTTGGTTTAGATATTTCCCAACTTTGTGTTTTGGTTGCTTTGGTCTATATTCTGGTGCTTTATACCCTGAAGACTGTCAGACGAAAATCTTCAGTAAGTTTGAAATTTAGCTTAAATTAAAGTCATTTATCATCATTAATTTTTTTCATCATAAAATTTTCTATTATTAACTTCATTATCATCAAAAAATTCTTTTAGACAGTTTTCACGTACGAGCTGGTATAGATTCGGGTTAATAGGAATTTCTGGGTTAATGCTTTTATAATTTCACATTCGTTAATATTTCGATTTTGCTAGCTGCCAGATTGACCCTTCCAGAAGATCTTTCTCATTTTACCCTGCTAAATAAAACAAGATATAGCCAAATTAGCCTTGGTTACTTGTTTTTGACCAATCAATCTATCACTCATCATCTCACGCGTTACATTCAATCCATAAATTTCTCCTTTTTTTTATCTATTGTCAGACGTTTACACTCTGGTATGTGAGAAACAACAGCCGTAATTTTGTGGGTGGAGGGCTAGTCTGGAGGCAAAAATTTTGCGATGAAAATTGTCCAAAAACGGACTTTCAGCCAATCCACTGTTACTTTCATTAAATATTCTCCGGCAAAAAGACAGCCATTTTGCTGGGTCAAGTACCATGTAGAAAACAATGAGGCCTTATAGCAAATTTCTTATAAAACAATAGCAAAAGTAGAAAGAATGTACAATACGCCTCAGTTTATCTTTGCCCCCTTGCTCTAAAAGTGCGCCTGACATTTGCCTTATGTATTATTATTCTCTAATAAAAATAGCATTGTAATTATAATCTGGATTTTCCGATAACTCTCATATTTTCAGACTAATTCCACAAAATTCCAAAGATTGGGGTGTGATACCCCTCCCCACATACCCCTTGTATTTACGTGCCTGAAATCAGCACTCGGAGCTGGATTTATTTTGTACTTTGCAGGTCATCGTTACAACAGATGTAGCCTTATAAATAACATTTTGCTGTGTTTTTGTGAATTCTCTTTATCATCTTCCTTACAAAACTGAAGGCGGCGTGATCAAGATCCGTAGGTACTTTATATTAAACAACTTACAGCAAATTAGCAATCATGAGACCCTTATATATTGTAATCAACATCATATACTGAATTATACTTTGAGTCTGAGGCCCCGTCTACAAGAACATGTTTTCAAAAATTGCGTTTCAATTTTGATATAAACGGATAAAAGGTTTTCCGTCTACACACACGTCTACACACATGTTTTTGCTGAGTTTTGTGGAATTATTTCAAAAACTTGCGTTTTTGACCGTCTTTACGGAAACGATGCGTTTTCAAAAAGTTGCGTTTTCAAATATTTCCACTCTGGAAAGCGTTTCGAAAAGTTGCGCTTTCATTCACAGATTTTCCGTTTTCATGAGACACTAAGCTAAAACACAAGAATAAAGTTGCGTTTTCATTTGAGAACGTACTCGTGTAGACGGGGCCTGAGCTTATTCAAGGGTTCCTCACAGAGTCCTTTCCTGTCAATCAAATGATTGAGCTTTTAACAGAGAGTAGTTAAGGAACGTTTATAGAGTTTGCTTGGGCGTACACAGATGAAATTAGAGCAGAGGTGCTGGGACAGCTACGCCGGTGCCGCGAGCCGTGATTTTTCTCTTGTATGACTACTACATCAGCTCCACAAAATTTTGTCAGATAAATCTTCGGCGGATAAACTTCCTTAAGAAAACTTAGGACAACTTTTCCAGATTTCATCGTGACGAAATTTCGTCGGGGATTTTCAACACTGCAGAAATAGCAACATACTACCAACATTGTTAGAACCAATACCAAACAGTTTGCTTAGCATTTAGACTCTGAAGAGACTTTATGACTTGAGCACCCACTGGGTAGCCCCCTAAACCCCTCCCCTTAAGTAGCTTTTTCACACAGAACAGTAGATTTCATGAGAAGCAAAAACAAGACGGCATGTTTACTCAATTTATTTGAAGGCAAATCAACATAGATGTTTTTAGTACTTTAAGTGTCTCTTAGTCTATAAACAGAGTAAAATCAAAAGTATAAGGATTAATATAGGTATAAAACTCAGAAACTACCTATAGATTGCAGAATTTATTTTAAAAAGCTATAATATCTAAAGGAAATAGTACAGTTGAATTATAACAAGACAGTGGCGGAATCTTTTGAAATCAGTGACAAATTACAGCGAGGCCTAGAAACATTTTCTTAGAAATTAAGCTTTTGAAGAACCGACAATGATGATTATGACGAAATTTACGATGACGATTGCATTAACCATCGACTTGATCTTTTGACACCACGCAATAGTTTTTATTTGCGAATTCTCAAGATTTTTTAATACATTCTTTAATACTTTTGATACAACGTCTCATTCAAAATCTAGTCGAAGAAAATTTCGTCAAAAAAATTTGTCCGAAATTTTTTGGGGCATTTAGATTTCGCGGATTTTTCTGGAAGATATGGTAACGAGGCTGTTGCCATTTCGAGTCCTGACGCAAACACTGAAATATCCTTTTCAAACTCGACAACTGTACGTACCGAACACCGAGAATTGAGTGGGGTGAAAAATTCCTCCCAACTCGGTATTAACAAGGGATGAATCGAACCAAACACCATGCTATCTCAACCTTCAACATGTGGTAGGCTCTTGTCTAGCTTGAACGGACTTTTGGAAAGGGAAGACGCTGTATTTGAAGAGAAAATTAAGGTAGGTTTCTGTTCACGTTTGACCGAACAGCACCATTGCGAAATCGATCTTATAAACACCTGCCTCAACCTGATGAGGAAACTTAAACGATTAAATTCTATTTTGAGTTTTTAATAATTATTCATCTATTTTCCTTGTTTATTTAATATGTTATATTTTGGAAGAGCCACAAACTAAAGCCAAAAGCATACATGGATAGACCTACAAGGAATTTATATAACCAGTGATACCTGGACTTTCAAGGTGTTTGAATAGCAAATGAGCTGCACAATAAAAAATGATCATTTCACCATCGTTTACTCTAGAATTTAAATAACTGTCTGGATGTTTAAAGATAAAGGTTTTTTAAAAAGGAGATACAATTTTTATTCTAGCAATATTGAAAATTGGGAAATAAGACCAAGTAAACATTTGGCAGACAAAAATTGTCATTTAAGATTGGTAGTCAGTAGAAGCAGTTTCTTTTGCTTTGTATGGTTTCTACAATGTCAGGGCTACAATTATCAAAGCTTTGTTAATTGAGACTAACAAGAAAATTGATGTTACAAGTTATTTTCAACAAAGACATAGACTGCTGTTATTAATTTACTACAATATCTGATACATTGAGATTTCGGAAAATGCAGCTAATGGGACTTGTTGTAATGGAATTGCCTAAATTAGAACTGTCTTAATGAAATGGTCTTAATTGATTTATCTTAATTGGAATTGTCTACGAAGTAGCAAGAAGTTGATGAATACATGATGTCTTTTTTCTTTGTCGTTGTACTGGTTATTATTATCTGATACATACAAATCTCAAGCACTGACAGTTCTCAAAACACACATGTACCTATACCTCATACTGCAATACATGAATTGCCTAAAAACAGCAAGACAAATGCTTTCAAAAGCCAATTGCTAATATATTATACTTAAATAACAAAACCTATGCTTAAAAATAAACACTATTAAGCCCCATCCGTGCCAATCTTGCAAACTCTATCCCACAACTCATTGTGCCTCCCAATTACTTGTAAATTGTGGAATGCTCCTGCTTTCAGATTCTTAACCTATCTTAACCAAAATTTGTCATGATGAAATTTGTTGTATATATTGAAGAATCTTGAGAATTCTTAAAGAAAAACTATTGCGTGGTGTCAGAAATCAAGTTGATGCTCCCTTTAAATCTAATCTTTCAAGGATGAAAATCAACAAACTCGATCTCACCTATCTCTTGTCTTAGCCTTAATTCCCTTGCTAGGGTTTTCTCAATAGCCAGCCATTCATCCCCTTTAAATTACCACTTCAAAAAATCATGAAAGGAGCAATGTTATTTTATCAATGAAAATAAATGCAGACTGCAAAAAGCATGTTTCTTTGGCACTTATTTTGTCTTTTGCTTATGTTCACTTTTTGTATTCATGCTTACTTGTCACCAATGAGCACCCTCTTCTTTATATCCTATATCAATTTTCAGCCATCCTAAAACATTATCTTTAACTACAAACTTTATCTTTAAAAGAATGCTTGTAATGGATGGAAAGAGCGTTGCCAAGCTGTATCCTGGTTATGGTGGATTAGCAAAAAACTTGACCATGATGTACAAGTACTTGCCCAAGCTGTTGAAGTGATTGATAGATTTCTAGGAATTGTGAAGGTAAAACATTTTGCTTTTTATTCATCAAATCTATATTTTTAAATGATTATTAAATAACTACAATTACATTATCACAAATAACAACAAAGATATCAACAACATAATCACAATTTCCTTGGTATGTATTCTTGGAAGAATTTTTCTTTGTATGTATTCTTGGAAGAACTTTGTCACAAGATAAAGCCATTTTCTAAATTTAAAGCTTGTCCCCATAAAGTATAAAAAATTTCTAGCTTGCTGGTATTTTCTGCAGCCCTACCCATTTGTGTACACTTTGGCTTTGTCTAGTGCTTTTTAAGGAATAGCAAAATAGAAACTTGTCTCCTGTTTTTGATCAAAAATAATTTATTTTCTTGCCTTTACTGATGATTTATCTTTGCTATTAAAAATCTTTACCTTGTTGCAAAGAGGCATGATGAATGGACTTCACATCTGCCAGTTTTGAGATGAAAAGAGACTTTGCATCTGTCACCCTTTAGATCTATTATGACAACTCCTGTTGAAATCAAGGATCTTTTTTGTTATTATATCATTTTGACTTTCTCAAACATACATATTTGTTGGGAGACAAGCTAGTGTCCTGGTCAATTAGTCTTCCCCAGTTTTTGGATTATAGAGCATCTGCAATGAATTATTAAGCTCAATCCACTTTCCTTTTAATCATTCCAAGAAGATGGGCTACATCACTCATGAGAAGACTTTCCTAGCCAGCAATTTTTTATATATGTGTTAGGAACTTTCAGTTGCTTATGACTTTACTTCTCCATCAAACAGGTACAATGGAGGTACATGAAATGTGTTGCTGTTGCTTCATACCATGTGGCATTGAAATTGCTCATGCCAGACAAGGTATATGTTCAAATTGTATTATGCCTTTTTGATATGTTAGAAAATGTCTCATAGCAGTTTTATCATTTTGAAATTTGACAGTATTTTCGAAGCTGTTTTGCTGATTAAAATTTAGACCTGTTGTTTTTTCATTGTCAACCACCTGTATGGTAGTTCGATTGTAATGACTAAGAGTTCATATTCATCATTTTTGGTCAAAAATTTCCTGTCTTCTAAATTAAGTCAAAGGGGTAATGCACACTCTTGAGTTTTAAAAAACATCCTTCCATAGCTTACTAATTTTTTGAAAAAATTTATTGATGACTCCCTTTTTCCGATTCCCTGTTGGTTATTGTTTAGCCTTGTTACTTTCACAATGAAGTGTATAGAAGTGCATCAAAATAAAAAACAGAGTGAAAAAAATATTAGGAGTAGAAATTTTTTATACCTTTGTGTAATGAATAGATATTATCTAAGGTAAGAAACCAGGGTCTTCCTTCTGCCTCTCCCATTTCCAATTTAAAGTGACTGCTAGCCATTCACCCCATTTATTATTATTTGGGAAATTTTCTACTCAGCCCATTTATCCTAGAACATGTTTTATTAGAAGGTTGGGATTTTTTACCCACCCCATTTATTATAGACCCCACATCTAATCTGGACTCAAGTTTATATTAATTTTTGGACCTAAGGACTCTCCGAATTTTGTTTGTCAAACTTTGCTATGCTTGCTCATTTTTAGGATGTGCCAAGCATTGAGCTTCTGATTGAGAGAGGAAACTGTAGTTTCAGCAGTAAAGATGCAAATAGAATGGAGAACATAATACTGACAAAACTTGGATCTGACAACAAATCACCAACTACATATGACTTCCTGGATATTGTAAGTACTGTCTTATATAGACCCTTGCGACAAAGTCACTTCATCTTGTGCACTTACTTTTCATTTTAACTTTTTAGTCTATGATGATCCACCCATTGCTTGTATGCTGGATTATTCACAGTGACAAATGCTGAAATGAAATATATAAATATATAAAGGATCCTAACCATAATATAATTATAAAGCACATTTAGCAAAATATTTTTCAGTTTGGATTAACAATTTGCAGATAGGCAGCAGCTCCACTTGAGTTTAATGAGCTGTCACAAAACTAGAAAGGGCATGATTGATGACAAGCAGCCAATTAGTTATAAATTTTCTTGCTAATTTGTTGTAATCTTCACAAAAAACGAAATAACTTTTCAGTATCACAAAATTTGAAGATGGCATAAAATAGTAGAAGCATTGCATACTGATGCTTTTGTCTGACACTCTTCAGAGTATAAATATCAAATAATGGCCAAAAATAAGCAGGGAATTTATATCCAAGTGTGGATCAAACAAAATGTGAAAAAAGAAAGAACCTTTTGGTTTTGTTTTTGTTTTTTCCAATCAGCAGCTGCTAGTCCAAGAGAGAAAACAACTCTTTCTGTCTACACAAAGTTGGGTCCCTTTGTTTTGATGTAAACTGATTCCAAAACTCCTAAATGAAAAAGCGACCTTGCTTGCCCGATAATTTTGAAATTGTTGTCACTATACATGTTGGCACACTTTAATGTATGATTGAGATGAATTCACATTTGTGCTTTAAATTTTTTTCAAAATGTGTAAAAGTATGAAGAAGGTTTGACACCACTATCTAGGTCACTCCAGGCCCTAGCCCCTCCGTAAGCAAAAATATTTCCAGTTGCTCTCACTAGTAGTATTCTTGGGTCTTTTACAATTTCCAAAGAGTTGACATGTAGTAGCTTTCAGATAAACTTTGAAAAATGTGTCTTTTTGGCACAATGGTACTAATGTTGCTGGTAATTTTTATCCCAAGATTTCATAGTATCCCACCTAACATAGAGCCTCTTAAAATATGTTCTAGGAGCAAATGAAGGTCTAAGTATCCTTGGGATGAAATCAAATCAATTTGATTTCATCTAAGCTAGATTTGAGTGATACAGACAAAAACACCTACTACATATTGAAATTTTTATAGTAAGAAACTCTTGAACTGTGCTAATGATTTCTTTTTTAAAAAATCTACCAGGTATATATATTTCAAACTAGCATTTGAATATTTTAACTCAGTGTTTCTCATTGAACCTTCAGAATGTTTGTTTGTTTCAAAACCCTTGGCATTAGTTAACAGTTACTGGCAAAATGAAATTGGGTCACTTAATGATTTATTGGCACAGAAAGCGTCTCTCTTACAGAAAAGTGGGGCTGGCTAAAAAGTATCCAATACTACAAGCCTGTACCTTTCAGTGAGCCCCGTCCCCCTCAAAAAAGTATCCTTCAAAAATTTTATTTTGAAAAAAGCCCTATCCTTAAAAACCCTTCACCCTTGAATTAGCCCCCACCCTTTTTGAAAAAGCCCTGATGTGGGTTCAATCAAATTTAACAATGAGGCTTATTATCAGTATTTTAAACCATGCACAAGCTTTTCCATCAAATATGATGCATCCCAATTTATTTTTTGTTTAACAATACCTAAGCATACTTAAGTTTAAAAAACAAAACTCGTCTAGGACATATTCTTTGTTTTTCTCAAAATACCCCCCCCCCCTCTGAAATGTCTTTTGCAAAATTATTCCACTCCCTCCCTGGAATAGGCTCCTGTACTTTGCAGTAATACAGCGTAAGTTACTCTAAAAAAAGGCTAGCCCAAAATTATTTCAAAAACACATTATCCCTTTCCCTTCTGTGGTTGGAAATAAAAAAACCCAGTCCACCTTAGCAGAATTTCTGTAGCATAACTGGGCCTTAACTGCATTTTGCATTTCTAGTACTGCATTTTAGATTTAATATACATAGCTCACAAAATCTAGTTATTTCTATCCAGAGCTAATTGTTGAAAACTCCGAGTTTCATGCTTTAGAGCTAATTGAGAATAGGGATTTTTGCTTTTTATCCGTTTATATTCTGAAGAGTGTCAGACGACGGAAAGTGCTCAAGTATGCGATGTTTCCGCTATTTCGTGCCATCTTCTAATTTATGTTTTTTCTTCGTTAATTTTTCAGGTCAGTTAAGTATGAGTATTGGTGCCAATCAATTTCATTTTTTTATTTTCTTCCTCATTAGGTCATTGATATCTTCTCCCTGGAACACAAAGGAATGCCATATCTTAAGGAAGTTCAATCTGATGCCTTTTTTGAAGAACTCTGCAATCTGTTGCAGCTTTGTATTTGTGCTGGCAAATTCTCAAGATATAAGGTATGCTCATATTGAGCTCATATTTGTAAACTTTCTTAGGTTGGTCAAAATTCTTCATTGCTTATATTACTCTCCCAAACAGTGTCTATTTTCTGTGGTCTTATTATCGAGAGTGGTTATATAACTCACGCTCCTATCCATGAATAAGCTCCTTTTTAGATAAGCTTCGCCCTTTTTGCCATCGACTTTTGAATAAGCCCCCCTCTCTAATGACCACTCTTTCTTAAAAATGGCAGCCAATTGTTTGGAACTTTTATTCAAAGGACGCAGTGTAAGTTCCTGTAAGTTAATCGAAAAGTTATGGTTTTTGAATGCTATTCTGCATGCCAAATAAGCCTCCTCTTAAGAAATTTAAGCTTTGAAAAACGGTGTGTCTCAAATAAGCCCCCCCCCTCCCCCCTATTGATTCCACTCGCCTCTCTAACAACTATTTTTGAATGGTAAATAGTTATTCGAACGGTTTTTTGAATTATCGCGATATGTTTGGCATCATAACCTGTTAAGTAAATTATTTTTTAGACTTCATTCAAAAAGCAAAATTTTTTTGCCATATCTTTGTTGAATTCTACCACACGTTTGCCTTTAAATCACACTCACAGAAATACCTATATTTGAACTTTTGTCTTTTACCAAAGCAATCTAAACTGTTTTTCGTCTAAAGAAATACGAATTAAATTTCAATTTGTCAGTTAGTCCACTAAGCGTTTTATTATCAAAACTGTACCTATTAACAAAACCGTAGAAAAGCTAAATTGTACCAGAAAGTATCGGAAATGCAACAATGCTAGGAAGTGTCAGGGGCTGTCAGGGACTGCCAGGGACTGCCAGGGCTGTCAGGGCTATAGATCAGAAGATCAGATCAGAACTATAATTTTTTCTTGAAAGAAGAATAATCCGATCACAAATTACATACTACAAGGAGGGCTACATTTGTATTGTGAGGATTTACAATGAAAGACGTTTAAAAACTTGGCAAAATCATTGTTTTTTTCAGCTTGACTTTGTAGTGACTTCTGCAACCATTGAACAAATCGGGTATCGTTAGCAAGGAAGACATATTTTTATCATTTTTATTTGATTTATGTGTTTAATTTTTAACCATTGTAGAACTCAACTTTGGCTGTCTCGGTATTGAGTGTGGTCGTGGCACGCATCGTTCCTGATTGGTTCACTGTCAATGCACCGATCATACAGATTGTAAAGGTATGTTTCTTAAATTAAAACCGATGCATATTTGAGCTTTTTATAAAGCGATCTCAGACATTTTAGTCAATGCAGTCAAAAACTGGCTATTATCCTGTTGTATTCAGCTTTTCATTTTAATTTATGCCGCGACCAGAAAACATGGTAGGTAGTCCAACGATTATCGACAGTGCAAGAGGGCAGGGATGATAAAAAAATTAAGTGCCACACTTAAAGCTTTCAGAGCGCAAGGTTATTTTTCAGAGGGAAGACTAGCAATTTTTCTGAGATCTGAGTTACTGTTCTGATTACGTTTAATTATGTAGCGATATCCACAATCAAAATAATTTATCACAACTCCCATTGCTGTTAGTACAATTGTGACAAATGCCAGTGCACTTGTATCGTTAAAAGAAACCCGTAATAAGGAATGCTGGGCGATTGTTGAAAATTAAGAAATTCGTGAGAAGCCTACCAGTAAGATTGGCATGAAGATTTATTGATCTTCTCATCCCCCATCTAGAACACTGGGGTATCAAAAGTATTGCACCACCTTGTTCAAAGTGGCGGCTTTTTTGCAAACTTTTTGGCAGTACAAAACATTTTAATGCAAGAACTGGGTGAAATAGGCGTATTTTGTAGCAAATTTCGGCGGGAAAAATTTGAAACTGTTAAAGGACGTTTGCTACTGTCATTTTTCAAATAAATGCTCTAAATAGATTGAAGTTTTGATTGGTGGTTTGTTTTGCTTTTGACCAATTGCCATTGGCCCTCTAAAAACAGAATTAATTTGCAAAACAATAGCTTTCGATCATTCATGCGCCATTTCTCCTCATTCATGCGCAATACTTTTGATACCCTAGTGTATATTCAGCATTAGAAAGGGTGCGAATCTCTTGAAAACAGTAGAATCATCGACAATTGTCTTTGTTTGCAGTTGCAAAAACCCTACCCAACAAGTGCTGTTGGAAATTTTCCTAGCTATGATGAAATATAGGACCCCCGACGTTAAGAATGGTTGCATCAAAATTGAGAAGCTCTTAAAAAACTGTAAGTGTTGGAATTTCTGAAAGAAACTGGAGTATGCAACGTCTTCAAAATAAATGAGTTTTCCTTCTGATTTTTGCGTGTCATTTTAAGTCTATTCAATCTTAATTATTATAGATTTTGATAATTGTGAATTTTATCTATTAAATTTGTTTTTAGACAACGACTATCGACTTCCTACAATGCCGAGAGCTTGTTAAGAATGCTGCACTTATAAAGAAACATCCTAGATCAAGAAGGCGACAAAATGTTTCAAAATGTCCAACGTTGTCACCTATCATAGAAAACCCATTTGAGCGTGAGTACTCGCAGTATTGTGAAAGAGAAGCACTGCGAAGTGTGAAAAATACCATCAACAACCAGTCTGTTTTATTGACCCCTTCAAAAGACGTCCGGAACAAGTCCAAAAGCGACATCCATACTCCACGTTGCTATGACGATGCTGATGACATCTTACCAGCTGCAAAGCGACCTCGTGTCCGTGACAGTGGTGCTTCGCAGTGCTTGGAAGATGGAAAAAGTATGGTGCGCAGTAAAATAGTCAAAAGTTTACGCATTTGAAGAAATTCACGGCCAGTTTTGCGAAATTTACCCGCGTGATTGGACACATCTGATTTGCACACATTAGGTTGTATGCAGATACCACTGATCTTGTTGTTGTTGTTGTTCGTTTGATTCAAGCAAAGAAGAAAACACAAAAAAATGGACGTGTCGTAAATAAACATAAAAAATTCAAAAGAATAAAATTTTTGAAAAAAAAACTTCTATGTCATAGATAATGCAAAAAAGAATATTATCATTTTAATTTAAGTTGGTGTAGCTAAAATAAAACCGCTAATAGGGGTTTGGGGTTTATTTCGCACTATTTCTTTCGTGAATTTGAAAAAATGTCGAAGAAGGAATTCTCTGTGTATTATTCTTTTACTCCTGAAATGCTGTTTTGTCCGAGGTTTGGTACTTAGCTATCTTAAGTCCTCGTAAACTTCCGCAATTAATACCCATTTTAAGCTGTAATCAATTTCCGATCTACTATCCTTGCTTTAGAAAATTTTCAGTAGTTAAGATATTGCCCAGTGCGCTTTCCAACCAATGCTGAGGGAAAGGTGTGTTTGTGTCCCATAATTGCTACTTGAAAAGGCTTCATTGTCAAATAAAATGTAGCTTTGGAATCCACCATGCTTGGCGTTGATAATAAGAGTCATTGGTAAACTTAGTAATTGCACAATCGGTTCTCAAACTTAACTTTTGCGAAGGGTGAGGATAAGGATAATTTGACGTCATATTGACGTCATAGTGTTAAATTTGACAGGTTTTCAAAATTCATTTCTGCAAACTGTGTTGCAGATGGCAAGATATTAAATGATTAGGTATAGTAGTGTTTTTTATGTGGTTTTTAAGTAATTTAGAGTAAAATACCGTGGAACATTAGGCAAAATGTCACTGCAAAAGGTTACGCAGGTTAATATACCCATGTTTGTATTGGTGTGAGGATGGCTCAGTGGTTAGCAAAGCGGGCTGCAGGTCAAAGGAATTGGGGCTTCGAGTCCCTTACATTATCAAAATTTAACTCAGTTGTCAGCAGTTCCAGGGGTAGGGAATCGCGAGTGGTGGTCAGATCGAGAGGAAGAACAATGGTGCTGCTCGCGGAGCATAGTTCTTCAGTGTCTTAAAATCTACATTCAGATCCTAGGTAGCAGATACAAATACCAAGGCACAACTCAGTTGGCGTTGATGAGTACTGTTCATTATTTTGAGATATTTGCTTGCAACTTTAACAAATCTGCTTTTACGCGTAGACCTTCCTTGCCTGACAAGATTCAGAAATTAAAATGTTAGAGGAATTGTGAGGAATAGCCAGCAGTAGAATGGAAAGAGCAAGTCACAAAAAGCTACATCTGCCTGTCACTTTATTAGATTAACCAATCATTGCCACGTACAAACGATATATTATTTTTCAAAGACATTTACAAGATGGGGTGTTTTCCCAAAGTCCCAAGGGTGTAGTCTGCAAAAATTTCCCCGATTTTAACCCCTGAACCCCCTGCTATCAGACTCGCAATTGCCCCTCCTATCTCACCACCATTGCTACGAGACGATTCAGAAGGTAGATAGAAACAGAAATGCTACCAGAGCAGGACTTGAATGACATTTGCCTGTTCCATTTTTTCGAATTTGGTTTTTTAGATCAGAATTTCCTTTCGGCTTTATTGAATCTAAAGCGAGTGTCGATACGTTAGTCAACTTTGATTGGCAGCCTCTAACTGAGGTTTTGTTCATTTTCATTTTGCAGCAAAATACTTTTTAAAGATGTAATTTTCCGGTATTTCACATTAATATATGCTCAACAGCTGTAAAAATCGCATTTCAAATACACCAATTCGACTTTCGGCCTCATTTTGAAAAATTCTTCAGATTCTTTTGTACAAAATTTTTGACCTCAGATTCGGATTGACAGCAATGATTTTAGTTTACTTGTAAGTTTTCATTATGATATTGCTCACGATATTGATTTTATGACGACATGAAGATAAAAACTTTATAAGGGATTTGACTGTGATTGGCGACTAGGGGGGTAAAGTTTCCCCTGGAATGATTTTTGCGGTCAAATCCCTTACAAGTTTTCAAACTTCTGTCTCGGTAAAATCTAAAATACAAGCTCAAACAATATGAAAAATGGTATCCCGCCTAAAATTATGACGATAAAACCAAATCTGAGCTTAAAAAAGTCGTATAATTAAGTTTGGAGAAATTTCCAAAACGAGGTCGTAAGTCGAATTGGTGTATTGAGGCAATTTAGGTTCAACCACTGGCTAGCAGCCACTGGCTAGCAGCTGCAAGGTGTTGCAATCCGTCATAACCAAACCTCCAAAATTGGTCAGCTATTTCATTTTCAAAATGATGAATATGCTATATGCTATATGAATATGCTATAAAAAGGTCCTCTAGTTACACAACCCTCTTTGATCTGAAACTTCAAAGGCTTGATATTTGAGAATTGACAAAGCACGTTCAAAAGAGGGCGGCGCTTTTCCAAATGATTGGCTGCAGGTAGGCGTTCAATAGAGGGCGGCATTCATTAGAGGAAATATGGTTTGGGTAAGAACAAGAACAGTATTTATAATTCCTGTGTCAGGTTGATTGTAGCACACAAAGTGAGAGCAAAAATTGGCTATCCCTTCCCTGAGTTGCAGGTTAGAATACCGAAAGAGTTCTAAATGCAGGGGCGGACTGGCTGGTCGGGCTATTCGGGCGATCGCCCGAAGGGCCGGTCGGTTTGAGGGCCGGCTGATAAAAGTGCAAAAAAAATAAACTAGCTTAAAAAGTGAATGCGAGGCAAAAAAGTATACCCACGCGTTGATCTATTTGCCTTGAATTTTCAGAGACTTTGTGGGAAAGAATAAATATACACGCGAGTACTCGAGAACCATTAAAATTACGAATTCATTATGTCCAGACACACTTCTTCAGGAAACATGTTATTGTTATATTTCTCTTGACGGTATTTCCTTTTTGACGACATTCTATACTGTAACACCCCTGTTTCAATGCGATACATAGGATTTTAACCTGCCCTGATGTCTTTTTACTTATCTTTTGCTTAAAGCTGGTCATGTTTTTGCCTAAGCACAAGCTATTGCTTAATGTAATAAATTTGAAAGTCCAAAAATTAGAGTTCACTAAGCGATTTGCTCTGTGATTTGAAGCAATGAAAAAGACATACGTAGAACGAGGGAAGAGCAAGAAGACTTCAATCAAAGGTGATGCACAGAAATTTCGTGAGGATTCAGCTACGATACAAAGCTTTTTATCAAGCAAAAGCCACAAACATCACAAAAAAGCATGGTATTGCTCTTGCTTCTTTCAATAACTCATACAAGTTATGGAAAGTTTATTAGGCCTACACTATCATAAGTCAAATGCACCCCCTGCCCAACAGGGGTATGGTGCTACACGATAAAATTCCAACAGGGGTGCCCATGTTTTCCTTTTTGGGGTCAGAAATTGACAAATTGATATTTTTGGGTTGCTGAAAATCATTGTGGTTTTCCGGAGGGTTAGAAAATTATTTGTCACAAGTGGAGTGTGATAGAAGCTTTTCCACTTTAAATATATAAAGAACAGGTTACGTAGTAATTTTTCGCAGCCACATCTGGAGTCTTTCATGTTAATGTTCTTAGAAAAACACCTGTTAGATGACATCCAGAACCGAGGGGCAAATCGCTTCATTAAAATCTCGTACAACTTTTGGTGGAAATTCTATTGTTTTATGAGAAAATTCCTGGAAATCATTTTGATTTTGTGAAAATCTCGGACACTTTTTGCAAGAGTGAGCTACCCCTCGTCCAGAACGATCACATTATCAACATATAAGTTACTGTATTAAGAAACAGAGTCAAACCAATGAGTGAGATGACCAGCATTATTTACTGTTTAGTCAGCAAATGACATATTTAACATGTTCTGTTAACCATATTCTGTTGACCAGCATTCATCCATGCACTAAATTACTAAATTCAAAAACTTGTTTTCCTTACAGACTAACATTCACTTGTATTTTCCGAGGAGTTTTTTATTTGCTATTATTATGGGCCGGTTTGATCAAAATTTGCCCGGGCCTAAAAAATTAGCCAGTCCGCCCCTGTAAATGAATAAAAGACTCAATGTTCAATGTCTGCTGAAAGCTAACATGAAGTAGTCAAGTCGAATAAGACAAGAGGACTGTAGAAAGATCAAAGGGTATGAATTTAATACCGAGTTAATACGTAGCGTAATGCGTAACGACGAGGGCTCGAATGGATTCTTAAAACAAGGTCACTTGAGTGCCACCAGAGCTGTATTTCCTAAGCTATTATTGAGTATTTTTCCCAGCGTAGAGATTTTTATTCCAGATCCAATTTTTAAGCCTTAATAATTGAATATCATAAGAATATTCCTCAGATTGCATATTTGTGTCTCATTTTTCAATAGCTGCCTGTTTTGGGTTGTGCGTAACAGGGAATTGCAGAACTATCATATCTCGATCTTCAGAAAAACGTGTTTTTAATTCAACAGCGGGTACTGTACCCTAAAACCATATCAAATTAAAAAAATAAGAATGCTTCAGGCTCAAAAAGGAAATTTTCTTAAAAATATGTTGAAGTTTTTACTTTTTTTCATTTCTTTATAGGTTAAATTTAGGTTATTTTTTACTTTTGATTTCTGAACAAAACCAAAAGCAATTTTTCAAACTTGGCTTGTAATTCACGTTAAATATTATAATGCATGCATTTTAATTTCTATCGTCAATGTTGCGCTTCTTGAATTCAAGAAGTAACCTTTGTTTTCAAGGGGGAGGTGTCACCACCCCCTTACTTTTGAGAAGGAGGCTAGTTTACTTCGTCACGAGCATTTTCAAAGAACTTCGGGCCTAGAAAGAAGGTGCGATGGCTGGTAAACCAAACTTCTTAAAAGTCGTCATTCTTGGAGATGGCGCAGTTGGGAAAAGTGCTCTTATGAATAGGTTTGTTAACAACAAATTTGACAGTCAGTCGTTCCATACCATTGGCGTAGAGTTTCTGAACAAGGACGTTAAAGTCGGAGGTGAAATTTTCACTTTGCAAATCTGGGATACGGCAGGGCAAGAACGTTTCAAGAGCTTGAGAACTCCTTTTTACCGAGGATCAGATATTTGCATTCTTGTTTATTCTGTAGATGACTCCCAAAGCTTCATTAATTTGGAAACTTGGAAGAATGAGTTCCTGTACTATGCTGATGTTAAAGATGCAGATAATTTTCCTTTCATAGTTCTGGGAAACAAAATCGACTTGCCAAATAGGGCATTAGAACGAGGGGAGGCAGAGAAATGGTGCGGTTCGAACTCTTTTCCTTACTACGAAACGAGCGCGAAAGATGCAACTAATGTCGATTTAGCTTTTGTTGCATCTGTAGAGAGACTTATGAAAATTGAGCAACAATTAGACAAGCAAATGAAAGGGAACGGTTTCAGCAGTGTGAATTTGAATAAACATCGCAGAGACGAGCCCCCAGTGGAAGGGAAACGCTCTGGATGCTGCTAATGCTTAGCGTCCAATCAACACCATAACGACTTTGGTAATTATCGAGTTATCTTAAAATGATATTCATTAAATTGTAAATTTTAATGTCGAATAGTCCAGGGTTATATGCTACTCAATTGTTAATTTAACCCTTGATCAAATTTTTTCAATATTTTTCTTGAAGTTCGTAGTGTTGGTTCCAAGTGTCAAGGTTTAGGGCCACAATTTAATCTTTCACGCAACACACTTTTTTCTATCAAAGCAAGGCATTTTACCAATTCATGAGTAATTCACCAAAATAGAAAAATTACAAAATTGATCCTACCAAAAAGTGGAAGGCATTGATGCACTAGCATGCCTCTAATACCAGGCCCATCAATAGGCACTGCATTCAAAGGGGGTTTCCACATCCCATTTATGACAAAGTGGATGAGCCATTTTTTGTTTGGCAAAAAGTCTGAAAATTTGCCAACTTAGCACTCTTGAATGGCAGGAAACTCCTTGTTTTTGCAATGTAATGTTTTGTCTGAGGGTTTGTCATTTAGCACTTTGCAACGGCCATGTCTAGTAAACTGATCCTGACCCAAACCCTACAACATGAATGGTATGGAAGGGGGACACCCTGCAGAGAGTTATGCTACTGCATTTGTGCCAAGCTGGGGGATGTGTCCCCAGCCTCCTATGATATTTGCATTAATATTTCATGAATATACTCTGTTTTGACTAAGCCATGAGCTGTAACAAAACAGCAGCTTCATTTTTGTCAATTTCTTTTTAAAGATCATTTTTTTCAAAAATTTCTGGTAGACACTACACATCAAATGATTACAAATAATAACACATGTTGCAGAGAAAATAAAGGACAGTTACAAAATTCTAAGATATTTTTTTTTAAATATGTAGTGGAACCATTTAGGCTCATTCCAAAACAAATGCAGGTAGGCATTCTATCTCAATGGACTTTCTTGATCCAATATGGATCTGCTATCCATACCATTTTGGGATCGCTCTTTCTGGTGTAGTTGTTGGGATCTGTCTCATTTGAGGTACAATGTAAACATCTGGTACAAATGGGAACAGATCAGAAACAAGAAAATTATGGTCATTGGCTAGTTACAGTGTTTTGTAACCTTTATTACCTGGGAAAAGCAAACAATATGCATAAACATTGTATCCTTAAAACATTTTTATCTAACTATGAAAAACAATTCATCAAACAGGGTGAGCACAAATCCCCAGGCCTATAATTTCGATTATGGCTTTGCTTCAAGCTATCCAGCAATGTTCCACTGTAAACATGGAGTACTTGGACCCATTCTAACTAAAAACACCAATAATAATTGGATTGGATCAAAAGTAGATCTGTAGCCATTGGGGTCTGTTAGTATAAATGTGGTTTAAGTTTGAGGCTGACTAAATTACAGGGTAGGATAATTCTAGTACTGTGGCACATGGCTGTGCATTTAATGTGGATTTTCCTAAATGGTATACTTTGTTCAGACTGCTGTACTGTTTGCACAGGAAAATGTGCATTGACACATATAGTAAAAGCCCATTTTTCTTCAATTTTAGTGGATACTCCACTCACCTTAACCAGGCCAAATTTGAAAAGGCCTTTTCAACATTAAAAAGGTGTGTGTACTCTAAACATATACAAAGGCCAACAGTCTGAGCTAGACCTGTACATTTTCATCCTGAATTTATTTATCATGGTTGTTCTTTTTAAGAAACCTCTCAATCATTGGAATGTTGTTTTGACAAAAAATTAAAATTTTTTGATTGAATTTTTGAATTCAAAGTGCCATTTAACTCTCTTTTTCACTGGTCTTATTTTTGTGTTTTTTAATTATATATGTTTTCAACTTTTTCTATGCCATCCACATATCGGCTCTACCATGGTATTTTGAATAGCACAACCATGTTCCAAACAGTATTAGGATCATCACTGCACTCTCTGTTGAAATAATATTGATTTTTCACACTAAATGAAATTTTCTTGTTTAAAATATTATCCATTATCTTATTTTTTAATTCAACTGTGTGGCGTTTTTGTTGGTTTTTGCATTAGATTTCCTATAATTTAGTTCTTGTAGTTTTTAGCTTGGTTTCAATGTTTTTTATTTGCCAAATTTTCCTATCCAATCAAATTTATTTAAAAATTGTTTTAATACTCATATGTAATCAAGAACACAAGCTTTTATTGTGACTTTGAGATGATAAACCTCCATGCGGCCCTCTTCCTGCCCCACCTTTGATAGGGGTCCCCCAAAAAAGTTAAATTTCAGAGCTATTGAGCATGACCCAGAAATTAACTCATGCAAAGCAAAGATCATTGCTTACACTGCAAAAATATCTATGCCCCCAAATCCCGGGCTTAAGCAAAATTCTTGAGGCAGAAATACTAAGAAGGAAGTTCACAACCAGACATCACAAAGTTTTTCAGTACATCTACATAACTTTTACCCTATCACAGATAATTTTTTAATATATTCCATGGCAAGTTAATGATATTTTCATTTATAATCATTTGAGATATCATATAGCACACATTAACTAAACTGGTCTCTGTTTTGCTTAACAAAATCATCATTTTGTGAAATCAATCAACCTTTCTTCTGTATACACACACCTCTGTTTCTTCATTTTCGTTTGTTAATAATACATCTGCTGATTTTCAAACGCTGGATGTTCTCTTGATTTCCCATGCTGTTTCTCTTGAATTTGATTTTTCTTTTGAATCGGATGTTTCACTTGATTTTTGTATTTTTAAATTCTTGTCAAGTTGAAAAATATATATATCTTAAAAGTGATAAAAATGTTTCCTCAGAATAACTTAATGAACTTCATTTGTGTTAGTACCACCATATTGTCTTTAGATTTTTAATTAAAATATCATAGAATTGTTTTTTTAGTGCACGAAATTGACCATATATATAAATTTTGGGAATTTATAGAAATTCCTGACCAAATTTTTAATGTGTTCCCTTCTTCTCTGATAACACTGAATGTTTTGTGATGTTGAAATATGCAATCTTTGTCATGTGATTGTGGCATTTGAATGCAGTTTTATTTAGCCTTTCGTGCATGCATTGTGAGGAAGTTTTGTGAAATCTATTTTGTGCTTATGTCCTTTAAAACAAATCTTAATTCATCAGATTAATAACTAGTTTGATTTCAAAAATCTTTTGCGAACTTTTGGACTAACTTGAAATGTGTATATGCCGTGATTTGGTGATATCTATAATGTTACCGTCAAATACATGCAAAATGTTTTAGTATGCATATTTCTTGTCCTGTTCGTAGAACAATTGACCAGGTTCGAGTAGAAGGATTTTTGTTTTATCAGGGTTTTCCACGTGTAATAGAAGGTTTATGTGGGCTAGTAATCTAGTCCCTCTCATTTGAAGAGCTTCGCTAGTTAGTCTCCACAGCAAATTCTGTATTCTGTCAAGTAAAGGAGCACTTAGACTGACTTGGACGTCATTTATATGAACACGACTTGCAGACAAGGGTCATTCTCCTCCTTGGTCTGCATCTCTGGAACAGCCCTGAACCCAACATTGTGCTAGCACCCAACATTTTGCTAGCACCCTCTTGATAATCCACAATAGAATTGTCATTGTAAATCAATTTTGTAAGACAGCCTTAACGAACAGGGTTACCGTGCCTAAAAATTTAAAATGATTTTTAAATGGAAACTTATCGAAGGGGCGATAGATGGGGCTTAGGGGCGAATTCTCCAGAAAATTTGTTTGCAGACCTTCCTCTCTGAACGGTGTCCGAATGCTTCACTTTACAGTGATTTTTAAATGTTTTCATATATTATCTCTTAAAATAGTATCCATATTATCTATATTGTTTGGAAAATATACATTACAAGTTAGTTGTCACGGCTGCGGCCCTAAGCCCCCAATCCGCAGCGCCCCTGAAGGCCAAGTGCTTTTTGACACAAGTCACTTCAGGTCCTGTTTACCGCTTATGAAGTCATGTAACCAATTGTAGTTTGGCATCAAATGGCAATTTTGAATAAACTATTTCCACTATAACCAATGTAACCGGGAACATTTTGCTAACTTTTGTGAACATTTTTAATTCGGACACACTTTTGGAGAATGAAATGTCGGTAAATAATACAGGGGTGTTGGGCTTGGGGCACGCGGGTGTTATTGGCCACAAATAGTTATATGCGGTTTTATTTTGTCAGTCGATATGCCTAGGATGGCCTTGCGATATCCACTATGCCAAAAACAATAGGAAATTTTCCAAAGAAGACAGATTCCATCACGGGACCTACTTATGATAGATTCTGTGGGTTCTTTAGTTAACATTACAAAATTACAACTGGCACCCAAAATGAAAAAATTGGTAGTACTGTTTGGAACAATATTCATAAAGAAAGGGAAGGGCAGGTCGAGAGAAGAGCGGACGATCGAAGATTCCTCCATTCAATACTATGTAATGAAGGTAGTAAAAACTGATCGAAGATATTTTTGGGAGAGGGGCTACAGTTTCATTTGTAGCAGCAGTACTTGAAATTTTGTGGTGTGTTTGCTTGGCCTTAGCGCCTTTTTGGTAGAATGATTGGCAATGTGTTACGTATGGCAAATTTTGAGGGGGGGGGGGGGAGGGTTGGCTGAGGGCCTTAACATAGCTCCCCAGTATAGCAAGAAACTAATGTGAACCAAAATGTGCGCTGAACCTTAGTGAATAGTTCGATGCATAATGATTTGTTGAAATTTGTCTGTTTGGTACGCAAATGTTTTAACTTCGACATCCAATCTTGAGACAAGCCGTGAATTTTTAATTCAACTAAACACGAAGGTAGAAAGTAGGGAAAACTTGACCCTCATTTTATGGATGATCTGCAAACATGAATTTCATTTTGCATATTATATTTTTCGAGTCATTTCCCCATTTTTTTACTTCTTCTTGCACTCTTACTGTCTAAAAGATTGTAGATGAGGGAAAACTTTGGATTTATTCAAGACATTAATTAGAATTCAAGTTTAAAAGATAAAAACAATAAAAAGTTGAAAATGTACACAGTTTATTTCAATTTACCGACCTAAAAATCATCGCAGATACTATAGGGAAAGTACAGAGAACATATGACATCAGATCAGAAGGCATTACCAAATAAGATTAGGTTTTGACGAAGTATATTCAAAGTTTACTTTTTCGCAAGCAATTTCGAAAGCATTTTCTAATTCCATGATCTTTGGGACTGCGGCCTATTTTGCTTTCCAGGCTGAAGAATTCAAGCACAATGTAACTATTTTAAGAATACAGATACTTATAAAGCAGAGTGTAAAATACCAAAAGATATTTATTCAGGGATGTAGGAGCAGTTGAATAAACAATTTAGTTACTCAAGACTCTTGTCTTGTTCTACTTTTGTTCCTTGGAATGAGAGACATTTAAAGACAGAGACATGTATGCAAATTCTGACTGGATACATGCAACAGAAACTTATAGTAAACTGAACTAAAAGTTGCGAAGAGCAAGAGAAAGTCTTTCTCTTCGCAACATCTCAGTACCATTGAGAAAATTCTCCAGATTCGCCGAATATACTCTGATGATGACATAATGGCAAGAATCTGATGGAACAGCAAACATCTAACATATTGGAGAAAATGTTGATATCGTTCATTTACTTCTAGGATCGAGGTGATTATCTATTCTTGATTCCAGCCAATCTTATTTCAAAATTAGGTGCTTCACAAGGCTGTGCTTCAACCCCTATTCTACTAACCTATAACCCCCGTCAAACGTCCTCCGAACACCCTATTGCTTAAGTGTTGTTTCGAAATATTTCACTGATTTCGGCAGAAATGAGAGTTTAACTCCTCCTTTCAAGCGGAACGGCCAAAAGGAAAGATTGCACAAAAAAGGGGTCCAATGGCACAAATCGTACAGACATTTTGAACATATTGGCAACAATACCAGATCACCTTGTTATACTATTTCCAATCAAAACTGAGACGGCTAAATGTGTTTTGTTGATCACCCTGTGGAAATATTTGCACCTTTGTGGAGATTGACTCGGATGTTTTTTACAGAGCCTGCTTAGTTGTGACTTGCCGATGTCACGGACAAACGATCAACATGTGACTTATTTCACTGTTTCATACCCTTGGTCCCAGAGCATCAAGTTGGGGATAGGGAAATGAGGCGTAGGTTAATGGGGCCTTGCGGGAGAGTGTGGAGAAGGAGAGAAAGAGAAAAGAGATCAAAAACAATTGCTACTGGAAAACTAAGATTGTGCCGACATTTGCTGAAAAATCCCGATTGTGTTGAAAACTATAATTGATACGTGTTTTGGATTATTGGTAGTGCTTGGTCATCGTCTAATCCAACGGTTTTAGAATGCATAAAAAATAATTGTGTAGATAGAAGAAATTCGTTCTCATTTTAGAACTTTATTGGTAATCTTTTCAATAGGCAAGCCGCACTGATTGGGCAGCCTTTACAGTTATTTGCTTGTATTTCTGATTGGCCTGTTTAGATGCACAGGTTGATATGTATACATACTTTCAAGCCAAGATTTTTTGATTCATGTTCTGACGATTTGTATTGTGAAGAGTGTCAAACGAAAGCTTTTGCATTTTTCAAAATGTTTGCTGAAGGGTCTTGCCTGAGACATATGTTGTTTGAGGTTTGTTGATTCGAAATTCATTAGCATCAACGTTGGTGTGCTTGAAAATGTCTGATGCTGAACTATTGAAAGTTGACGTCGATTTACCCCAAGGATCTTATCTTGGCTCTTTGCTGCTGGTCAACTCTAATCTTTTAAAAGTTGATGCTGGTAACCTGGGCTTCTTGGTGCTTGTCAATTTTGATAGTTGACGTCCGTGTGCTAAATTCTGTTTGTCGATTTCATAAAGTTTTGAGCATTAGCGTTGGCTTGCTTGAAGGAGCTTGCCTTAAATTTTTACCGATGGTCGACTCTCAACTTTTTAAAGTTGATATCGATGTATCTCAAAGATGGTTTCTGAGACCTTTGATGCTTGGCTAGGGGCCTTGCTGTTGATCGATTTGCAAGTTGATGTTGATGCACTCCAAGGATCGTCTCTGGGCCCTCTGATGTTAATTGATCCCAAACTTTTATACGCTCAAACCAAGAATCTTGCCTGGATCCTTTGCCGTTTCTGAGTTATATCAATGATCTATGGTAAAGCATTCTAAATTTACTGTGTATCCTGAGGACACATTCAGTTACACAAGTTTCAATCTAATGCTATATTTCAGCTGTTTAAGGTTCCAAATAAGGATCTTGAATACGTTTCAAATGATGTACCGAAGAATAAGGTATCGTTGAATGTGGCGAGAACAAAGGATATTTCAATTGTTACCAATATTGGAAAAATCATGAAATGGTTTTGACTCCTGAGCCAAAAATCAAAATTTGTAACTATTTCATCGATAACATATGAAGTACCATCACGAATGAAGGCTTATTTCTTCTGAACCGAGCAGCAAATTTTTAAAAAATTATCGATTGAAGAAGGAACCCTACTTTGCTTTGCGTAAATGGGATTTTATTTCTCTGACCTGATGCCATCCTTTGATAACGTTCAAAATACTAAATATCTGGGGACTAAGCCAGATCAAGAAGAGCAAATGAAAATACTTTTTCTCGCAAATTTAGCTTCTTGATGTATGTCAATTGCCAAATGTCCAAACCCCCACCCTAAATTGAAACGTTAAGGGTATTTTATAATTAGAAATAGATACAGAATTATATATAAATCTAGATCTATCAAAATATGAACTTGACAGTTTTTTGACTAAACAAGTATCATAATTGACTTTGTCATCTACCTTTGCTAAATTAAGGCAGTAACTAAGAAACATAAATTCCAAAACCCTTACCATATTAAAAAAAGTATTGAACCTTTTGGATATTGAAATAGCAGTATATTATCATCAATCTCACAATCAAACGTGCAAAAGCTAAACGTTTATTTACAATTATAATGTCCCATCAAATGAAATGTTGAATTTGCTTCGGTGGATTGCGCCCAGCCCCTTCACTAAAATTGCCACTTGAATATGAAGACACTGATTTTCTTAATTTGAAGTACGAATTACTTTGCCGGTTTTTAAGCAACTTGTGCTGTGTTGGGATAAAGCCATTTATCTAAAACAATAGGTTGATCAAAGCTTATCCTCAGTAGCCTGTGTTCCAGACCCCTAACTTGAACCAGACCTCTACTTTCAAGTTAGGGGTCTGGAACACAGGCTAATCCTCAGAGCCCGTGCCACAGGGGGCCAGGAGTCCATGGTCTCCCCATTTTTTCGCTAAACGAAAGGACTAAATCATACACAGTAGATATCAACCAGATCAGCTCAAATTATTTATATTCACAAGCATTTAGATTACAAAAAATACATCGAATCAAAGTCCTCGAGTAAACCAGTGTCCACAAAATGTTTGCCGCAATTGTGGCTCAAGGGGGGGAAGGAAACTTCCTTTACATTGCTTGCCAGCTTTCTTTACAAAGCAGGTCCCCATAAATTGAAGATGAGTTAACTCTCTAGTTCAAACGTAGAAAAGACTTTTTTTGCAAAATTGAAGTACAAGTACACTCATCTTTTATAAGTCTCAACGATCGCATTGAGTTGTTGAGCACTCAAGCCGGCGTGTCCACTCTCATTCTGAGGAGTACCCAAGCTCGGAAGACCTCTTAACTGAGGACTGGGTTGTTTTTTCTCTCAAACCTAGGACAGTGAAACTTAGAAAAAGGGTTACCTTTTGGAATTTGGAAATGATCACTGAATTAGGGTGTTTTTTAAAGTCAGTCTAGGCCAATATTCCTCTTGTTGACAATATCACAGAATCTTATACAAAAATACAAATATGTGCATTGCAACTTGCCCAGTCATCTAATTATGAAATCCAAAGATTCTTTAGAAGAGAACCACCACACATTTTTTTCGATACAACATTTCGAATTTAACAAGAGTTTTGAATGTATAAAGGTTATTTTCAGCTTGCAATAGAAATGTTGGCAGTTTTGATTTACAATGTGTTACTGTGAAGGGGAGAGGGCCTTAGGTGGGCTCAGCCTTCTTGTTCAAATTAAGAGGGATTTTTCAAGGAGGGCTCAGCGCTTCCCTTTAACAAGCCAGTATATGTTTGGTTAGGCGAAATTCTTTGCTACATTTATGTGAAGTAACCCTTTATTTTAAGCACTTTCAATGGACCATTAAGATTGGGTGAGTATTTTGAATGATTTCATATGCATAAAAGAGAATTTTTAACAAAGATGCAAGTATAGGGGAGAGGGTGTGGATGTGACCTTTAGACGTTCCTTACTGCACAGCCTTCTTCCTATTTTTTCATGACGACACGTCACTATAAACCCATATAAAAAAACCACATATACACTCTTCTTTTTTTAGAAGAACAATCTTATGAGAACACGAGCCTCAAAACTGGTCAAAAGTTAAGAACAAATTAAGAACAAGCTGAGGCTGAGCTTCTGCGAAATGCAATTTTGAACAACGTTTTTTCTCAAAATCGAGGATTTTTAGCGATGTGTGGGTGCTTTTTCGGTGAATGTTCAAATTTGTCAGCAAATTAAGGCTGTCTCACTCACTTTGTTGGCAAATGAGGCCTGAACACCTCTTTAGAGCGAAAAAGCTAGCAATAGCACGCTTACACCCTCTTAATTTAAGAACAAATTAAGAACAATCCAGCCTCAGATTTTTGAAAAAATTAAGAATAGTCAGCCTGAACTTAAAGTTACTGGTTCTTATAAAAAAAGAGTGTAACTGGCATTTCAGCATTTTCCAATACAGTGCAGGTCTGGACAAAAAAGTGTGACAGAATCATTGTGTAGCAGAGAAGAGCAGCAACTTCTGTTCACTTTGTCTTCATTTAGAAATTACTTTTATTTGGTACTTTATATCAGTGAAAAGGACAGGGGTGGATTTGGCAGGGATGGGGTGTAAGGGGTATGACACTCCTCAATATTTCAGAGTTCTTCGGTAAATATTACCTCCATTAGGTAAAAGTCATTTTTGGTAGTCAGTAGGAACAAATTGACGCCAAGATTTTACATTATTTATCTTCTTATCTTCTTTACAGTACAGTTAAAAACTGAATTTTGAGAATGGGCGTTGCCATCATTCTCCATCAAGGGTGTGGTATCAAAATCCAATTGGCATCTACACTTTTTTTATAAGAACCAGCAAATTTCAGTTCAGGCTGACTGTTATTAATTTTTTCGAAAATCTGAGGCTGGATTGTTCTTAATTTGTTCTTAAATTTAGAGGGCATAAGCAGTGCTATTGCTAGCTTTTCGCTCCAAGGAGGTGTTCAGGCCTCATTTGCCAACAAAGTGAATGAGACAGCCTTAATTTGCTGACAAATTTGAATATTCACCGAAAAAGCACCCACACATCGCTAAAATCCTCGATTTTTAGAAAAAACGTTGTTCAAAATTGCATTTTGCAGAAGCTCAGCCTCAGCTTGTTCTTAATTTATTCTTAACTTTTGACCAGTTTTGAGGCTCGTGTTCTTATAAAATTGTTCTAATAAAAAAAGAGTGTAACACCCCCCCCCCCCACCTCCCGAATCATTGTTGCTTTAAATCTATCCCTGGAAATAGGTTTCATGTAAGTCAGAGGAAAGGGGTCTCTCTCGGATGAGCTGGGGCAGAGAACACGCCGGACACTCAACTTTTTGAACGGTTTAAAAAGTTTGGTAGCTGCAAACAATAACCATTGTCGGATGTTTCTTTTGTTTTCAAATGCTCGTGACATTTCTGTCAAGAAATTAGCTTCCGCTCTAAGCATATATATATTTTTATGCCAACCACCCAAACTAAATTTCTAAGTTCTTGAAAATTTCAAAATTCAATTGAGTTTAAAATTTTTTTGCTTCGACTATTTAATGTACTCGTTCCTTAAAGCGAGATTCTTATAAAAAATGTTCATTGTTGATTTGATTCAAACGGCGTGTAAATTTGAGGAATTAGAAATGGTTTATAAACGGTGAAGATATATAAGAAATTTCTTTCCATCGTACGAAAATTTTAACATATCCTTCTACCGCATGCTACCCTTCCGTTCCCACCCCCGCGTCTCTTGCGACACTGGGGGCATTCCTCATCAGTCGACGTTTCACTATCGGAAGTCAGTCAAACGACTTCCAGTTGGTGAAGTCCCCACTGTCATGGCAACACAGCCACATTACGATTTAATTTGTTTTCTTTTTCATCAGGGTCATCCCCTTTATACCAGTCGGCCAGCAGGTTCATATCAATTGAGATGAAACATGTTAGCATGTGGTCAAGCATGCGAGAGGGCAAAGCGAATATTTCATGTTCAAGAATTTGTACTCAAGAGCTGATTGCCTTACTTTTGTGCATCTTTCATGCCATGATATGCGAACAAATTGCTACTGAAAACGTTCCCTTAAATGAAGAGGCTTTCAAAATATCTATCACGATGCTTGTATTGTGTAAACATTTACTACAATCAATGATTGAAGCATCTTAACAAGTACTTGGTCCGTGTTTTATGGTCGGACAATGCTCAACTCAATATTAACAATGCCTGACAGGAAATTCAGCAGAATTTGCAAAGTTCAGGTGTTTCAAACTCCGCAAGCAGAGAAAAAGTCGCAGTAAACATGTTGCATTCTAGATCTATTAAAATACTGTATGAATAAGACATAGAATGGTTGTCGACTAAACGCTCTTCACGCTTTTGCGTCGGTAATTTTTATAGATGCGAAAGCCTATTGTTTCGTGGAAACTTTCAGGATGTGGTTAACATTGTTACATGGCATGCAGTTGTGACAAATGTAGTTTAATCGTAATTTTATCAAGTTTTTTTAAAATGAAGTGTATCAAAAGGCAAGGTCCATTAAAGGGTACAAAATCTGGCTTTCTTAACCGCATAAAACATATTTTATTGATTGTTTAAAGCGTTTTGTAGATGGCAGAGGAAATGCAAGTTCCTCTACTTATTGTGTGAAGGAAACCTTTGTCATGCTCCCGGGGGCCGCTTGCAAGATAAATGTATTATTGTGAAATGTCGATAGTAAGGGATCTAAATCTAGTTGGGGGTAATTGCCCAATATGAATAGAGTATGATTTTAGATGTATCGAGAATCTTGTGAAAATGCGAGACAACGTGTTCCGCTGCCTGGAAATTTTGATTGTCAGAACCCAACCAGAACCACTGAAACCTTCCAAGTGGCGAAATTTTCTTTATAAAGGGGATAACCACTAACTAAAAACCGGTCTCTCAAAGGCTTCTGAAGTAACACCAGAAGAACCCAGGCATATCGTACCAAATTTGACAAAGAATCTAACACTTCCATTAAACTCTATTGCAAAAGTCAAGTAAGTCACCTAGAATTATTTCTTTTGGCTAGATTTGAATTTTGTACATCTGATTTGCTGAACAAAGTATTTTTTCTTGAGCAAATAAAAAAATTCTGCTAAGAATATCAACTTCAGCCTATCGTAAACTGGCTGGAAACAAACGTTTATAATGATTGCCGAAAGCTCTGACTTCTTTGGTAGCTCAAAATATTCAATACACCTTCTTAAAGATACGTAGATAATTTGACTGCCTAAAAACTGGACACGAATCTGAACCTAAGAACATAAAGAAATCCGGTTGCGATGAAAGATATATCTTATTTTATCTATAAACACTTTTATCTATGTATTCATATCAACTCGTGCAGGCGATCGACTGGATGAAGTTTTTCACTATCTGGGGCTTCATTGCAATAAGGAAAATAGACTGGAGAATTCCTTTGGAGCATATTAAATAGATGGTTCTAAAATCTAGATAAAAGTTAGCCAAGAAAATTCCTGAATCAAAATCCAAACCAGTGCTAATTTCCCTGCAAAATATTATAAAGATTCACCTTTCAAAGTTTTAGAACTTGTTGTATACATCGAGGCCCGGCGACCCCCGGATTTCGATAGAGCGCTCACAGACACTTTCCGCAAAGAAGCTGGAACAATAATACCGTCGCATCGGTTGTAGCACTTAGTGATTGGAAATTACTCCATTAGAATTACAAGAACAGGTAAATAGGTAAAATGAAAACGTAATGTGAAATATCTATGCAGCGCAAAGTTCGTAATTTTCCGATCGGGTTTCTTCATGGTCGCTGGCTGCAGAATGGATGCTGACAACAAAGAGCAACGTAGGCAGGATGTGATGGAAAGGCTTCGTATACGGTTCTCTCAGTACCAGAAGCGGCAGAATGAATATTTGACTCGCTTTATGACTAATGGTCCTGTCAAAGAAGAACGAGAAAGACAGGATACTCAGATGTACCAGCAAAGGATTCTTAATACTAGAGCCAACACAAAACCCAGGCCAAAACAAGACCAAGCGGGAAAGAACTCTACCATCGACCAGGCTTACCCACCTAATGCAATGGGCGATACTTTGATTCTACAGGTCAGTGTAAACCCTTTCAGTAAATATCTTCCAAATATCTTATCAAATAATGCAGCTCTTTTTTGGACTTTTGTAAGTGTCCATATGAATCAGTGGCATATGAAGTCGCTTGTAACTTTAGCTAAACGATTGTAGTGTTTCCCATATGCCAGTAGGCCATAAAAACAATGCTATAACTGAGTAGATACTATATCATGCCACTGCTTCATTAAGCTTGTTGTCCTGTGGTGCAGACTATCGTTAGATTTGCAGCTCTACTAATACATCGTTTATGTTTGTGTCATTTCTTCTTATCTGCAGTTATTCGGAGAGCATGAGCGACCACAGCTAGTGCGTAATCCGAACACAGCTTTGTGGCCTAGCCTCTAAAACGACTTGTACTGTTTGACTATGTTGTACTAAATTGACAGTACAAATAACTTGTTTATAAAAGATCTGGGAAAAGATACTTAGAATTACGCAAGTCAGTCGTAGCATTTTAGCCGGTCTCCTTTCTTCCATTTGTTGTCAAAAGGTTAAGTTTTCAACGAACACAGTCCATTTAGTGAATTACGATGCATTGCAGTATGCACAACATACACAAAGGTCCTTTACTAAAAGCAACTTGCCACAAGCAACTAGTTTTAGAAGGCTAGGAAATTCAATGAATCTAGCTCCTGAAATGTACAGATGAAAATTAAAAGCAAAGAATGAATTCAGACATCTTTAGCAAGTAGCATTTACTAAAATTAGGTTTTCAGACTTTAACATTTAAATTTAAAAGCAAGATCAAACTCTGAATAATACAGGAAAGGTGGTTGGAGTGAACAGATCTATTAAAAGTTATCACATTTTCATCTAGATGTTTTTTACTCTAGATTCTTAAATACATTAAAATTAATTTATTTTGCTTGCTGTGTTTTTTTAACATAGTTTTCTATGTGCTAGTTATGCAAGTAGTATTTCTAAGTGTCAAAATTGGGAGGCTAGCAAATTTATTTCCAAAACCTTTTCTGAGAATAACTTTTTTCATTTATTGTCAAGTTTGATGATGGTTTTCACTGTTTTAACAACTCTAGAGGAAGGCCTCAGCCCCTGCTTGATGTTTATGCTGACAAATGTTGTTGATGGGTATCACTATTTTGTTAGTTCTTCCGTAGAATTTAATACCTTCTTCCATTAAAAATTGCATTTACCCATGCCTGGCCATTTGAGAAGAGCTCTTGTTACCTCTAGGCTGGAGAGGAGCTACAGATTGCTCTCCTAAATTACTCTAAAAAACAAATAGCTCCCCTTGAAATCAATTTTTACTTTGTTTCTATTCTTATTTATCAACAAAGAGCTCACCTGGAAATTACGAGGAAAGCTGTTTACTTCTCCTGAGCTAAAATTCTTATGGCCAGGCCTGATAGACCCTGAAATTATTAAAAAGTTCAATTTTTCAATGTCAATTTTCTTAATTTGAATTAAAAAATTATATAACTATTTATATTCATTGCTTTAGATGATCAACTTCATGTAGTGATATTTTAATTATTTATTTGATGGGTACAATAAACATACATAGAAACCTTCTAAGTTGCTAGTATATAGTTTGGCAAAGCCCTAAAGAAGATACTTGTGATGCAGACCCTTTTTCCTTCGATAAAATAAATGGCTAATTGTCCACTTCTTCCTTATAAAAATTTTACTGACCTAAGATTTAATGGATATTAATCAAATCACTGTAGTTTCAAATTTTATTACTTGATACCACAAACAGTAGCATCCATAGACAGATGCACAAGTCTAACTCAATACTCATCTCATCTTAAATTACAACCTACAGTATCATTCGCAAAATTGCCATTAAATCCAAACATTATATATCTAGAAATCAGTGCCTGAGTTGCAAATAACCAGTTGCAGACTTGTCAATCTAAAATTTTAAAAACCTTAAGATTTTTTATTTTTGTTAAGAAAATCAGTGTGATTTTGCCAAACTCAAAGAGATCCCTAGAGTTCAGTTTATCAATCAGTTCATTTTCATTTTAAAATTTTTTGGTGAATTGTATAAACAATGTACCTGTAAAGCCTTGTGCCAGGCAAACAGTCAGTGACAAAAATTATGATGACAAGTCATATTTAGGTAACTTGGTACTTTTATTGAGTTTAAAACCGTAATTAAAACAACACATCCAGGATCATATTTTGTCCTCAGAATTTTTGCTGCTCTTTGGCAGCCTCCTCAGTAAGAATTAAGTGAGATGATTGCGTTCTTCTGATGTGTGTTAGAGTAAAGGTTTGATAGATTCATTGCAACAAACTTGATATGATTGGCATGTAGAGGATTTGAATTTCCCTACAGTATTTAGTTCTGGGTCCAGTTCTTTAATGAATAGGGCCTCTGTTAACCTAAAGACTTTGAAGACAGGGGACCTACCAAAACATCCAGAGCAGAAGTGACCGAGAACATGACGAGAAGATTTTTCATAATGAATTTTTGTGTTAATTTGTTAATTTTGTTATTTCCAAGTGATAGATTTGTAAACACTCACAAGATATCTTGTCATGAAGATTGTCTTTAAAATCATTTTTATTATAAGAATTCCTCTGCTCAAAGAAAATGTTGGAACACAGGGAGAAATTTTAAAGGACAGGAGCACAGGAAAAAGCAAAGCAAAACCTGGAGTTTCCTAGTGTAACCGGGAAAGTTGACAGGTTTGAAATTGCAGTTCTATTTGTTGAAATGGTAAGGTATAGATAAATAACAAACTAATAGGTAAGGGACCTTATATGTAAGTGGGCATAAGACACTTCAGTCCAAAAACTCTTGTAGTCTGTACTATAGTTCAGCAGGTCTGTACTATAGTTATGATTTCTCCATGTTATGCACCACATAATTCAATGTTATTTGGCCTTTTAGCAACTAAAGCGAAGGTTTGATGAAACTTTCAACCAAGCTCAAGAGGGTGAAGACTTTGAAGACAGGGGCCCTACCAAAACATCCAGAGCAGAAGAAGACCAAAGAAATGAACTTGCTCAGTACCAGCAAGGTAATGTTATGAATAGTTTGCCTAGGACTATGCAATTAAAAAATGATCAAAATGATCTCACATTAGTTCAAAATGCAGCCAAGAAGAACTCTGCAGAGGAAAATGTCTCAAGTATTCCTAATCACAACAAAGAATCTGGTGGTGATGTTCTTGATGGCTCCAAAGGAAATGAAAACTTAGGGAATGACAATTCTAATTCTATGAGTGATAGTTCTAAAATTGTTAGCTCCAACTGCCACATAACTGCAAAGGCTGGCGTCACGGTTTCGTCAGTTTCAAAAACAGAACCTAATGTTGTGAATGCAAATGTTGGATCAGCATCCCGAGAAAAAGGCAATAACATTTTGCAAAATGGTGTTTCACACATAGCAAACGATGGAAATTTGACAGACATGTTTCTCAAGGGATTAGAAAACGATTTTGAGGATATGTTGCAAAATATTTCTGATACAGCATCATCAGCCATCACCCAGACAACTACAAGTAGTACAATCAAGACAGCTTCTGGGCAGGCAAAGACAAGAGAAAAGAAGGAAAATAAGAATGTTAACAATAATGTGATTACTAATTCTATGTCACATGTCAATGATTTTCCTCCAAACACCAATGTACCACATGTTAACAACCTTGGAAATGCACCCCCATATCCTAATAGTGTAGGGGGAATGCAGATGAGGCCACAGGCACCTACTCCAATGGGTCTAAGACCTCAGACCCTGAGACACCTGGTTGATCATATTCAGGGAAGAGGAAGACAGCAGGTAGGACCTGGGCCTTATAGACCAATGACTGGTGTGCCTGTTAGGGAGAACTTAGTGACTGGGACTCAAACCAAAAACCCAGAAACAATGGCGAAAGTTCAAGAGCATTTATTGTTCAAAAAACAAATGCAGCAAAGACAAATGGAGATGGAAATGCGACAGCAGATGCAACAACAAATGCAACAGTCCTACCAGCAGCCAACATATCAGCAACAGCTCATGCAAATGGCACAAGCTGCTCAGCAGCAGCAGCAACAGCACAGTCCATCACCGATGTCACCAATGATACAATCAATGTCACCTCACATGCAACAGCAAGCATTTATGCAACAGAATATGAACTCACCTGTTCCATCACCAATGTCAACCACACCTCTTATGAATCGCAATCCTTTCCAGTTTCCTCAAGATTACAGCACCTATATGAATCAGCAAAAGCAAATGCAGGGTTTTGATGGAATGAATAACATGCAGTCCCAACATGATGGTGGTGTTCAAATGCCAATGAGCTATTATCAGACACCACAACAAGAGCCTGCCCATTATCAGATGCGACAACCAGTGCCTAACCAAGGAACATTGCGGCCAGCAGGCATGCAGTCTGCTGCCATACGTGCCATGATGACAAGGGAAAGAATGCTTTCTCCAGATTCAATGCCCCCAGGACAAATGATGCAGGGCCAAGTTGGCCCCCCTGGATCATTTCAGCCCCAGGTCCCAAAACCACCACCACCTCAATACACACAAAATAATTTCTCTCCACCAAACATTCCATTGGAAAGACCGCAGCTACAAAGATCAATGTCACACCCTAGAAATAGGTTATCTCACTTTTCTCATCCTGATGAAGTGCAGTCAGGAAATGCACCAACCTCTGCACCCCTGAAATCGCCAGGAACATTGCCAATGTATCCAAATGTTGATAATATGTATCAAATGGGACAAACTGGTACAACAATGACAAATGGAGGCCAGCAAAACTCAAATTCAGTAGCGGCCAGAATGTCTGAAAATAATTTTTCAAACTTCCAAAATTATGGACCTCCAAACATGAGTTTGGCTAATGCAATGAGTTCAAGGACAAGAATGAGTCCAAATAATTGGACACCAGATAGTCAGTTACAAAAACAACAAACGTTGCATCAAATGCATATGAACATGAGTTCTGAATACAGAATGGCAATGCCTAAAGGACCCTCTGTGAACTTAACGAGTCGAGCAAATATGTTAGGGCAAACTAGGCGGACCCCAGCTCATTACAATTCAGGAATCGAAAAACACCCTGATGTGCCAAATTTGGCACCAAATTCTATGATGTCTTCACAACAAGGACTTAAGTTGCCAGGTGGGTCTTTGAAGCAAGAACCACCAGCAACAGACATTCCACAAGTCACTCAAGGAAACAACCCTTCTGATGATTTGGAATCGATACTCAGTGATCCGCCTGAGAATTTTGACTTAGTAAAATTGTTAGGTTGATTAAGTATGTGCTTTGTTACTGTAGATGCGAAATGAAGTTCATGTCAGAATTGTCTCTCTGGTATTTTAGAAGTTTTTTAAAAACCTATTTTCAGAAGTATTTACATAGCATTAATCAGTGCTTTCTTGTAAATAAACTTCATAGGGTTATGGCAAATTGATCAAGGGGAGTCTCATAGGTCAATAAAATTGTCTTTTTCATTTGGGGGATGCAGTGCAACCACAGTATTGTGTTATTGCTAATTTGTAAATGGGACTAAGAGTACCCTGAAAACTTTTAACTCAGTATTATTCCTTTCTCCCGTTATACATAAGGCACTGCAAAATGGAGAATTTTTAAACCTTTGTATATTATCTTGTTCTATTTCAAAACGATTGCAAATTTGCTTTCCGTAGAGAAAAGTTTTGCTATTTGCAGGCACTGCATTGTGCATAGCCACTTTTGTCAGCTATTAAGTTTTATAAACGTCTGAATGAAATTTTCTGGAGAAATAATTACCGTGGAAATTTTGTGTTAATGACATTGAAATGATATTGCATGTTTGAGTTTTTACTGTTGCTAAGTTATTAGGCTTCTTGCGTTTTAATTTTCCTTTGTTTTATGTAGTAAACGCGTTTTTACGTATACAGTGTTCATCTAAATTTGCACCAGTTTGTACGACAAAAATGTCCCAGATTGATCATCCATGCTAATTTAGCTTCTTTATGAGTAATATATTTGTTGTCCCTTCCTAATAACTTGATATGCAGATAATTCAATAGAAATGTTTCTCGAGGACTCCCTAGTTTATTCATTCAAAGTCTCATGTACCCCCTGATTGTACGGTAAGGATTACACCATATTCCCTAACCGATATCTTTCAATGTATGCATATAATGGTACATTGTGTCCAACAAGATCGTTTTTCCAGGGGGCATTGTTGGAAAGTTGACGAGTACGCACCCCAATCCAGATCTATTGTTCAGATGTAATGTCATCGATGCATTATTTTTTCCGAACAATTGTTTCATTACGATTATGTTGCAGAATAAATTTCGTCTTTCAAACATACAGTCAACGTCAACTGTCTTAAAGCTACGATCTGGAGATACCCAGTAGGCCCACACTATTGCTTCACCCATTATTATTTGCAAGATTTGTCGGCTTTATTTATCGAACATTTGCTTATTCACGGTGTGAGATTTCCAAATTTGCATATCAAGTTACAGTTTGTTTAACTTTGTTGTGACAGGCCTTGTCCTTCGTAAAATTGTTCCTCCAAGAATTTTAGCGTCAGGCATATTGGCGATTTCAATTCTTTTTTATTTCTATCAAAATTAAATGCTGATGATGTTATAATCTACACGCATAGAAACAGTTAGAAACAAACTTAGTTACTTTCGTATTGGTTGGAAGAACGTTGTGTCAAATAGTAGTAAAATGAGGATGAAGTACTGTTTACAACCTAATCTGCAGGGTTAGTTGCGAACAAAAGATTTATTTGGTATTTTGAATGTGTGCCCCTATGGGCTTAGGGAGATGTGTGCTTAGATACCCTTAGATTTTTCACACCGAGCTTGTGGCAAAATGGCTACGTCGATCCCTTTAACCGGTAGCGCTATTATTTGACCTTGTTTGTTGATTATCTGCGTCTACAAGAAGCTTATCTTTATAAGAAACAAGAAGAATTCTGGGTAGACGAAACTGTCACAAGATATTGTTATTCCTTGAGATTTGTAAGGAGATTCAGGTATCGTATTACAAGGGAAGTCCAGATGTTGATTTGGTAAACAATGCAGAGGAAATTTGATAAAGAAATATTTGACAAAAATTGTTTTGCTGAGTTTCTTATAAAGATGAGCTTGATACTTCACCATGTAAACACTAGGAAACGTACTTTTGACATGAACTTCATCTCGTATCGTATTTTGAATGTCTTTTTCAGTCTGGTTTGTGATTGGTAAGTAACAAGAACGTACCGGTGATCTTTTAGAGGTCATGTGTTATAAATAAAAAAGATTTAGCTTTCTCTTTTAATGGTGTTTTTATCATATTATTTGAATTTTAGAAAACTAACGTCCTATTTCGTAGATCTCTTCTCATTGCTTACGTAATTTCTCGTTAATTTTAAGCTGCACAGTTTGAATGTATATATTCTAAACATAATTTATACTTGTTAATAACTATATATCATATTGGATAAACAAGTTTTCATAGGTAAGGCCTGTCTTGTTCTTGGAATCTCTTGCCAATTGGTTTGATTTTTGGGCAATTTTCCTCAAACATTTTATTTACGAAGCAAAATTCACAGTATAAAATTTGCTAAATGAACATTTCATGGGAGAAATTATAAATGCTAACATATTAAATTGTTGTATCAATTTAAGAGATCCACGATACATGTGAAGTGAAACAAGTTATTCCCTGCCAAGTATAGTCTTTACAGTGCCGAATTAAGTCCAAATTGTGCCTGATGCCTGACGCAACAGCAAAATGTGCCAATAATAGGACCTGTCTAGCTTCAGAAAAATTCTCGCATTTCAGTGTTTTGTAGACAATTGTGTACAAAAATGGTCAATGTTGGTATCCCCAACCCTAAATTCAGTTTAAATGTCTATAATTGTCTTTAAAGCAAGATGATTTGTTTTTGGTTGTTTTTTTATTTGAAAAGCTACTTAGATAATTTTCACAACCCAGCGAAGAAAGTTTCAAACGGGCACCTTCCAGTAACGATTACGGATACTTCCAAACAACAGAAGAAACATTTTTTGTAACTTTCTGTTCTGTTATCGTTTCCTTGTAAAAATTCAACGTATTTTTTTCAATAATTAAATAATTTTTCTTTAATTAATTAATTCATTAATCCATTCATTCATTAATCCATTCATTAATCCATTCATTCATTCATTAATCCATTCACTCGTTCATTCATTAATCCATTAATTAATTAATTCATTCATTCATTTATTCATTAAACTATTCATTCACTCATTCATCCTCATTAATTCATTCATTATCTCATTCATTTATTCATTCATTTTTCATCATTTATAAATGACAGCCCTATGACTTAAGGAGGCTGGTCTATATTGTTCGTGTTAAACTTTACAGTAAATTGTGAACTAAAATGACGTTGATTAAAGCTCAGATAATGTTTATAATATACGATTTCAAAACTAAATAATGCTAGGCTGAGAATGGCGAATTGCTCTTCAGCCTACTAATAAGCATGGTCAAAGGGGGAACTGTTTTGACACTCAAGGCAAGTCATTCCAAGTCTTTGCATAAAAGAAGGCTGTACCTTTCCTCTGCGAATGCTGTTGTCCCCTGGGTTGCCAGATTGGCCTTTTTCAGGCCAAATTTTCCAATTTTGGCCTTTTCCAGATTTAAATTGCCTGGAAAGTTTATTGTTGGCCTACTACTTAAACTTGGCCTTTTGGCCTTTTCAGCCGAGATTTCACGGACATGACATTATTTAATATACAGTTAGCGATACCAAACAGTGCAGATCCAAACTTTAAAATGTTATCACCAAATTTAACGATACAAAGGAAGTTTTTGAAGGAGAAAACTGATTTGAGTTTGGAAAATAATTTGAAAGGCGCATGCTTGGAAATATTTACTACGCTTGCGCAGTGTCTTTATGGAGATTTTTTATTGGCCCGTTTTATGCGCTATTTGGCTTGACGCTGTCTGGTCTTATTCTGTAAACCTTATATGGTAACCCATCTTCAAGACTGTACTGTATACGCAATGGTAATTGACCCATCAAATTATTGTGCAATTATCAAAGTTACTGTTAAATTTGTATTGAGAAGTTTGAGAAATGCTGGCTGCATAATTTCATTTTGTGAAGTCAGTGTCCAGAAAACAATACAGTTCCACGACTGTGAAACGGAGGAAGGTTGTCCAGGGATGCAATAGTTCTGAGGTAGGCCAATGCATTTCTTGACAGGAGCGAGAGAAATTGACCTTTTTGTTTGAGTTTTTTTCCTGACAAGGCTTAATGACCCAACCATTGAGGCTTTTACTTAATTTCCAGTTCTAAAAACATACATTCAAAAGACAAATAAGGGTTTTGAGGAAGGCAAACAGGGCAGATTTCATTCGGAGAAAGACTGTGACATCTTCTGATTTTGCGCTAGGTTATGAAACTGTTGTTATATGGTATTATGCAACTGCCATTTTGTAATCTTGCACAAGGCTACCAATTTCGCCTTTCTCACTGGGTTATTCTAATATTTTGCAGCCATAAAGACCAAAATCAGCGAACTCTGGTTTAAATGTTTTCTTTATATTTTAAAGAATCCATGCCACGAGGGCCAGAAACCAAATTAAAACATTTATATGCTTAATTTTACTGAACGAAAGAATAGTTTTGAATGGAAGAAACTCAAACATTAATACACTAAATTGCGCAGAGCAAATAACTATTTAAGGTAAATCTCAAATAGTTCCATAGCTATTCTGCATTTACTTTTAATCATTTTCTTCTTAAAATATGGGATCAATACATTCTATATACCCTTTTTTATAAGAACCAGTAAATTAATTTGCGAAAAGGCTTATAAGAGTATGATTATAAGCTCATGTCTTTAAGTCTTTAAGCTCATGTCAATAAACACGATGGTAGTAAAATCCATTTAGATGACAACTTTGTTTTCTTCGCGACAGTTGGCCTACCTGATGGTAGTTTACCAGATAACCTATTTTCCAGGCTTTTCTGAATGTTAAAGTACCCCAAGTACAGGATCCTGGTTGATGGGGCATTATCTGATGTTAGCAACGTTGTCTTCGGTTGAGCCTCTCCTAGCTGAGCGGTTAATGGACCAACCTTTCTTAGTTTTGTCATGGAATGGCATCTATCAAGTGGTAGTTAAACCTTTCTGTCATCTTCATTGAACTTGTTTGTGCTATAAAAACTCGATACCTACCCAACAAAACATTAGTTAACATTAAAACAATACATACATTCCTATAAAATTGCCATTAAAGAGTTATCAAATTTTTATCCTATCAAGGAGTCTTTTTAATTATTTGGGAATATGTAACCAAGAAACATGATAAATATAAATAACTTAACAAACAAGATTAACGTCCCGTAAAAAGGGATGCGACCAAAGCTTTCTGAACTTGGAAACATATTGTCATGAATGTCAGCTGGCTGCTCTAGAGAATCAAAAGGATTTAGAAGCTACTGGAGCGGTGACGAATGTGAAGAACAGGTCGCCAAAGATGAATAATACAGGAATGCGAGGCTTGACCTTTCAACGGGAAGGGGGAGAGGGACTAAATATCTTACTCATCCCACCCAGGCTTACTTATCAAAAATTGAATTTTTGATCTTCCAACAGCGGGCTGGCATGCTCGGACGGGGGGATAGCCCATCAAACCTTTCCTTGGCGCTACCTCTGATCATATGCTCTGATCTTCATACATTAGACACACCAATAATCGGAGGCTAATGCATCCAGTGGGAGTACAAGAAACACGTGTGCACTAGGCATTGTTCTTCGATCTTACCACCTTGCATTTTCAAAAGTAGCATTATCAGTATTGTCTCCATAGCGACAAGCCATAGCCAAAAGTATTTTTTGGCTTCAACAAGTGATCTTCTCATCTTTAAGGTACATGCAAAGCAAGCATGTTAGTAATAGAATTGAGACAAAAAACATCAGATTGTGTAGATTGTGAAGCTCAAAATCTCAAGCGACGTTTTACATCGAACCAAATTCCTGCTACATCACAGCGATATAATTCACAGGGGAGGGAGCAACAAGGATAATCAGAACTTTCTTCACTTTATATGCGCTATAATGAAACAGTGTAGTAACAAAGCTTCCCACATATGTTCAAGATACATCTGACACTCTCAGAATCAACTTCTATTTCACCGGTGAACATCTTTACCTATTTATACTGGGTATCTAATCACACTTTACTGCCATGTCATGCATAACACCAACAGCCTTACTGCTCTCAAAAAATCCTGAATCCACCTCCCACAAGCAGTCCTCTTACCAGGCACCGCGGATTGTTGAGAAAAATGGGGGGGGGGTCTAAAAAGGTGCGGGGGCTATAACCGAATAAAAAGAGGATTTACTGGTGACTCGCTTCTAAGTATTTTGCATTTTTCGCAAAAATGTGCGGGGCGGGGGCTATAGCTCCCCCTGCCCTGCGGTGCCTGATTACGGCTTGCTGAGCTTGTTCTTACCAACCACAAATGGTTTCTCATTTGATGATCACTACTTTGCTAAGTTACTGAAGTAAGTAGCCACACGGTTACCCATGAGCAAAGTTCCCCCCAGAACAATTTTTGCGGTCAAATCCCTTACAAGTTTTCAAACTTTATTTTTCCATAAAAAGACTCATTGCTAACAATGGGCCTTTGCGAGCGTGGCGATGATCCAAACAATGGCAGTAAACTCCTACGGATTAACCAAAATTGATTTCAGACTGCCTAAAAATGCATTTTGGGATGCTTGCGTAGCACAGTGGCTCATTGCTAGCAATAAGTCTTTAAATCTAAAACACAAGCAGAAACAATATGAAAAATTGTAGCCGGCCTAGAATCATGGTCATAAAACCAAATCAGAGTTTAAAAAAGTTGTATAATGAAGTTTGGAGAATTTTCCAAAACGAGGCCGTAAGTCGAATTTGTGTATTGAGACAGAACTGCTTGATTAAAGCCTGAAATGCGATTAATGTCTAATTAGGGTGGAGTGGGGGGGGGGGGGGTGCAACACTCCCAGCCTCTATGTTTCCTACGCCTGTAAGATTAGCAAAATTAGACCAAATTATGCTCGCAACTTTGTTGGCTACGACGAGCATCTAATCAGCCAGCAGTATGACCCTCTACATCTCTTAAAACGTTACATCGATGACACTCATTGTTGTATCCTGCTTATAATATGCCACTGGAAATTACAGGCTTGACTAGATACCACTCCTGGACATTCTACTATCCATCACTGATGAATCAATTTCCACATTGATATATTACAAAGCCACCGACACTCAGTCACTCACAGGTGTCTCGTCTCATCTTCATCACACTCAAATAAAACGTTTTCTCCATTTTCTGAGCTCCTTCATCTTCGGAAACTTTGCTTGAGTGATTTGCAAACCTTGCTTTCGTCGTGTTAGAGTTCTGACAAAAAATTCTCTAAACTTCTGATTTGATTTTGTAATTTATAAAACACAAACTGATTACATGCTAATTTTTGACACTTTACTTTGGTACTCAAAACTACACCCTCTTCTCCTCCTCAACTTCTCCGACTCCCTTCCTTCTCACAACCCTGTTTTTTCTCATTAGGGACCGGGGGCGAAGTCTCTACCAAATAATACTAATCTCTTTTTATAAACAATGGCTATCCCTTGAAGGTTGTCAATAATGCTTTGGAAAAGGTAACTATGGTTTCCTGCCAAGAGCCATGAAGCCTCGAAAGAAAAAGCAAGACATGGAGAGCATGCAATAAATGCCCATATGCATATCAGTAGCTAGTTTCAATATACCCAAAACTCCAAAAATCCACCCACAAAATATAAAGCTTATGCAGGACCCTCTTTCTAACAAAATTCTTTGAAAATTTCATCATATCTAGCTGACTTTCCACTCTGACATTTGACCCTATTAGAGCCTTCTTGATGGATACAACTCGTATTTTCCCCTTAGTGCTTTCAAGGCTTGATCAATTCAATTCAATTCAGTGCAATTCAAGCTTAGTAGTTTTCACGACTGTGAAATAGTTTTGTTTATACAGTTTCTCTAAATTTGTTTATAATAGCATATTTTTGCCCTAGATGAGGGATCATGTTGAAGCCCAGTGTAGCCTGTGCCTCCAGACCCCTAACTTGAAAGCTAGGGGCCTGGAACACAGGCTAGCCCAGGGGTGTGGTGCTAGGAGGGGGGGGGGGCGTAAGAAAAGATAATCCCTCAACAAAAATTGTAACTCTCAACTGCTCACATTTTTATAGTCTAGGTACCAGAGCCCCATGATTCTAACTATATTTCTGAAGCTAATGATGGAGCCTCTGGCACCCAGGGCAATATTTTTGAATCTCCCATCTTATCTTTATACAATACTCAAATTACGCCGTACAAAAAGTTAATATTTTGACTGTGCCACCTTCGCCCTATCCTCCAATTTTTAACCTGAAACCATCCATCTGACGTGCCTGACATTGATTCCTGCAATTGAAGTTTCAACAACTTTTGTTATGCAATCCCCAAAAATGTTAGTAATAATTCAGTACTACTGATAAATCCACTTAAGGATGAATATAAGTTTAAAAACAAATGTACGGAAATTGAAATATATTCCTGATAAATGTAACAAAGTTCCATTCTAAAATTAAATCATATAGAACATTCAAGCAGTTATGTGATATTTTATATAATTTTGAAAGCTAAATCAAATACAAAATTATTGTAAAGTTCGATGGACTAAAGATCAATTGGAAATAAAGCCTTTTAAAGTAGATTTAGCTTTATGCCTATAATCAATAATCCTTTATCTTCTACTGTGCTTTGCAGTGACTGTGCCAATGTGATCTAGCTATAGGAAAAGGACCACATGGATATGCCCAAGCATAATCGGGTGGATTTTATTTAGACTGGACAGAGGAAAGATTTTCTTCAAAGAAAAAAGCGCTTTCTTAGCGTCATGTTCAAGTCATTGATACTCTTTGTAAAAGAAGAGATGCGATTGTGTCATTAACTTGCTTGTTTACCTGACAGCTCTCTAGCCCAAATGGAATCGTTGATACAAATAATGAAAAGAAGAGAACTAAGACAAGATCCTTGTGGAACAAGAAAATGTAATTCTTCCATTCATGACGTAACACTATTTGGTGAAGCAAAATTTGGGCTTTGAGAAATAAGAATGAGCTAAACCAACCCATATTTATTTCTATTTTTACACTAGAAATAGATTTGGGATTTGAGAAAGAAGGAAAACTTTCTTTAGACAGTTTTTAAGGCCATTTTCTTAATAATTGTACCACCACATTTTTTTGCAAATGTATAAGAGACTAAATACAGAAGACTTACTACGCGCAAGGTTCAATCTCACAAGAATCAAAAGGAAAATCAGAAAACACGAACTGAAGATCTAAATTGGCAACATACAAGGCACCCTAAATGAAAAAATTATATAGGATTGATTTAATAATCACTATTACTAATCACTATACAAGATACTAATCAGAATCATCTAATCAGAACTCACATAAGCTAAACTGCAAACATTTAGATGAGCATATAGGGACACTTTTGGGATGTTTCGATTTCTTTGGACATTTTCGAACTCTTGTGGAACGGCAGTTTCGGACAGGGTTGGCTTCACGAGGCCCCCCCCCCCCCCATAGTGATTGTGATTCACGCTTTCACGCACAATTTTTTTATTTTTCACGCATTCACGAACTGCAAAATTGGATTTTCACGCACACGCAAACAATAAATGTAATATAAGCTATTGCTTATCAGAGCTCTGTTTGAATGACTACAACACTACTTTCAAACTTCGAATACTTATTTGAGATTTAACTACTATTGGTTTATTACGCACCAAATTGAGGCAATTCTTCTAAATTATCATTCGAAATTTCATTCACGAATTCACGGATGGTTAAAGCCTTTTCACAGCATAACGCAAGGAAAACTGATGATTCATGTTTCACGTAGTAATTTTAATTCACGAAATCACGCATAGAATATCGAGATTTCACGATTTCACGCACGAGAATATGGCATATAACGCATCACACAAAAATATGGGGCTCCCCTTCACGGGTGAAGTCAACACGACTCTCGTATTCTTAAGGGTATCCAGAATGCTTTCCTTAGTTCGTAATAGGCATATGTAGAATGAGCTGGGGCCGGGGGGGGGGGGGAGGGGGGTTGGGTTAGGGTATCTTTTACAATTTCTCCATTTTCATACAGCATGAAGTAACAGTCCCCTAATCACGATATCGGTGCCGTTTAAAGGACAGTTTTGCCCTGGTATGAAGGAACGGGATTTTTGTTCTTGTTTTAAACAGGTACGTCGGAAGCACTTCAAAGGTGGAGGGGCACCGGAGGGGTACCATGTCGCAGAAAAGACTACCTTTTACAAGAGGTTACTTCTTTAAGAAATGGGTATTCTCCCGAAATTTGGGAGGTATGCGCCCCTTGTGCATCCCCGGTACTGATGAAATATTTCAGTCACCCACGGTCCCATGAAATTTCTGTACAATGCAGCCATAGAAACAAATGCATGTATGAAAAATAAAATCATTGGGTTTTGTTTTTCTGACGCCCTGTTGACTGCGCCTCCATCTGATAATGCAAGCGTCAGTGATTGGTTGAAAAGCAACCAATCTGAACTTTTGGTTCTTTTTTTGATCATGCAGAATTTCAGTTGATCATTTTCTTCCAATGCACCATATTGGCTTGAGTGCTCAGGGAGACTTCTAAAAGCCTCTAGCAGCCAACTCCTACTTATGAAACACAGAATAAGTCAAAACAGCTTTGCAATGTGGTAAGAAGTCTGCACTGGTTCATTCAGAGAAAGCCAAATTCCATTGAGCACCTCGAAGTCGAAGGCTCTCGTTCTGTCAGTTTACAATCAATCGTTCTGATTCCAAAAACAAAATACTACATAAAATGTCTACAATAACGTTGCGGCAGAGCAGCCTAACAGCAATTACCAATAACAGAAATGAAAGGCATAGTGGGAAGAAGTCAAAGCTTCAGGATACGAAAAACAACATGGTGAAACCGAACAAGCGAGCAGCTCTCGGAAATATCACAAATGTTGCAGGCACTCGAAAGCAACCGTCTCGAGCTGCAAAACAGGTATAAAATAATTAGCAATTAAGTTCCAAATTCATCATATAAATCATGTAGAAAACGAATTGTTTTTCAAGATGAAAGTTTAAGCCTTGAATTCTATTCAATGGTAACGGTTTTTGGCTGTTGAACAAAAGTCATAAATAGCGCCAAAGAAAAGTGCGCCTAAAACATAAAGGTGTCAAGAATGCAAAAAGCTCACACCAAAGAGGAGCTTTATAAGAAATTTATAAAACTTAAGACAACTGAAACATCCCTCTTTTACACGGAATTTAGCTATATTATATGCACATTCTAAAAAGTATGAGTTCTATTCATTAAGTTGGAGCTGTGAAAGGGCCTAGCCAACTTGGCACTCTGGTCGAAGGGTGCCATCTTTAGTAACGGTGCAACGCATAGTTTCACTTTTCAACGTCTACAGCTCCTTAATGCAAGGACTATGTAATCGAAATAAAACGTTCATATTGTTAAATCATGTGTTGACACGAACGGTGAAATTAATATTTTATTTGTAAATGAAACTGGGTTGTGGCAGTAGACCACAAGCAGCCAGTTACTGCTTGTCCACACTGTACATTTTATTGCAAAATTTTCCAATATTTCAAACAACTTTCCGCATTTAATTGTCAAGGTTCCAAACGTAAATGATTGCAGGGTTTAATAAGTTTATTTAAACATTTTCAAGCAACTTTCTAAAATAAAAAAATAAATTTAGCACCATTTTTTCATGACACGAGAGCAACTTTGAACAGCTTCTTTTCTGCAAATGATATGTCTTTTATTTCTATCAAACATGAAAAGTTAAACAACTTTCAGGTGAAATATTTTGTTTCTACTCTAGTACTGTAGGTATATAACTCATATGTGTAAATGAAGGCCATACCAGGAATAAATTTGCAGGCATGCAGTCAGTAGCACTCCTTGGCAAATTAAGGAGGGCAACGGGGAGCTATTTCTAATTTAGCATAATGAAGTTTTTATGAACTTTTATTGGAAGTACAAAATTTAAAATCTTTGCCCATTTTAAAATTATTTATTTGCACAGGGGTATACATTTTCTTTTTTCAAAGTTATTTTGCAAATGGAATATAAAAATTTTATTAGAAAGCACAAAAGACATAAAGAGAGGGGTTTCTGAAATGCTATCATTTTTTTTCTCAACAATCTAGAATTTTTTTGTATATATCTCCAGTTTTCTGGTGATCAAATTTTGTTCCAGCAAAAGACTTAACAAGAGCACAAATTCCTTGCAGATGAAAGGACAGCAGGCTAAAACATTAAATTAATCATCAAAATCCATCTCAACTTCTTGAAAATGTTTGTTGAAACCATCCTGACTTTTGTTTCCTGCCTCTGAATGGCACCAAACTCATTTTTCTTCAATTTTTTGCAGAAATTTAATCCCCCCTGACTGAGTCTACCTGCTCAGGGGCAACAAGAGGGGGGGAGGGGGGTTGAAGTAGGGGCTAAAGGTCTGAGGCCCGTAAAAAGTAACAAAATCTTTTTACGGTGCAAAAAAGCTACCATTTCAGCTGATTTATACGGAATCAACATCTGTAAGTTTATCGCAGAGAAATGTCCACATGCCCTTGAATCATCTAAAATGTTTTTGCACATTCTTGTAAAAATCCTAAAAAAAAATTTAAAAAAATTGTACCTAAAAAGGGTGTTTCTCTTGTTCTCCGGGAGACTAAAGGGCATGGCCACAGGAGATTTTCTTAAAGGACAAGTGACACACTTTTCACCCTATCTTTTCTTTTCATTAACTTATAGATCATCGTTTAGAAGTAAGTTTTTCCTGGTTTAGAACAAAAAATTCTAATCAGGGGGCGCAGAGGGCGCGATTTTGCTTTTTATCACGTGACCCTATGACGTACATTGTGATAACTCGGAATTTTCCTGTCATTATTAGAGAGTCTACAAAACACGACGCGACAGGTCCAAACGAACTAAATTCGTTTAGAAGCGTGTTGTAAACATTAATATTGCACTGTATACCAGTAGCAGCAATAACAGATTATCACAATCTACGTCACGGTGTCACGTGATTCATTTCCCGCCATAATTTTGAAAGGGTTTTTAAGTAGGAAAATGAATTCAGAAAGGAAAAATATTTCAACAACACTCTCATACAGCATTTTACTTTAAGTTAAAAGAAGAAGAAAAATTGGCGCCAAAAGCGTGTCACTTGTCCTTTAAGGGGATCCAGTTTTATTTAATTACCCCTGGGCCCAAACTGCCTCTCCACAGCCATGCCCTGCTATATTTAAACACTGGCAGTTAATTAACCTGCCTTGCTGGGAAACCTCGCTAGTCAGGATACTCGCCTCCATGTAAACAGGCCCTAAATATGATATGAAATGAAATAATTTTCATGTAAACAGGGACTAAGAATGTTTCCTATAAATGATGCGGGTGCCAAGATGTGCATGTGTGATTGCATGCCTTTCAAAGGATGGCCTGACATGTGTGTCTTATCTGAGAAAATTAGGATTTTGTAGGTTTTTTTGCAAGATGTTTTTTTAAAATAATCTTTTTAACATCCAGAATGTGCAAATTAATCCGCTAGTCACAAACGAAATCTACCAAGATGAAAATCAACCACAATTTTCGAGTAGCAATGCTTTTAGCATTTTTGTTGATGAACAGAAGCAGCCTGGATTTAACAAACCAGATGTTGATGTCGTACTACAATCATCATTATCTGAAACTGCCAAAGCAATTTCAAGACCCCCACTTGCTGATGTACTGCCTGATAATCTATTGTCAGGTTAGATTCATTATGACATTACTAAATTGTTTAGCACTGGTTGTTTGTATTTTGGAAGTTTAGTTGTGAATCATCCCCTCTTTTCCCTGTAAGTTTAGTTCTGGAGAGAGATTCACAACTCCCCACAGTGTGCAAGGAGAGTGTGCAGGGGAGCTCGAGCAATTACTTCCATCAAATTTTGAGCATTTTTGATTGTGAATAGTTTAACAATAAATTTAACAATCTACTATTCTATTGCAAGTGTCAAAGCTACATAATTGCTTGTATATCTGATTGCTTGTATGCCATCTTTTGCACTTTTTTGCTATCTTCAAATTTTTGTTGTAACTGGTTTTCACCAATTTCTGTTTTCTTTTTAAATAGAATCTCCTATGGTAATATCATCGCCCTGCAATACAGACTGTGTTGTAATTGGGTCAGATGAAGTGGTAAATTCGTCTGAAATAACTAACATTGACCAAGACTCTGACAAGCTTCTTGGTGTGTCTGAGTATGCTGAAGATATTTACAAATACCTACGGCAGGCAGAGGTATCTTTCTTCTTTTTTAGACTCCCCTGACCTTCTTTCTTTCAATATTCCTGTAGTTTGAATCAGTGGCGGACACCCCCAAATATTATGGGGCAAGCCATTGTTTGTTTAGCAATTATTTTACCATTGTCTTTTAACAACGATCATTGCCTTCCAAAATATTGGGGGGAGCTGACTGCCACTGGTTTGAACCCTGAGTGACCATTTAATATCATTTAAAGTCCCTGCATTATCAATTTCCTTTCATGGCTAAAAGGGGCTGTAAAAGTTAAACTTCAGAAAATCCAAAAGGCAATTAGCAGCAGATGCAATGAAGATGTTCTCTACATGTTTAGCTTTTAACACAAGTAAGGTAGGCTAAAAATGGTAGACCACTTGTAAGTAAGAGAGGAATTTCTCATTAGATTTGGTGATATATGCCAGTTGATCTTTATCTTTGCTTACAAAAATCTTATGCTGCCTCTTTTATTCCCACTAGGTAGGTTTGCCTGTGCGGACAATCATCTCTTCCACTCCATCTAATCCTGGGTATCTTCTTCCCATTTCTCTTCCAACTTGCCTGTTTTATTACTATTTCCTTTATTTTAGCTGAAATGTAGACCAAAGCCAGGCTACATGAAGAAACAAACTGATATAAATTGTAGCATGAGAGCAATTCTTGTTGACTGGCTAGTAGAGGTGGCAGAAGAATACAAGTTAATGGAACAGACTCTTTATCTAACAGTCAATTACATTGATCGTTTCCTGTCCTGTATGTCTGTCTTAAGAGGAAAATTACAACTTGTTGGGACAGCATGCATGCTGATTGCTTCGTAAGTTTCTCTATTAAGCAATGGTGTCTGTGATTTTGTTTCTCAATAATTCTGCCAACGTGCTAGTAACTCTAATAGGTTTTGGGAATTCTAATGAAAATATTCCACCCTTTTATAATGGTAATCTTGATTTTGACAGGCACCTCTCTAGCTATTAAAGGCAATATGTCCCAACACATTTTACTAGCCATTTAAATTCCCATTAGACAATACAATAGACTTATTGTTAAGGGCAAATCGGTTACCCTTCAATGTTTTCTCAATTTTAAACACGCTGCAGAGTCAAGGAACGGTTGACTGATGGGACATAGAGCCTTTAAGTCAACAGATATATCAGCTCTTATCATTGTGTAGATACAGTTATGAAAACTATTGTTTCAGGTCTGTCATAAAGTGCTTGATGCCATTCAGGCAGGGCTCTACATTCAGGAAAAGTTGCCTGATGATGGAATCAAGCATGAAACTGATGAGTTGCAACTTAGAACCATTCAGTTTGTTAGAACAATAGATTAATTTTCTTGTGAACTTTTGTAGATGCACCTTCTATTGTCATGTGTTTTGCTATGGTGTGAAAGACAATGCTCTAAGTATGTTAGAATTATCGCTTTCAATCTCATGCTGAATCTCTTTATCTAGAAAATTTGAAGAGATTTACCCTCCAGAAGTCTCAGAGTTTGTCTATATCACTGATGATACTTATACAGCAAAACAGGTAAAATGATTCTCATTAGATCTAGTTGTTCTGTTATGTAAAAAAATTATACAACTGAAGATTACCTCAGGCCTTGCCTTAAGACTTTTAGCTGGGGAGTAGTAAACAGCTCTCCTAGTACATTTTAAGGTGAGCTTCTCTTAGATATGAAAAAGTTGTGATAAAAAAATTCCTTTTCAAGGAAAAGAACTTGCTTTTTTGAGCAAACAGTATTTTAGAAAAACCAGCCTTTCAACTCAAATTGTTCACTTCAAGTCTTTAAAAAACAGTTCCAGACACAAGTGTCACTGTCCTTATAAGGTTAATCATATAATTTGTCATCTAGTTTAGTGGACTGAGCTTTACAGCTGAAAGTCTTTCATCAGAATATTGTCATCAGAGATTGTCATGTCACTAAAAAGTTCGTCAAAAAACATGTCAAGAAACACTACCAGCTCATTATCATAATTATTTTGTTTTTCAAGGTTTTACGAATGGAGAATCTCATTCTGAAGACCCTAAAATTTGATTTATCCGCACCAACAGCACTAAATTTCTTAGAGAGATACATTGCTGCTGCAAAGGCTCCAGCTGGAGGAAGTAAGCTTGAGTCTCTTGCTAGGGTAAGGACACCATATCAGTCTTTAATTGATTAAAACATATACATACATATATTTCATTTGTCCACTGAAGTAAGCCTTGATGGTTCTAATCTCATTCTAAAGATTTAAACTGTTTTGAAGTTTGTAGGACTCATGTTCAGGTCTTGCAAGTAGAGGTGCTCGAGCTTGATCAAGTGTACTAGATTTGCCATTTCAATATATCCTAGTAGAGAAATCCCTTTTTATTTTACAGGTTTTTGATTTTATATAGGACATTCTTCTAGCATTTCACACACACCTACTGTTTTTGTGCCCCAAATGAATTTTCCAGAATAGTAATTTAAAATATTACTTAATATGTCATTCTGCTTTGTTCTAGTTCCTGTGTGAGCTAACTCTTCAAGACTACGACCCTTTTCTGAAATATCTACCATCAACAATAGCTGCTTCCTGTGTGTGTATGGCCTCTAGTACTCTTGGTCTACCAATCTGGGTGAGTACAAAATAGTTTATTCACTATATAAAATTACTCTTATTTCTACTATGCCTGCGAGGTTTGGTCCCCGCACACAGCTGAATTGAAGCATAGAATTGAAATGGTACAAAAAAATGGAGCCCGTTTTGTAATGGGTGATTATCGTCAGCGGTCAAGTGTAACAGAATTATTGTTACATTTAAAATGGGACTCACTCAAATTGCGCAGATTATTATTTCAGTTAAAATACGTTCATAAAATGTTTACGAACCAGGTTGCTTTGAAACCCCTTGACTTTTTTTCATTAGCAGCTTTTAGAATGACAAGAGGGTCACACTCAAAAAAGATTATGCCAAAATTTGGAAGAGTTGATGCTGCTAAATTGTCATTCTTCTTTTCCATTATACCCATTTGGAATAGCTTGCCTGATAACATAGTTAATCAGTGTAACTCAGAATCCTTTTACAGTCTATGTAGAAACCATTTCAGCAAACGATAGATGCGTAGACATTTGTATCGACCCGCAATAGGTCGTTAAATGTAATTTTGATGATGATGATGATGATGATGTGTTAAAAATGTCTTCTTTTAAAGGGATCAATGTGTAATTTTTTGTTCTAGACACCAACATTGAGTTATTACACTGGATATAAGTTAGAGGAACTACAAAGTTGTGTTATAGATGTACACAAAACATTTGTTGATGCAGCATCTCATCAACAGCAAGCAATTCGGGATAAATACAAACTTGTTCGGTAAGCATGTTTTCTCTTTTCTTTGTATTTTTTCCCTTTTTTATAATTAATTAATTGTTGAAAGATCCTGGCAGGAAAAGCTTATACTTGTGCATCTGATAGAAGTCTTTTGATCTTTCAAAAATTGATTGATGGATTTCTGAAAACTATTTTAAAATGAATCCACAAATAAATTTTCTATGGCTGTTAAATCTTTGTCCACAAATGGGGTTAATCATTTGATAGCTTATAATATTTGGTGATAATGAAAAATTGTATCACTTTAAAGGATGAAGTTTGTTACTTTAAACATGCAATGATTAGCTACCTTCCAGGAAAAATGTTCTGGCGATAATTTTTTTGGTTGTTGATGTTGATTCTGTAAAAGTGTACCGTAAAAGCTTTATTAAGCCCCCAGTGCTTATTTATTTTTTTGTCCTAGAGGTGGGCTTATAAGAGAGAGGGGGCTTATTAAAAATTTGAAACAAGAAAGTTTTAAAAATACCCTTGGCCATTTTTTGTTGTAAATGTTCTGTGTTATAACTATCATACAATGTTCTCTAAAAACTGCTTACAGCTTCAAAGGTTTAATCAACCAATTATAAGGTCATCTTTATCAACATCATGGATAAATTGATGACCCCTGGACATCTTCAAAACAAATTTCGACTGGCTACTAAGTTGCACAAGTTAGTCTTTACATAGGCTGTATTTAATGCACACAATATTTTCATCATCACACCCGTCAAGAGACCCACTAAATACGCATGATTTCTATGTTTGACATCAAAGGCTAAAGAGGAGGGGAGGGTTTAATAGAGAGGGGGGGTTTAATGGAGCTTTTACGGTATTCCACAAATATATACTTTTGAAGTTGGCTAGTTGCAAAGCTTCTTCCTTAAGTTTTTGTCTTAAGATTCCCTCTAATAAATTTAAAATCTGCCCCTTTTTATAGAAGCTCTCCTTGCAACGCTAGTAAATATTTCTTATGCATATATTTCCTCTGCAAATAATTCCTTGCTTTCTTGTATCTAACAAAATGTATACAAGATAATTAGATAATGTATATATACAAGACAAGACAAGATAATACAATACAATCTTCTGTATAATTGGAGAAGCATTGTATTTATCTTGTCCTTGCAAATGATTCACACTACAGAATAATTACCAATATTATGAACAAACTATTTCATATTGTTGCTGAGAAATATTCCTATTTGATGAGGAATACTAATAAAGCTTGTTTGCTGCCATAAACTCAAAAAAGCAAGTTTTTTAAACTATCGTTTTTCAGTTAATGAATTGAAATTTCTTTTACTGCTTTAGGCATCACCAAGTGTCCTTAATACAACCTCCGGAACATCCTCCAGTATAACAACACCGAGATGGAGCACTTTTTGTACAGAATTTTGCAATGTCAGCCTTTGGCTTTGTTTGCTTGCATTCAATCACCATGGGATGACATGGGCCAATGAAATTAAAAGGAGCCAAATTTTGGACAACATCATGTTCTAGATAGCACCAGTGTGGTTTTACTGTAAATAAGTATCTTTTAATTCTCCACAAAATTTGCAGAAGGACAGGTTTATAAGAGAGATACATTCTGTACAAAGTAACTAAGTCTTGCCAATGATCTTCTCCTTTATTTTCATACATTACTAATAAAGCTGTCATTCTTATGCTTTGCAAATGTTTACAGAGGGTTACAATGCTTGCTTTTCATTTCCATTTCCTTTTCCATTTCCAAAATGAACTTTAACCCTTGACACAAGGAAACAAAACCAAGTAAAATTTGTCTTGGATTTTGTTCAAGTTTCACATTTGAAAGTGACAACAGAAGCAAAAGCAATTTTAGGCAACTCTCTCGTCAAATAAAGCACAGGTTTTTAGCAAGAAAATCCTCTGCAACCATTTAAAGTTCTTGCATTTGTCTTAAACTGGCAAATTTTTGCCATTTGTAGCCTTGTCGTATAACTGTGCTTATCAAAAGTACATAAAATTAGATGAGCTTTTATTTGTCTTGACAAAGTGTTCATAGCTTATAAAGAGCTTGTAAACTTATATCATAACATGTCCATTATATTTTGCTCTTAACTAAATCAAGAACGATTTATTTATAATCTTTGTGTATTTTCTTGATTGAATTCTGCCATAGTTCAAGATTTCATATACCAGTACAAAGACTACTGAGGTATTTTCAATCTTGCTTTAAAAAATGGCAGAATCAATTTCTGATATTTGGTAGCATTCATTAGTGGGGCTATTGTTCCATAATGTCCCATAAATGTTCCATAAATATACTAAAATGCGTGTGGAACAATATGATGAATTTAAATAACGATCAATGCAAATAAATTGTACCAGGAAAATTTTTTTCTAAAATAATCAACGACATTTCTAGCAAAGCCTGTTATCAAGTAAGATTGAAAAGCGATGATAGAACTAAAAAACATCAAAGGAATATGGAATTCGACAAATGGAATGGGAAGACGGATATAAGAGCTGGAAAAGAAATATATGGAAAAAGCTAATAAAAATAAATATATATATACATATACTCAAATACAGAATCTATGTATATGTATAAATATATGCACACTAATATGAAGAAAAGAAAAAAAGGGGGGGGGGGGGGGGTGGGTTCATTGAAGATAGGTAAACTGTTTATCAAGTCCAGAAGGATATAAAGTTCCAAGTTTAAAAATTATCCGTTTTTCCAGTGACTTTCTCTTTGCACTGTCCGTTGGGGCAAACAAGAGGCCAAGAACTACCACATCATCTTCTGTGTGATTCGCCAGGTTAAAATGTTTGGAAATGTTGCTATCAGGATCACTGTCAGGTTTGTTGTTGAGGTGGATTTTGTTCCTGACATTACGTAAATGCTCGCCAAACCTGTTGTTAATCTGGTGCGATGTTTCACCAAAATACAAAACATTACATTTGGTGCAAGAGATGCAGTAGATGACACATGAGGAAGAACAGGTGAAGCTTGATTTAACAGTAAATGACTTGTTACCATTAGAGATGTCTACAAAAATGTTGTTGACAGGGGCAGACATTCAGAAAGTCCTTTGAGAGTTAAATAAACATAACAACCCCCCTCTGGTGGTGCTTCATTGAAAATGGAGGTTTCCCAAAAATATTTAAGATAAAAATACTTATTATGTGTTGTACAACAAATTATGAATAAATACAGGTTTGAAGAAAATAAATGAAGAAACTAAGGCTTATGTAATTTCAAGCACAGCTTTTCATCAGGTGAAATTAATCTCTGAAGGTTATTAATGACATAGATGTGTCCGAGTGTGGCTTCTCTTCAATATTTTAGGACTTTTCAAGTCTATCTACTTGTTAATTTATTTGCTTCACTAAATGGTTGACTAGTGCTTGTTCACCTCTGGCAATACAATAGATTAGAACTCAACACTTGGGTATCTGTAGGTTGTGTTCAATATTTACTGGTTGCAATCTGCTCAACCTATTAAACATGACTGGGCTACAATGTGTTGAATCAGTTGGGTGGCCAAATCAATACAACATTTTATTTAGCAAGGATGTATGTTCTGATCACTTAGTTTAAGGACTAACTGATTCATGCCTAAAAACATGACAATGTTGGGTTGAGCCGCCAGTAATGACATTTTTATCGTTCCATGACATCTGCCTGCTGTAGGAGGGAATCATTTGTGCTTGTCATCTCTCCTTTTTGACTTTGTTTTGTATTTTTGTTTGTCTCTTTTAGATTTTTCATAGGAAGTTCTACTTAAACTGTCATAATGATACAAATCTGTGGTGTGTTCTTTGTTTGAATGTTTGCTTCTTTTCGTAAATTTGTCTTCATCTGTTTCAGTTTCTTTCTGTTTTTGTCGCTTTAATTCAGCTCTGTTAGCTTGCAATGTCCCAACAAGTGTGTTTTGTAGGAATCTTTTATTGGTTTTTGGAAGAGGACATGGTCGCCTGGATAAGAAAGAAATTTAAAATATGATGTAATAGATTCTGACTTTGCAAAAAGCAGCTTGATGATCAGACAAATAATAAGTTAGGGGAGAACAAATACATTGTGTTAATAGTATTCCAACTTCTATTGATGTGAATCCATTTGATGAAAATCAGAATATTGACATTCCAGTTTTTGACAAAAATCCATGAAAATACATTAAATTGATATTTAAGTTGAGATAGTATGAATCAATTAAAATGTTAATTTATTGTAATTTCATGATGTCTTTATTGTCACTGTACTTGTTATTTTTGTAAAATATGTTGTATAGTTGAAATCTGTTTTAATTGACAGATACTTTGTTGGTGGTTATAAAAATATATGATGGTAGGCCAAATTAACAAACCATTTTGATATTATGAAACTTGCTAGACATCTTTATTAACCAAAGTGCAGTAAAAGGTTAAACAATTTACGTACACGGATTTTCAATTTTTTTTATAAAACGTGCACTTTTGAAGATTTGGGTATATTTGCCATTGTAAACTCTAGATAAATATAAAATTACCATCCAACAGCACCAAGTGTCTCAGTCCGTGTCTTTGCCTTCTTTATATCTCTTAGTATTTCTTCTCTTGCCAACCTAGAAAATTAAGACATATGTGAATAAAGGGCCAAGGAACAGAATAAAAGGGGCATACAAGATAAAAAAATTGGCTTGTAGGAATTTGTAATTTGTCAATTATAGAAATTGAAAGAATAAAAAGATTTTAAACTTGGATTAGTCAGCATGACTGCAAAGACTCTAATTTTCAAAAATAAAATTAATGGACCCTGTTCTGAAAAATAGGCCAAACATCTTCAAACTAAATTTTATACATCAGATTCAGAATAATTATATGTAAGATATCTTGATCCTTGAGTGCTTGTGATATTGATTTTATGATATTAGAGCAGTTTGACTGGCTTACTTCATTCTCATGGAGCACATGTGGGAAGTTCGATTTATCAGACTGGCCTTCTTGTGCACCATGCATTTTCATTTAGTGTCTTGCAGTCATCCAAAAAGAATGCAAATTGGAAAATTGAAGAAATTGTTTTGTTGCATTTTCCATTGCCCACACAAGAATTTGAAAGATTGAGAAAATTTTTTGTCACATCTAAAAATGTAACTAAAATTTGTAAAGTGACAAGGTATTTGTTTGGTGCACCGTGACATAAGGGCTTGGGTGTAGTGGATGCAGAATGGCAGTGTGGAATCCATGTACCTTATACTAGATACTAGATATATCCAGCATGGACTAACAATTTCTAGCACTAGACATATTGTTTGTTGGCATATATCTGGCGTGACCTTTACATGGATTCCATCGGGGGACAAAATGTTAAAGGGGGCATAGTATTTATCTTTAATTGAGATCAAACTGCCCCAATGACGCCTGAAATGTGACAAATGTTGCTTTATTAGGGGCTTGCAGCCCTCCCAGCTAAAAACTCTCCTATGCCTATGTATGAAGACAAAGGGCCCATTTCTCTAATTTTGTTTAATTTATTGCCCTGGTCAAGTTTGTAGAAGCACCGTTTGTTTTCTGAGTCTGACCTCCAGTTATATTTATATAGTGCTAATTAGGGCACTAATTGAGAAATCCATTGAGGGAAATTGGTTTCCAAAAGTTGTTTGGCAGAAAAGAAATTAGTGTTTTGTCAAAATTACACAAAGTCAGAGCTGACAAATGATCTTAATTTATTATTTTCCATGCAGTTGAGGTTTTGCTCCACTTGCCTTCCCGGAAACTTTAAATTTTCATGTAAAATATCCCATTACAAATTTGTATTTCTGTTTTTCCTCCATACAACATGAATCTGTGATGAAATAAATGCCAGTTTTACCTCTCAATTTCGGAATCATCTTTACTTGCTTTAGTTCCGGAGGCCATTTTCCAACACGACAACAACAGCAGCAGTAAATTTCAAGTTGCAACCACAACAACATACTCTTTGGTTCATTGAAGAAAACATGGCGGCACAATTTAGTTTTGGCGCGCCAGCACAGAGCCAAGCAAATCCGTTTGGAGGATTTGGCTCCTCAACAACAGGCACATCACTTGGAACCGCCACATCAAACACAGGTCAGTCTTGATTTCTCCGACATGGGAAGACTTGTAATCATATCTCACCCACTTCCAACAATTATTTTTAACCCACTTCCAACTTGAGTTGAGTTGTTAAATTATTTTTAAACCTATACAAAATCAAATCATTCGATAAATTCATGGTTTGAAAATGAAGATTATTTTTGCAAAGAAATTCAGAATGGCTGTTAATTTATTACTCGTGCATACTGACTTTGGATTTCAAAGTGTATTGTCCTGGTTGCACTTAAACTTGACATTTCTGGAGCTCCAAATTCTTGCAACCCACTTTATAGGGAGTGGCTTTCCTACAAAGCCATACAGGAGCCACAGCAAGCCCCTGAGCAGCTTGGGCATTATGACAGCCCCCTTTCAAAAAATTATATAAATCCCGGCCTCCAGAACTAGTTGCAAATGAAAAAGCTCTCAGCTCTGTTCATTATTTATCGGCATGATTTCTTTGGAGAGTTTGTTGGAGAATTTTAGGAAGTAGACAGCTTGTCGGCTGGAAAACCTTGGCAAAAAATGGACAGTTCTGCAGGAGTGAACGGTGGAAAAATCATTGGTGCTCCCACCAGACTTAAGAGACTAAAACTGCCAGAAACAGACTTTTTAACAGTTCCTCCAAAACCAGATCAATGACCATCAGTGGTGAAGCCAAAGGGCAGGCTGGTCAGACTGAGCCTGAACAACAATTTTCAGTGATATGTTTTTCCCATCATGAGAAAAATAACTCTAAGGAAGAAAAATGATGTGCTTTTATGTGCCGGTGAAGTGCTTTTATTTATGGAGCAGTGGTTCACCGCTGATTTTTATTATGATCAAGGCCAGGCTCCCTGAAATTCACCTGACCAATGTCATAGTTTTCAATTGTTAAGGAAACAATAAGTTCGAGGGTAATAATTCTAGCCACTGTCTTGAAAACAATCAAGTGTCTTACTTCATTGGCTAGGGATACAATATTGTGTGTTTGGCAGAAATAATACCTAGTCAAAAATATAAATTTGGTCAGGCTCATTGCAAATGGCCTGACCTTGTTTTGGATTTCACTTCAATGCACATTCTGTCAAAAAGTTGTTATGGCTCACAAATTTGAGGTGAACATGGTTCAATTTTGTGATACTTTTACTGTAATTTGCAAAGAGGGAAGTAAAGGCATGGAAGCATTTCCAGTGCAAGTTATTTTCACTCGTCTGTGAAACCTTCTGGTATTAGGCTATCAATTGAGCAGAACCAGAGGATAGGCCCATGTTGCACTCAGAAGACGCAGAGTGAGGTATTGTAAGATGACTGCTACGATAATGCCACGCACTACTGTGTTTTACTGGCCCTCAAAGAACATCAGTCGTGTGGAAAGGAACTTTGTTGATATATTTGCTACCTGTCAGGCTTATCATGGTGAAATTTTCTGCTCAACCAAAGTGAATTGCATCGATTTTCTAACGTTGTTTGGACCTTCTTGATAGGCTGATCATGTTTAACATGGAGCTAAAATGTGTTATTACACTGCAGTTCACAATAACGTTTATTTTGTTGATTAAGTTAATGTGTCGAAATATAAACTTAAACAGTGTGAATAGTATGTTGTTGACTAATGAATCATCACAAACAAAAGGCATCTTTTGTGTACTACTGTACTTGTTGAGAGCCAGGGGGAAGAGTAAAGAAAATAAGAAAATTATTTCTGTGTGATTTTCTTGCATTTATTCTAAAAAAATTCAAAATTCCTTCTAAGCTAAATGATGAAATTGCTGTACTAGCCAATAATCAGAAGCCAGTCATTCTGTAAATTCTACACACTTTTGGTTGACTTTTGATATTACCATATGAAAATGAAATTTTCTACAGAGTTCTTTGACCATCGCTTACTGCTGGTAGCTCACAAAATGAACTAAATTTGTTGGAAAATTGTTCAAATTCCTTTGGTGGTACAAAACTTGAAAATGGCTTTGAAAAAAGCAAGCATTTAGTAAACTAAAGCTTTTTGTCTGACACTCTTTAGAGTTTAAAGCGTCAGAACATAGACTGAAAACTCTATGCTAAGAAATATATATACCCAGTTGTGGATCAAAATAGGCCAATCAGAAACACAAGCACATGACTGTAGAGGTTGACCAATCAGTGCCGCTTGCCTATTGAGAATGTTCCAATTCCCTTGTTCCACCATGAATAAATTTTCACAAGTTAGAAATAGGCGTTTTATTATTGGGCCTGGTTAAAAAGGGCGTGGCATATTGTATCTGAGCCTGACCGCCCTACCCAACCTGGCTTCGCCACTGAATATCATAGAGAAGAGTCTCACATCTTCATCAGGTGCTTCGACAACAAAGTTTTAAAATGTGATTTTCTGTAACTGCGTGAAAGTTTCTTGTCAGCAGTTTTTATGTAGCCTTATTACAAATCTAAGTAATACAAACAAGAATGGTATAACTATCTATTTTGGTTTAGGAGCACCAGAGAAAATTTGCCAGAGAAAATCTTGGAATTTAACTTTCCTGGAAATATTTTTTGCAAAAACCTTGATATTTTTCAATATGGCTTTTGGTCTGTTGTTCGGCAAAGTTCGGAATGATTCACTTCCATGTAAACAAAACAACATAATAGCTGTGCTTAAGGTACAAATATTTTGATACGAAATATGTTAAAATTGTTTTGAAACATTTTAGTACAGAACTACAGCCTTTAATTGTCCAGGAAATTTGCATAAAGCATGATTTTATCATAACAACCAGGAGATAAAACTGGAAATAATTTTCAGCTTGTTCCATAGACATCCAGCCTGGAAGGAGATCCTGTTGTGCTTTGGTGATCCTCCTTCTGCGTTAATCGTTTAGTAAAAGCCTAATTCTAATACATACGGAAATTTATATCAGTATATTCATAAATAGACCACTCATGAAAATTACTTGATGACATTAAGGCAGAGTTGTACATGCTTTTAGTGCAAAGAACAGTTTCTAAGATACTACATAGAGGTTCATCCTTATTACGTTCACCAGACAGCTATTTATAACTGTCCTGTTCTTTACACCAAAAGCCTCTGATGACTCACATGATTCTCTGGCATGTCATGCAACACACAGTATTTCCTCATAAGACCACAATTCTCAAATATTCAGTTCACTTTCCTTTTTCCAGCTAATGCCTATCTCACATTTTATTATCTTCATGATCTGTCATTGAATCTTTCCTTTGCTCTTTGTCAAATAGGTTTTGGATCTTTCGGTCTTAATACAGCACCAACAGCTACAGGTGGGCTTTTCGGTGGACTAAATACTGGTTTCAATGCAGGGGCAAAAACCACTGGGAAAAGTCTCTTTGGAACCGCCACAAGTACTTCAGGTAAGCTTGCTGACTTTATTCTAAACTGCAACGAGACATCAAGTGCAGTGCCTCTCTAGGAGGTTTAGGGTTCCTCTATTTTGAAATTCAAGAACGTTGTTAGACCAAACATCATTGTCTCAAACAAGCAGAGGGGTATTTTAGTATTTCTAGCAGTTTCTTTTGCCCCAGTTTCTCAAAATTGTCTGGTCTTCTGGTTATTTCACAAATGTCAAACCACAATATGGTCAAATTCATTGCTCATGTTAAAATCAATTCCATGCAACAACTTTGTTGTAGAGAATGACCCAAATTTCTTAAATGCGACTTGAGACAAACATATACAAGGAAGATAAAATATCCCTTAAACAGCAGGTAGAATTCTCAAATTTCCTTTTTATAAGCCTATCTTTTTGATAGGATGACATCGTATTTCTTCAGAACAATAAACCATTGTCTTCCAAAATCTTTGGTGGGTTGACTGGCTCCCCCTGGCCCGATTGTTTTTGTAGAGCTTCTTCTAACTTCAAATTGCACGATCTAGCATGATTTTCCGCAAAAATTTGTTGTCTTTATTTTGCAAATCCATCTCTGACTTCTCCTCTTACTGCTTTTAAGGCCTATTACTCTAGTACCATATATGCATTAAACATTAAACATATGCATTAATTTAGACTTTAGGGAAACAATTTTAGTTCAAGATGTGATGTAGGAAAAGGTCCCTTCAGAAATCACGTTTTTGACATCATTATATCAATGGTATATTTTATCTTAACGTATTGAAAGTGTCACAGAATCCAGCAGACAGCCTATCCAGCAAATCTTCCTTCTTACTTATCAATGGTACGTTGGGTGTTATTGTAAAAAGGGGTACATTGTGTATTGCCTGGGCTGTAGGTTTCCTGCCTGACAACATCGAATAAGATCAACTGCCAGTAAAAAGTTCGCTTACATTTTCGACAACACGAGAGAATATTCAGAAATATTTGTTGAAAGTCGATAAACCTCTCTTTTTTGTTTAATCTTCTAAAAGAAATACAAGTTGAAGTTATTTTTGGAAGCGTATTAATGACGACATGTATTAAATTAATAGAAACAAGAACTATCTTTGTATGTGTGTATTCATTACTTTTAGGTAAATTACAGGACTAAGTCAAAGCTTGTTAATTGCTTGGTCACCTAAAATAAACAAAAAGCAAAATGTCTTCACTAAAGCCAATCCATAATACTTTTATATAAAAGAGACCATTTACTGTTTGAAAGACAGTAAGCATAAAGAAAATAGCAATTTGCAAACAATTTTTTGATGGAACTTAAGTTGAAAACGTCTTTGGTATATTGATATTTTTTTTTCTCGAAGCCATTTTTAGCAATAAATCATTGCGATAAAATTTTCTATTGATTCAAATTCTATAAAAAAACTGGTAAAATCAAATAAAAGACTTTATTGCCCATTTATATAATGTATTTTAACATTATCTGAACATTAAAGCAGTTAAACGCTCAAATTGTTCTTCCGAGGTCGCTTCTCTTACTTCTGTTGGCAAAGAGTTCCATGCTGATGCTTCCATAAAATAGAAATATTTTTGCTTATTCATGGCCATTTCCTTCTTCAATAAAGTTCCTCCTGCCTCAAGGTCCATCTTGCCTTTACTGAAGGGCTGTTTTGCACTTTTCATGTCAGACGCTCACATGCAGGTGTTTTCTTTTAATAGGACTTCCATTTGGAGGTTCTGGCACTAGTGGATTCGGTGAGTAATCATCATTCATATTTTTTGTCATAATATTAATTTTTATCATATCGACCATCGTGTTTATCGCATTTATTGAATGGTTTGTTTCGCTGGAGAATCAAAATAGCGTTTGTTATAGATAACGATATTTAGTGTTTAGAAACGGACTGTTCTGAGTTGGTACTTCGAGTTTCACGCTTAATGAGATCATCAAACAGCCATGGTCCACGCTTAAATTTTCTTTAACGTATAATTGTTGCCTGGTGATCGAATTAAGCGTGAAACTCGGAGTAGCAATAAAGAACCGTCCTGTTCTATACACCATATCGCGTACATCTCTGCCTATTTGGCAAATAGCACTTTATGAGAGACCGGCAAACAGTAATTTCTATATGTTATAGATAATGTTAACAATATTTATTCATTTAGTATTTTAAAGTCATATAACAGATACTGCATCGATGTTTGGCAGGGTTTATCAATGATACGTTAGCAAACAAAATAGTGGTTTGAACTTATAAGAATGAGACGTCAAAATATAGTGTTTGGCTATCTTTCTTTTTATTTTTTATTACTTGTTAATCGTACTGTATCTTATTTTACATGTACTTACAAAAAGTGGTATTGTAGGTAGTAAAATGTTTAGGGCCTAGACATCTTTTGATGGCAAAATTCATTAGAATTGATGTTTTACGTATTTCATCAAACTGTTTGATAATCATTTTTGATCACTCTATTTTCAATAGTTCTATAATCTTAGTTTCAGTTTAGTTGTATTATGATAGAATACTTTCATACATTTCTTTATTAGGGTTATCTGCCCCTGGTTCAAAACATTCAAATCATGAATCATCGTCGACCATAAATCATGATTGTTCAATCATAAATCGTTATTATCATCGTAATCATGATTGTGATCACCATCATCACCTATGATGCTTAGCTGCCATAATATCCTCCTTTACAGGAACCGCTGCGTTTGGCACAAAAACAACAGCAGCAACGGGTTTCTCCTTCCCACAGCCGACAGCAGGCTTTGGTAAGTATGCAGAGATAGGCACTTAGACTGCATGCTTGCCATTTAGGCCGCCAAATTCTGAAGTTATACTGGTACCAAAGGATAAAATGTTTTGTGAAATAAATTTCAGTCCAAAAGTTTATTATAATAATATGTTTCGAATATCTGCAATCTAGACTACAAAGAGTTTTTACCCTTAGTCCAACAAGCAAAAAATTTGAAAGCCTTCCTTGATATATTAAAATGAGTTGCTAGAAGGATGTGACTACACGAATTGCTTTGTTTTCAAGAACCTTCCTCGTTGTATCTTTATCTTACTGTTCTACTGCAAGAACTGAATTAGGTGCGAGGATGGCTTAGTTAGGTTTGTTGACAGTAAATCCAAGGTGAGTCGCTGCAATTCCAGGCGTGGGAAATAATAAGGTGTGCACACATCAAGGGGACGGCCTTCTAAGGATCAGGACACCGACCGGGACATGCATAGCTTCTCACTGCTTCAAAAACTACCTTCGGGTGCTAGGAAGAAATGGAATATGAAACAAAGGCAGTATTTAAATAGAATAAGACATAAACATTATCATGAATAATTTTTATATACCAGTGACCGTTATTTTCCATTTGAAAATGCCTGATGATAGCATTAAGCCTAAAACTCAGAGTTGCAAGTTAGAAAGCTCCTGCTTAATTCACCAAAGCTTGCACAGCTATGCATATACGGCATCTAGCACTGTACTACAGACTTGTAAAACAGCAATTTTCTTTACCATATACCATTATACAATTTTCAAAAGTAAATGCTCTTTCTTTGTTGCTATGTGTGTCATATTCGAATTCAAATATAATCGTAGTACTAACTCAGGTCACTGCGGGCAGCTTGCTCGAAATATTTTTTTGGACCTTGTCAATCCTAGTACAGCTTTTGCAAGTACTGTTTATTGGGCTGTCCAAATGGTAACCAAAAATATTGTTCCATGAATCAGTATAATATAAAACATAGATTGGTAAGAAACAAATGACCAACATGCCCATGGGGAATCTGCCATTGATGGTCAGTTTCATGGGCGGAATGCCTAGAGAGCATCAGTAGGCCATACAGGAACACTAAAAAATATTCATCGCACAGTTGCGGTACCGTGTCATATTTCTTAGGCTGCATCTTTAGCATGAAGTAAAAAAATAAAGGAAATTTTTCGTTAAGAAGTTTTCATTACTTTATTGCAGACAGTAAATTTGAGAAGGATAAACTACATTTGCGGTCACACTTGGGCTTCATAAAAAAACCCAATCGTGTTTTGTCGAATAATTTGTAACTATCAATGGATTAATGTCCATGGCTGGTTTTAGCTCTTCTTTAGTTTTATGCATGTGCCTAACAGCTAAGAAAGTTGTTAGAATAATACTTTGGATATCCCTCTTTTTGCACTTTTACATTGGATTTAGTATGCACATCGTGAAAATTGTTTTATTGTAAGTAAATTGTTTTTCTTTAATGAAATATTTTTGGAATAATGGGTTTTTGGCAAAAAAGGACCGAAATCTATATAAAGATCTAAAAACCTCGAGTCAATCTTTGTCTGAAGACCAGAACGAAAGCTGTATATGCATCTACCCAAGGATAATTTCCAAAGCTTCAGCCAACATTTTGAATTTGTTTACTAAAATAGCTTTGTTATCCAGCCTGTAACATTAGTTTCCTCTTTCAGCAATGCAGCAGTCACAGCAACAGCAACAACAGCAGCTGATGCAACAACAACAGCAGGCATTAAATCCACTCAATGCCATGACAACTGCAATATCGATGCCGGCGCTTTTCGGCGATGAGAGGGATAGTATACTGGCAAAATTTAATCAAATTCAAGCACTTTGGGGTGCTGGAAAAGGGTATTATGCTGCCAATCAGCAACCGATAGATTTCACCATGGACAATCCATTTTGTCGTTTCAAGGTATGTAACTCATAATTCAGCCACCCTGATGCACTAGTTGACATGCTTTGGGAGGGGAGGATTGGGGGCTAGTTGGGTCGTGGTCCTTTTGAGATTTTGTGAAGCGTACAGATAGACTTTCCTGGAGCGTGTCACATCTGGGCCAAAATAATCACTTAACAGCTATTAATGTTAGAATACGGAAGGTTCATTCCATATCAAAATGGGAAAGGCATACGATCCAAAGTCCCAGAGTTTGGCTAATTTTGGTTGAGAAGTGGGTATTCATATGATAAACGCATTCGCAAAATTTTACTTTGAAATCTCTAGTTAGAATTCAAAATTGCAGGCATAAAAAAGACCAGAACCAACGAAAATTCAAATTGCTTTATTTTTTTAACTTTTTCCTTTTCTCCAATAAAAGTTTACATGAAACATACGGAAGCTACAAAACGATGCCGCAGAGGGCATGGAAATGCATAGCAACCCTGCGACCATAGCGTTTAATGTAACAATTCAACATTAAATATAAATCTGAGTTTTAAAGATTAAATAATACAAATAACAATTACACAAAGTAAGAAAAAACAATTGAAAGAAAACACAAATGACACAAGTGAGGAGGTTTTCAGCAGCAACTTATCGAAATCGTTTCGAGGCACGAAGGTTTCCTCGAGAAATTTCTTATTTGAACCAAAAGTTAAAGTTTCGTAAACATCCAAGAGGATTTCGAATGGGTTTTCATTTGAAAGATTTTCCAATCCATAAGCTCGCAATAGCGCATCTATTTCAAGAATAGTAAGAGATTGTGAAAATGAAATCTTGGATGTTTGTTTATCTCATGGTTACCTAGACCTCTACTAAAGATGTGCGAATTCTGAAACTTAGGGATAATAAGTTGGATAATATTTTGTTTTGTTTTTCTTTCATTTTCTGTATTGCTTCAAGCAACGAAGAAAGAGGTTAAAAAACCCTAGCGCACCCTGATGCGGACTCAGCAGTATTGTTCTCTTCCAAGTATGGATCCTTAACATTTCATTTATCTTTTCAAAAGTTAGTCAAATTCTAATGCACTGTGTCGTAATTTCTAACAGACAATTGGATACAGCTGCCTTCCGAATGCAAAGGACTCGGAAGGACTCGTTGCTCTAGACCTGAAACACAAGCTGGAATTTGTCAAGACAAATCAGCAGCAACTTGTAGAGAGTCTGCACAAGGTACTTGGCAGCAAACCCACTCTGGTCGTTTGTGTCGATGGTGTGAGGGAACTACCCGAAGATAAGTAAGATCTTCAAGCTCTATTTAGATTGTTTTTACCAGAAATGCTAGTGACCATTGTCCTTCTCTATTAAACCACAATCTATCAAGTATATCCTTCCATTCTTAACAATTGTGAGGCGTTTTGCTTAAAATATAAAGATAAAAGCGTATAAAGAAATACACAGTTGCCTAATGATTGCATTAAGCGATAAATTTGGAGCTGCAGTTTAAATCCATCTTGTTCTATACACCAAAGTTAACTTTTCATGCAATTTTTTTGTTCATCCTCCTTTACTTTTCATTTTATTCTATTTTATCTTTTTGCTCACGTATCATACCTTTTCGTTTTTCATTTTTCCAACAGCTGCTGAAGCCTTTTTTTGGCATGAAAGACCATTCAATGAGCTTCTTAAGGGAAAGTTTTATTGCTCTTCTCAAACGGTTTCAATTACGTTCTAGAACTGAAGTGATATTTTACGTTGTGGAGCGAGCAGCTAATGGAACGTCACGAAGGGTACCTTCAACTGAATTATACATGTTCCTCTCTCAAGCTAATTTAAAGGTAAATTATTTACTCATTTTATTAATTTGTTCATATTTTATTTATTAATTTTTAGTATGTTCTGTCTCGCATGCAGTTCCATAGGAAACAACATTATTCTCTCTGACGTACTAAATTAACTGATTATTCTAATTTATGCAAAGTTATTCCAATATGTGCATCCTTATGCAAAGTTATTCAAAAGCAACTTAGAATCGTCCTGTTTCATGCACCAAAGCGTGGACAGCTCTGTCTAAAGGGCATCAACTCTTTGTGACAGACATGTAAAACAGTATTTTCACTAAGTAAAATAAGGTTTTTTTATTGCAAGTGAGGTGCCCTTTTATAAGCCAGTGCTTGATGGAGCCTATTTCTGGGTATTTAAACCTCAACTTGTACTTGTATTATGTACGGCATCAATAAGGAATCTATAAATGGCTTTGAAAAAAGCAAACATTTTACAACATACTAAAAGCTTTTTCGTCTGACACTCCTCAGAGCATAAAACGTCAGAATAGGTTCCGAAAAAACACGATGGAAAAATATATACCCAGTTGTGGATCGAAATAGGCCAATCAGAAAAACGCAAGCACAAGACCGGTATAGTTGACCAATCAGTGCCGCGAGCCTAAAGAAAAATTACCAATGGAGTCCAAGAGAGAAAACGAACTCGTTTTGTCTACACAATGGCGGCTTTTTCGTTTTTATGTAGATTGACTCCAAAACTGCTAGATGGAAGGACGACCGGGCTCTGCCAATTATCCGAAACATGTCGTCATTATAGAGTTTTGCACAATCTGGGTTGTCTAAAAGATGTTGACCAATGGCAGAATCACTTGTTTTAACAGTGTTTCTAGACCTACAAGATCGAGGAGGCTGTTCTCTTTGGGGGGCAGTTTTGTTTCGTATGTTGGAAGGAACATGCTGTTTTATCCTATCCCCCAATCTTTGGGTTGTGCGTCCTACGTAGCCAGAATCACACTGGCACGTAAATTCATAAATGACGGAACTTTTTTGTTTGGTAGGAACGCAATCCTTTTGAATGGATGGAAGGGCTCTCCTAGTGCTGTAAACAATCCGAGGATTGACAGCAAAGAAACAATTGGTTATGGCTTGCCTAATCTGACTCTCGAATCGCAAGGAAGTGTTACCAATCCATGGTAGTTTCAAATAAACTGGGCACTTTTGCGGACCAAACTTTTGAACAGCCGAAAAACTTGCGATCTTCTCCTTAGTATAAGATAAAATGACGTCTTCAGGATAGCCGTTGTCCAAGAAGATCGTTTTGAGTTTTTCCAGTTCAGCGTGCAGTTTAGATTTCGAGCAGATCATAAGTGCCCTATGTACTAATGTTTTGAAAAGCTTTTAGTATGTTGTAAAATGTTTGCTTTTTTCAAAGCCATTTTCAAATTCTGTACCGCAAAAGAATCTATAAATATTAAAAACTTCATAAAACTTGAAGATTACATGTATCTTTATCATAGAAATTCCAGAAAGTATCTTATTTTCAGCTTGGGTTGACATAAATGTCAGATTGTTCAAAATTCAAACAACATTGCAACTACTTGATTTCTTTGAAGAAGTAACTCCTATGTTAGATGAACAAAAACGTGCCGACGTCTTCTACGTACATTGATTTCGCGAAAGCATTCGGATCTGTACCTCATGAAAATTGTTAATCAAAATCAAATCTTGCGAAATAGACGGGAAGATTTTTAATTGGATATCGTCCTTTCTAAACAATCGGAAACAGCGCGTCGTTCTTGATAGTAACGATTCTGCTTGGAGTAACGTCTTAAGTGGTGTAGCACAACAGGGTTTTCAATAATTTTGAAGCAGAAGGCTCACATTCAAAAGTAGGCGTTTATAGGTTTACTGAAGTTTGTGCAGTCTTACCAAAGTCAGGGTGAAAGCAGGCGGCAAAGGTTTGGTGAGTTAGCGGCGGACTTTCGCCGGTCGCCTGCTTCTAATGAAATCCCTGCCACAGGAAAGTGTTTTTAGGCCCGTTAATTTTGGTCAAATTTAATGAACAAAAAGGTACCGTAATGCCTCGAATAAGCGCCCGGGCGCTTAATCGAGGGGAGCGCTTATTTAAAAAGTAGATTTGGGTGCAAATTGTGTTGTTCATTAATCTCTCTTGTCGAATTGCCTTCTAATTATGTTTTCGTTTAAAGTTCGAATAGGCGCCCGTTTCTGAAGGTTGAAAGATGGCCGCTTATTCGAGGGGGGGGGCTTATTCGAGGGGGGGGGGGGGGGGGGCGCTTGCTCGATAACTTCAACTCTAGGTTCGCTTGTTCAATGCATCACGGTATTTATAACTTGATACAAGAGTTTAGTTCGACCATTACAAGAGACGACTGAAGCTATATGGAGCCCTATTCTAAATAAACAAGGTGGATTTCTGGAATGTGTACAACGCCGTGCCACGAATCTAGTAAATACAATCAAGGACAATTCATGCGGCGGTCGACTAAAAGAGCATTAAATTTACCTTGAATATAGAAAATAACGCAGAGATATGGTATTAACTTTTCAGCTGTTAAATGGTTTTATGGATGCTGATCTACCCTTAGTCTTTAAATTGAAGCAGAATAATATTCTTGTACAAATTAAATACTATTCAAATCAAATTTCACAGATTAAAACTATTCAATTATTCGAAGATTATTTTTTTGACTTTTTGGCAAAGAGTTGTTGATGACCGTAGCAATTTAACATGTAAAGCATGCGGACAAATATTCGAGCGAGCATACGATCGGCTAAAACATGCAGACAAATTCAAGTACACTTGAAACTGTCAAGTGATAGATCATAACAGGGTTTTATAGGTTCCCATGACCTTCTACTCCCTTAACTCCTTATATTGTTGTTAATATTAATATGCGTTTATTTTTTAGAGTTACTTGGCAAATCTTGGAGCTGAAAGTATGCTGCCAAAAACGAGTCTTTCGGAATCCCAGCTAGAAAGCTTTCTTGAAAATCCACCATTAGGTTTGTTCAATTTCTCATCTTGTCTTTGTAAGTGCAAAGAAGTTCATAAACACTCATTTTTTTACAAGAAACTTGCTATAAGAAACGAGTACTGGACAGTAAAAAAAATTAAGAAACTTCAGTACTCGAAGCAAAAAAATTAAGAAACTATTAAGTCGTGATAAAACTGAGAACAACGAAATTTTGTAAAATCCAAGAACATGATTGCCCTGATGGCCTAGAAATTAAGACACAAGGGATAACAATATACTTTCCACATCTAAATACAGCGTCAGAACGGAAGCGAATCTCTTGACGTGAAAAAAGTCACGAACATTTCATAACATCATTCATGACATCATAATTAAGAAACTCTTAAGAAACAGTGAGTATTTAAGGTTCAAGAACATTAAGAAACTGGAGTACTCAACATCGACCTTGGTTTCTTATTGAAAAAACGAGTGTACAGTATTAAATTCTTAGCAATTATGTTTCTTCTCTGTTCAAGGATGTTCTTCGTAGAAGGGGCGTATCCAAAAGGGGCAAGGAAGTGGTGCCAATGCTTAGTTTATCATCTATTGCTTTGATGTTTTTAACTTCGAAGATATAAGAATATTGATATACAAATTCATGCATATTAGGTATTCAATTCCTACCTAAAAATGTGCTTTCTAGGTATATTCACCTGAGTACCGCAGTGTGTCATTATTAAAAACTCCTTTTTAGAATTATTGATTTTTGACCTCACAACCTGAAAAAACGTTATGAAATATAAACCTGTACCTGCATTGATAGAGTTGGTGCAAGTTGATGTAATATGTGGAAGGGTTGGGCTTGGCTAAAATATTCATGTTGTTTTGTACTGGTTTAACGATTTTCGAACCAAGACCAAAATACAGTGGTTTTATTGGGAACCAGCCCATGCTCACGTGGCCATACCTCAGTCAGTTTGTAACATATTTAACCGATTTGACAGATTTAGGTGTATAGAGTTGTCAAGTCATGACGTCACAAAAATCTATTTTTAGATTTTTTGAAATTTTCCCCATTACCTGAAAGAGCATCATGAAATACCTCTAAATCTGCAAAATCAGTTAAAGGTATTACGAAATGGCTGAGATATGACCAGATGAGCACAAGCTCTGGCCCCATCAAACCTCGGTAATTTGGTCTCAGTTCAAGACTTTATGAACTGAGCCAAAATAACAGTAATCCGTTAGCAAACTTCAAATCTTCTTTTGGCCATAGCTCACCCAATTTCGGACAAATTTAACTGATTTTGCATTTATGGGAGTATTTTATGGTGTTATTTCATGTTATGTGGTCAAAATCTGAAAATTCTAAAAATTGTTTTTTTTGTAACGTCACACTTGAGAACTCAATTTCATGATGCTCTTTCTGGCCATGAGATCCATATTGAAAAATTTTAAAATAGATTTTTTATGACATCCTCATTTTTAAACTCTTATTCATTAGACGCAGCTCAACTCAAATTTCTTGTTATCATATTAAAAAAGACAGCAACCTTTAAATGTAATCGGGATAGGGGTTGGTTTGTAGATGAATGAAGCAATTAGAGGGGGTTCAGGAACGTCCTGTTTATGAAATCACAAGAAATTTTGTCGTCGATCAAAGTCCCATTCAACATTTTCACTGGTACCATTCAAATTGACTTTGTACTAAACAGAGTGGTGATAAAGGGTTATCAAGTTCAGGGGTCGAAATATGTGATGTGATGGCTTATGTGATGGAGTCGAAATCTTATCTTTGTATCATCAGCTTTTTCTTTTGGCGAAGGAGCATAATTATAATCTCTAAACATTAATTGATTATCCATGCAAAGGGTTAATGTTTTTGATAATAGTTTTATCCAAATGATATTTTTGATTAAAATAATCTTGATAGTCGGATAAATGAATCATACTTGTTGTCAGTTTTCCGAATCCGAGTTTACTAGCTTAATTACAAGCAAAAACAATATTTTGACCCCTATGGATTACGTCGTTTAACCCCGCTAAGATTTCGTTTCAGTAATTTAAAGGAACACGAGTTAAGACATGAATTTAATGACCGAATAATCTTAAGGTGCCGCCTATTCGATCATCGTGTAAAAAACATTACACAAGTTTTTGATAAGGATAATGTTTTTAAGAAAATACAAGCTTTGAATAATCCGACTCTAAAGAATATGTACGAGGATGACTCAATGGTTAGGGCCCCGACATGACCAAACTTTCACCCCGAGTGGGCAAAGTCGCCAGTTCTCTGTAATTCCAGGCGTAGGAATCACGAGGTGTGGTCACATCTAGAGGAAGGACCAGGACACTGCTCGATAAGCATAGCTTCTCAGTATCCTAAAAACTACCTTCGGATGCTAGATAGAAAAAAATCAAATATTAAAAGAATATTGCTACGTTTCAGCACGAATGTTTGTGCCTCAAATCTAACAGTTACCTGTTTTTCCATGTTCACGACAGAAAATCGATCTTTTCAAGAAGCGTGGTGCATATTTGAGGATGTGTAAGGTTCCCTCGAAACCATATCAGGTTAATTAAAGATAAGAACACTTTGAGCATTTATCCAGGCTCAAAACGAAAAATTTTAAGAATACTTAGGCTGTAATAACATCACAGTTTTGTTACAAAAGAGAGTCTGCTTGTTATTTGCTGCTTTAAATTGTTCACCGTGGCTCGTTGTGTCCAAGTATCTGGAATACCATTGTTTTCGGTCCAGATATCTGTAGACCAGGGTTGGTTTCGTAATTCTTTATAGCGACAATCATTCTAGTGACATTTCTAGTGAATATTCAGGCTGGAATAATGAATAAAAACTTTTGGCAGCTATAGAATTCATTGAAGTTACAATTCGATTTTGATGTTTGGCCACGTGATTTTAGGGTACCTGTCAAAGAAGCTGCATCTTCTTGTTTTCTCTTTCTTTGATTATCAAACTTGTGTTATCCTTTTTGCTCGTTTCTTGTCTGGCTGCACAGGAGATGTGTATGTACACACGCATGGTTGGTAACGCGACGCTAGTCTAAATTCATATTGCGAATATTTCGTGTCTATTGGACTGTTCTATGCCATTTTTATTTAGATGGCGTAATGGAAACTCCAACGAGAGCCCGAGATATCTAATTCAAGCCTGCGTACCATTAAAAGGCCTTTCAAGGGTTAATATTAAGAGTTAACAAAGGCATGGAAAGTTTTGTCTGGAGCTATTGCTGAGAGTTGTAGTGTAGTGTAGAGATACGTGCTATGTATGTTCACTTAGTGAGCAAAAGTATTGCCCAGGCTGAAACAGAAATGGTGGCACTGCAGCAAATTTTTTTAGGAAACCTAATTTCAAATTTCCACAGCAGGTTTCACAATAGCTATAAGATGACTTTTTAGTTGGAAAATAATGCAAAATGTATCAAGATTTGATGATTCTCAATAATTGAATATAATTGAAATTCATCTTATAAGGAAATGTTTTGTTCGTTTGAATCAAATGTTTTAGTGACAAAACTCGATCAAGTTTCGTTTACCAATCTTCTTAGATCAAACAAAATCAAATTTTAGTGCTCCTGAACTTTTCAATGCCCTTTCTAGGTTATACCTTTCGTCTAGCTCCGATTAGTGAGATAACAAAATTAGATAAAAAATTTTGATACTCTTTTTAAAAAAGCAAACATTTGAGTAAACTTGCACAATCTGGGTTTCCCAGTAAATGCTGCCCGATATCCTTTTTTATAATCATCCCTGACGTTAAGTTGTTGAGAAGTTGCATCATCTACAAAGAAGTAATTCGTTGACATTAATATAGCCTAGCATTTCCAAAGCCAAATTTCGTTAAGGCCAAATTGAAGGAAGGGTAGAGAATTGAAAATTCTTACATCAAAGATTGAAAACCTTACATTAAATATACTTTTTATATGTTATTTTCTGTGTAATCGTAAGCACTTGGCGATGAAATAATAACGACACATGCGTTTATTTCCTCAGGCATCGACCCAATCATTTGGGAGCAAGCAAAGAAGGATAATCCGTTACCTAAAAGGTCAGCTCGTAGATTGTTCATAAAACATTTTCTGTTTTATGTATTTTAACAAATTTTTTTTCTGAAAAATTTTACGGGCGAATAAATATAATTTAAGAGATAGTCTTTCAAGAACAAGTACCACAGCTCGTTGTTCTTAAACGTGGAATTGCAGTGGGCTGGAGACTCTCCTCACTCTAAGAAAATGTTTGGCTTTGACAGGGACATGTGTCATAACAAGAGTCTTGGATCTTTAGTCAGCAACCGTAGCCATTGAGCCATCCTCGCACCTGCAAAAATATTTTCTCCCCCCCCCCTCCCTCCGAACCCATGCAAAAATATGCTCGTTTCTTTATGCTTGATGATAATGATCAATTAAGTAGTTTTTCGTCATATTCTAGTAGGCAGAAGCATCGCCAACGTTGTTTTGCATACTAGGATGAAAAAGAAGAGCCGTAATTCTCTCAAGCCACTGTTTCAAAAGAAGTTTTTTCCCCCTCAAGCCATCCCTGCTTGGACAATCCTCTAGGGGATAAGCTCTACCCAGGGGCTAATGGGTAGGACAAACAACATGTTCCCATGAGCATTGGGAAGAAAATTCCCGAAAGGATTGATATATCTTACAAGCTTTGGGTCCCTTAAATTCGTTTATCATATCTTGAACACCAACCTCAAAGTCCAGTAACATCGAACAAATTTTTGCAGGGGCCTCATTAGGTTGGAAGCCCGTAGTTTTTGAACTAAATGTAACTTTAGTCCGTTACGCCACTGTTTGCAATACGTTATTTCAGGAAACAACGCCCATGAAACTATTCTGTTAATGCCCCAGGGCTGAATCTTGTAAATAATAACATGAAACATCCTCTTTATTGATTGTTTTTTGTTTTGAATATAACAATATTTTGTAGACTCATACCCGTGCCATTGATTGGATTCTCAGAGCTTGTCAATCGTCTTAAACACCAAGAACACGAAGCAGAACAACATAAAAATCGAATAGATGTGAGTCTGGATAGAATTTTTTTGTCGGGTATTTTTACAAACTTCCAAAAATGAAATATCTACAACTTATAAATATTGGAATTGAGATTTACCTTTTGTTGTAGTGTTCTTACATTGCCCAAGGCATAGCTAGTTTTAATTTCTTTCGATTAAGCTGCAACCCAACATTTAATAAATGATATTGCGAAATTCGTGAGAGAAAAGGCAAATTACAACGTGTCGCTTTTTTTCATCTACATCAATGCTTATTTGAAGAATATTGAGACATTGTTCGTGAACGATGTCAAGTGAAAACTACCTTCTAGTCAAAGGCTTCACACAAGTTTGTTTTGTTTGCAATGCGATGCCTTAATGGCGTAGTTTTTATAGCCTTATTCCGTTGTCTTTATGATTCTGAAGTGTAGTCCGATAGTTAGCCGAAAATTGTCATACGAAAGTTTTTAACCAAAAAAAGTCGAAACACCACATTATTAAAAAGTAAAATTGTCAAAACTAGGCTTAGATTTCAACGCCATTGTATCGGTAGGGTCACTCCTTTTCTATCCTTTTTACCTCACCCCGTTCCGTAAAGTCGATTTTTTCAATTTAAGAATTTGTGAACTTATGCCGAGTAATTTTTCGCAAACAGTCCAAGAGATGCTGAAATAAGAGGGGAGGAAACGTAGAGGGAAGGCAACAAAGCTGTTGTATTGTTGTGATTTCGTCAGCATATTGACATGCAGTGCACTAGCCATTTTTGTCATTAGTTCTAACACTACCATACATCGTTGTACCCCAATATTCAAATTTGCAGCTTCTTCATGGTTACAAGTACCCCAAAAAACAGCACCCCTGTAGCACGCCCTTGCCATGTGTCTCCCCCGCACAGTCTTGTAATCTTGTCAAGCCATATCGTTAGACAAAGAAATCTCTTGATGGTGCCCTGTGTTTTTTTGGAAGATCTCAAAACGAACTACTGTGAACTCACATCGCAATATGTTATAGAGAAAGTTAAAAGTGCATCACCTAAATAAGAACAATTATTCAAAGAAATTTTATAGTTGCTTCTTTCTTATCTCGTGTTGCGTTTTTTCAGCTGATGTTTGAAGAGATCGGTCAACTCCAAAGAGCCCATTCAACAACTATGGCGAAGCTTGCGGATTACAAACGGAGGCACATAGAGTTAGGCCACAGGGTTCTTGAGGTATCCTTAACGGGTTATTTCTTCTTTGGCCTTGCGTACAATATGTCCCCGCAAATTATTGCCTACTCTTCAAATGTCAGACGTATCTTGTATTGGTGCATATGGTTATTTCAGGTTCAAATTTACTTGTTCAAAGGATTCATTCCTTGCATGAAATGGTCTGAGGTAGTTTGTCTGAGGCATTTAAAAATACAGAGATTTGTTGCTCTAAATTTCCAAAAGGAGACTAAATTACAAAAAACGGAGGGTCAAGATCCAGGAAAAATTTTCATGATGATTCTTGTTTTATTAAGAGGCTTATATCTTTCCCAGCCTTAAAAAGTTCTTAATAAAGGAACTGCCTGTAGGTTCTAAGACTCATGGGCTTTTCTTTCTTGGGATATGCTGTATATTAACAAACTTTTATTAATATATATATATTATACAAACTTTTTTAAAGTCATTAAAATATTATATTTGAATAGATATCAACAGATGTGTAGTTTTGTGTAATTCTTTCTCTATTTTTACGCTTTGCTGTGTGGACATGGCGGTTTTTAGTTGCAACTCCGAGTTTCACTGAAAGTTTCAAAAAAAGTCCTACACAGTATCGATCATTATATGACAGAGTAAACAGTGATTTCGGATTATGGGTTATGTTTTTTATAGAGGCTGAATAAATTCTCCGATTATTGTCTTTGTTTATGCACTGTCATATTGCTGAATGTATCTTACTCTGTTTTAAACTTCAGTCTAATTAAGAAAGTATAGATTCTTTATAAAAGTCTTCCTTATTTGTGCGAGGATGGCTCAGTTGTTAGAGGCGCTGACTACAGACCCCAGGGTCCGTGGTTCGAGTCCCTAGCATGACCAAACTTTCACCCAGAGTGAGGGAGAGTCGTCAACTCTCTGTAATTCCAGGCGTAGGAATCACGAGGTGTGGTCACATCGAGAGGAAGGACCAGGACACTGCTCGATAAGCATAGCTTCCCAGTGTCCTACAGACTACCTTCAGATGCTAGGTAGAAAAAATACAAAGAAAGTCTTCCTGATAAATATTTTCTTTTCACGCTGAAAATTATCTGTTGAAAAATGTTTTGTTGTCATTGTGATGATCAACTTTCTTTTATTGTTGTTATAATTTGTAGGTAATGATGAATTTGCAAATATCAAAGCGAACTGGTTATGCAATTGAGCCAGAAGAAGAACAGTTAAGGTATGTATCAATTTTTTCCCATAATTGTCGCTCAAAGTCGTATATTTTTCCTCAGTTGGACTTGATCAAAATGAAAATTATTTCGTTCCATATAATTCGGGTATTTTCAAAAAGTAATTATTAATATATGAATAAAACATGTATTAACAAAAGTAGTTTTAAATAGTTAAATGATTTAAATATTTTAACTGGCATTTTGTAATTGTTTAAACAGCATTTGTTTCGTTTGCTTAAAGAAAGGCATGCGGTAGTTAAGCCGTTCGTAGGATTACAAGAACCTTGCAATGAATAATGTGAATTGAAATAACGAGAAGGGCAAATGCATGTACCATCAGCAAAATATTTGCAAATGTGAGGATGGCTCAAAGTTTGAGGTTGCGGATCACAGATTCAAAGGTCTGGGGTTCGAGTCCCTGTCGGTTTCATTTCGATGAACTGAACTGTAGTTTGATGCAAAGAAGGAAGTTACAAACAATTAGTGACACCAAACAACGCAAGATGAAAAGTCTTTTTTTAAAAAAGCACGAGCAAATCAGATTCAAACAGTTCTTTCCAAATGTAGTTAACATTCATTTTGGATGGCTTGACTTTGCACGAGAAAACAATGATAGTTGGAGGCAGAAGAAGATGATAATCTGGCATATGTTCAATGAAAATATCAGATAGGGAAAAATACTTTTCAAATAATGCGATTCGTCGGAGACTGGATCCAGCATTGTAGATTGTCTCGCACACATTTTGAACCAATAGAACAAAAAGTTGAGATTGCCAGTCAAAAGGCGGATGTGCAAAAACTTGGATGGTCAGTTGAGCCATAGATTGGTTGGTTGAGCTTTTGAAAGAAATGTTCCAAAGTTCAATAAGCCCTGGGACAGTGATTTCCCTGGTGGTATGCATTTTGTATAAGACAGCGAGGAGGGAGACGGTGAAGTAATGCCAAGAGACTTCCACAATCACATGGGGAGGCAAACAGGTCGCATTGATCGTGGTGCCAATCAGCAAGGGGTTTCTCGAAGCTCTCATGGCTGGAAAGCAATCGAATGGAATGCTACAAATATTGCCTTCCTGAAATATAGCGCTTCCTAAAAATTGAGCCACAATGAATGGCATTGGCCACAATAAAGCATCCTTTTTGACAGGGTTCATATTTTGACAGATCAGCTCATAGGAGTGTTATTTCAATACTATTGTTTCTGTATTTTCTACCCATATTTTTAATACTTAATGAGGCTTTGGCTAGATGAATTATTTTAAACTCAAAAGTCACAAAGGTGGTTTAATGGACACACAGCCAGGAAAGTTCGTGAACTACGGTTTTTTGAGCAAGGTAGAAAATGTTGCTGCTGGGGTTTTCTAGAACGTTAAGAAAACGTAAGAAATGGTTAATAAATTTTAAAAGGAACTTTATTGCTGTCAATCTTTGCCTGGAAACTGCCAATAATGAGCTAAATGTTTGTTGCTTGGTGAAATTTCATGCGCAACATCAGCCTTCCTGAAGTTGTCTGGCCATGTAAATAGCATTTAAAGGAAAATAAAGTGTCAAGGTTTTTTTCTTTCTTTATTTAAAGTTGGTACAATTTCTAGCTATGCATACTCAAGCTGATTAAAACCAACTAATTTAAATTACCAACGCTGAATATAATATAAATCAAATATAACTGATGTTGCTAAGGTATTCCTTGCAAAGATTACAAGTACAATTAAACGACGTAAATTCTGAGATTTTTTTCTTGAATATTTGTAAAGTAGGGGAGTACTTTATCACATTTGGAACTGAGTTCCATATTTGGCTACATCTGTATGATACGGTATTAAATCCATATATTTTGTAATATGGGTCCGCTGTTTTGAATTGGGAGTTTCTTAAGTAATATGGGCATTCATTTATGGAAAATATTTCATCCATAAAAGGTGGATTCAATCCGTTAAATGTTATGAGAAGTTATTGTTTTATTTTTTATTAAGAGTTGTTCAAAAGTTGATTCATAATCACAATGAGCTATTCTCATTGCTCTTTCATGAATCCGGTTTATCTGGCTATTACTTTTCCTACTGCAAAACATCCAAATAACAGGACAATTATTAAAATATGGTAATATGAACATTTTCATTAAAAGATTTCATTAAACCAAGCAATCCTGGCTAGAACAATCCTGGCAGGTTGAACAAGCATACTTTCATGTGGGTCAAAAGATATGATGTACTCAAAACTCATCATGAAAGGCGGAGCAGATGAATTGAGCGGATAAAATTAACAATGAAAAATGTTCCCCGCGATCTTGTTATAGGGATATTCAAGGGTTAGACGGAAATAGAGAACACGCGGGACTGAAGTTGGTGGTCAGCATCCAGAAATTGCTTCAAAGCTTGTTGAAAAGCACAGAGAAATTCTCTTATACCCAAAATAAAGAAAATAGAGATTAAGCTAAAGATTTGCTCAAAGATACAAGATTTTCGTTTGGTTTAAAAATTTTGACGTTTGTTTTTGTGATAATATCAAAACAACAGACCTGGAGATGACAAAGTTATGACAGAGTTATTGGAAAACCAACCGCAATATCATGCAAGCGACATAGTCATGGTTGTTAATAAAGTCAGAGTCTAACTGTATTATATGTAATATTCTAGAAGCAGCACGAAAAAAGGAACATATGCATATTATAAACCAGTATAAAAATGTGCTGTCAGGAGTGCTTTGAAACCATGCATGTCTTTTGCACCCTTTACTTATAACAGAAAAGTACCAACAAAGTGGGTCCCGCATATCTTAGAACCCAGATTGGCACTAACAAAAGCCTCGAAAGCCTAACAGTAAAGCAATGTAAGACATCTGAGATGTCTTTCTGGATATGTGCAATTATATCAGCACTTGAAATAGTTTGGTACCTTACCAATTAACCAACGGAAACTAGTAAAAGTATTTATAGACGATGTTCCAGACGATATAGTCTATTCGCCTAGAGGAGGTTTAGACTCAGTGAGGGAAGAGAAAGTTGACTGCAAAGACTCAGAATTTTTGATAAGAAAAACGAGACAAAATGAGCAAAAGCTGTACTGCATTTGGGAATCAATCGAATGTTCGAAAATTTTGAATTATAATTTAAAATTGAGATCAGTTAATATTGTGCTGTCAAGTAAAAAACTGCATTTAATGAAAACGTTGTTACTGTGAATGGGCAATTGTCTAGCACGAGCAGCTGTTTTTCGATAACAACTTTGAGGAATAATCTGAAAAGATGAAGTTTCATTACTTTGGGATATATGAATCAACAAATCTGTATGAGGTGTTCAGCGTCTTTAAAGTTGAACTCATGTTTATTTAAATTACACAATTACACATCCTTCAATTTAAATTGGCACTAGACATTTAACAAATAATGGAACCAGATGAGTATCATCATAAACAGAAGTTTAATTAAAAAGCATGAAATTAATAAGTTGATAGAGATACAGGAAAAAAGAATGTATGAGTCGAATCGCTTGAAAGTGGGTTTTCTCAGTAGATTAAATAATGGATGAGAAAGCAACTTTTTCTGAGATATTTTTGAATGAATTTTCATTTGAAATAGCTCAGTGGAGTTTGTTGCGTTAGCTGTGAAGTTTGTTTGTTTAAGTATTTTTTCTTTTTTTCATTTTCCTTTAAGTTGGTAGCATTCAAAACTAGCCATATCGAAGCTAATTAAAACGAACTATATATATATATAAACAAATGTGAAATTTAATAACAGTGACAGTAATAAATGAATAACTAATAAAATACATAAATGTACGGTAGGTTCCCTTTCATTTTATAAAGACCACTTATCGTATAAATGGTTTGCAGATGTGGCATGAGCAAGAAATCGCTGACATAGTTTTGATACTTGCTTTTAAGGTGTTTCTATTTTTGCTTGAGGTGATTTGAGGTTGCTTGCCGTGCAGAAACCAAGAGGCAGTTGTTTCAAACTTTGAAATCAGAATTCAAAGTTACGCAGTTATAAATTCAATGATCTTTGTGACATGAAAACGCCAGTAAATGTCACCTCGTTCATAAGATTATCAAAATTTAAAACAGAGATAGAAAACGTTAAGCTGTCTTAAGAATATCCAATTTATAAGCAATGCTGGGCGTCAAATAAACCCATTTATCAAGTAGTTTGAAATTTTGATTTTTCTGGTTTGTCAATCTCAATCATCTGCACAACTGTTCTTTCATTTGTTATCTTATGCTTTTATGGCAGTCGATATGATTATTTTCTAACGAAAGATTTTTCACCTAAGTATATATTTTTGAGTGAATTGTGGTTATTATTAAGTGGGATTATGAGTGATCATGGGATCATCAGCATCAATTTGATTGAAAATTAATTTTTCATTGCAATTTATTTGGAAGAATTTAGGTTTCCGTTAATTCTAAGATTATCTTTTTTTTAATCACAGGAAATATAGACTAACTTCGCAGGAAATTGTTAATTTTGTTATAGCTGCCAAGGAGAAAATCTTCTTTTCTGTTCCTGGATTGACCTTTTTGTTTTGAAATTTGAACCTCATGTGTAAATGCAGAGGAATCTTTGGTCCTTCTAAATGAGAACTTCTGTGAGGTCTTGTCTAAGAAATATTGCATATTTTTCGGTATTTGGAAAATTAATTCCGTGACACACAAAACAAAACAGTTAAGAGAAATAATAACGCGGAACAGACCATTGTATTCCTAGACTGTTTTGGATAAAAAGCATCTTGCAAAAGATCTTTAGGTTTGTTTAATGGTAGCACCTTCGTTCTTGTTTTTTTGTATTCTTCTTTGTATCATTCACCCTCTACTCCTAACTCTCTGCTCTTTCATTATACAACACATTATCAAAGTACTGTAACAGTATTTTCTTACTGTCATTGCGAATTTCCTTTCTTCATTGATTCTCTCAAGAATATTTTGTCTCGTTTCGTCGTCTTATGCGTAACATGTTTATCTTTTTGTGTACTTTATCTGTCTCAGAGCTTACGATGTCACCTCTTCATAAGTCATATAAGAAGTTCCTTATGGTACACCCTACGAATGATTTACTCCGGTTATTGTTGCCCATTTCTTAAAATGGTTTTCTGGTTGAATGTATCTCCTTTGAGCTTTTCTCATTCACGATTCTTTTGCAAACACCGCTACGACAAACATTTCCACCATTCAAGGCAAAAATTTTCACCTTCTTAAATATTTACAACATATTTCATAGTCTGAAGCGCTTGCTTCTTTACGAACTCCTTATCTAGGAATCTGTGTTCTTTCTTTAATCACACCCAGCAGCTCGCTTCCTTTTCAAAACTGCCAAGGGCTCTTCAAAATCCTTCTCACACACTACCAGTAAAACCGTGGTGGTCTCTGCTTATCTAGTATTGTTTACAATTTGTACCGAAAGCCCTTTCAGCAGTAATTTGGTTGACTTCAATCTTATTCAAACGATTGAGGTGTTTAAATTCTTTTTGATAAAGTATTTCAAAACTCAAGAACAAGGATTCGAGATGTTAGCATTTGAAATCCTTTTCACCCTTTGAGACAGAATAGTCGCAGATTACAGCCAAACACTGGTTCCTACACCTTTTCTTATCAAACCCTAACGCCCATGTTCATGCCAAATCTACACAATGCATGCCCAATTTAATATAACTTTATTATCGAGACGATCGCCACGACATTTCTCTCCAGTTTTTATAACACGTAGAAGATTTGCCGCTTCCAGGAATGTAATAAGCGGGGAATAAAAAAAATGGCATTAACAGATAATTCGATGAATGCTTAATAGAAAATAATTGCAGTTTTGATGAGCGTCTATTACCATTCCATAGGCTTTCACTTGACTGTACGAAAATAATCCAAGAAGCAATTAAATAATACTATGGCTGACAGAAAGTTGATTTATTAAGCAAAAGTTGTGTAGGATTCCAGGTGCATGCTTCTCGTTTCATTAAATCAATGTTGACTCGTAGCAGTTTCAGAATTCACCCATTGTAACAAGTGCATGTACCACCAACAAAATATGTCCAGCAAATGGGGATTAATGATTCAAGAGTCTGCGGTTTCGAGTTCTTGACGTCACCCAACTTTCAATAAGAGTAAGGAGAGTCAGCAGCTTTCTGCAATTCCAGGTGTAAGAATCACAAGGTGTGGTCAAATTGAGAGGAAGTACCGGGACACTGCTTGATAGCTTCTCAGTGTCTTAAAACTACCTTCAGATGCTAGATAGCTGCAAAGGCAAACGTAGATTTTATTTCAATTAAGTAATTCTGTAGTTGAATAAAAGTAATAAAAAAACATAAACAATTTCTCAAGTAATAAAGGTTTAGTGCGAAGAAGGAAGGTTTTAATAACTCTTTAGTTTCTTTGTGGTTACCACCTTCAAAACCAAAATTGTTCTTGGTTCTGTAAGACTATGGCTCTACAGGCTCCTATTGCAGAATTTTGACAGCACTTCGCATGAATGCAGTCTTGTGTATTGTCACCAATTTTATTTGTTATTGAAACTTAAAGCCGAACCTAATCTTTCCAATTTTATCCATGCCTCCTTCTTGACCAGTTATTTTCAATCTCTAGAATCCAGTTTGAGTCGATACAAGCTGAACTAAACTCTCCTATGCACTTAAAGGTATGTGTCTATCTATTTTTAAAAAACTTTAATTCGGTATCGGAATTTGTTTTCAAATCATTCACTCCTCAAGAGGGTGTTCCGATATAAATGTGAGGTAGCTCCATTGCTCGAAGATTCTTAATAAATGCCTGCTTCATTAAACACCAATGAACACGGTGTAATTGCGAAGTTAAAGGTGAATTTGATACGTTGTTTTAAAGGTGGGAAGCCGATAGTAACTGGTGTAACAGTATTTTGAAAAAGGCTCACTGTCGACTAAAGACTTAAGGAACATAGAAATCTTACAGTGAAGCTAGAATGTAATCCCGGTCTTACTGAAATGTTGTTTATTTTTTATGTATAAACGGGTGTGATTTTATGTTGATGATCGTCTTCTATACATTTGTAAAATTGTGAATAGCTTTTCAAAGAAGTCAATTTACGAGGCATCGAATTCCGTAAATTTGTCGTTCTTGTAGCCGGAAAGATTTGCCGCTGATTTTGTATTTATTTTCTCGAAGCGTTACGAACCTTTTTTCTCGAAGCTTCGCGAACCTTCTTTTCTCGAATCTTTACGAACCAGATCTTGTTGCTCTCGAATGTAATTCACTTGTTAGTTTCTTTCGTTTTTGTAGATAAACTGGACTGATCTTGTTTACACTGCTTAACATCATATTCAGAATTTTCTTCTCTATTCTGTCAGCTAAATTGCAATAGCTTTCATTTATTGCATTTAACACGTTATAGACGCTTGCAACTTTGTTCAGGCATGTATTTGAAGCAGAACTTTAAGCCTCACTGCAGTAGTCTATGTGAGGTAAAATGAGAGCGTTTAGCCAAAGCTTCTAGCCCCAATATTCAAGAATGGCAGTGCTCTTTCAGTGTTATTGAAAAACCGGTTTGCTCGATACTTTTTTGTTTTTTGAAGAGATCAACTTGTTGTGAAACCATCTGTATGTGAAGATTGTGACATAAACGAGGGAGAATTATCTCCCAAGGTTTTTTCTAATTCAAACTGTTTTTCTATGCGGCTATCATTGGCTCAAGATGCTGTTTTCCTAGATCTTCTTAGAGTTAGGACAGTTTTCTTCTGTGTGGCTGTCGTTGGCTCAAGATTGAGTCAGGACAGTTCCTGATTTCAGTTTCCTTTGACTGAGAATTAGCTTCTTAAGTTTTCACTTTGAGGTTGGCTCCTGATTTCAGTTTCCTTTGACTGAGAATTAGCTTCTTAAGTTTTCACTTTGAGGTTGGCTCCTGATTTCAGTTCTCTTTGACTGAGAATTAGCTTCTTAAGCTTTCACTTTGATACTAAAAGATTTTCTTTGAGGTGAATCGACTTGCTGTGATTAAACATCCAATCGTTGTCATCATCACAGACACCGGCTAGGCCATTGTTGCTTCTGTTGCACACCTGCGGCTAGCTTTTTATCTTACTTGTGTCATGTCCTCGTTTATGTCCCTTGACCTGTTTACTTTGTTTCTCATACCCTAAGAAAAGACTGTTATTTTGTCTCAGCAGTGTTTTAGCTGCTGGGTGTTCCGAGAGATTTTGGCACTATTGGTTGTGCTTCTACTGTTTCTCCAAGTCGATAAAAAATGAAGAATATGAAGAAATTCCGATTCCTTACTTTGTAAATGGTAATGGATGATTAAGGTTGCCTCAAAAAACTTTTGTTCTCCCAACCTGCTTGGCTTATAGAAAAGATTTCTAATTAACCTGTGCAATCTGCTGAAGGGAACGTTTAGCTAGACATTTTTCATAAACGCTATGTGTAGAGCCATGCAACGTATGGTTGAGGGTAGGGGGCTCAAACGTACCCCCAGAAAGTTTTGATAGCAACAAAGATGTAATCATCTAATTTTACAAGTCTGGGCAACTGATTCACACCTCTCACCATATATTTGGTCTACCATACCATACCATTCCATACCATACCATACCATACCATACTATACCATACCATACCATACCATACCATACCATACCATACCATACTATACCATACCATACCATACTATACCATACCATACCATACTATACTATACCATACCATACCATACCATACCATACCATACCATACTATACCATACCATACCATACCATACCATACCATACCATACCATACCATACCATACCATACCATACTATACCATACCATACCATACCATACCATACCATACCATACCATTCCATACCATACCAAACCTTTGATTTGCCATATCAACTCTCATGCTGAAAATATGAGATTAATTTTTCGTGCTGGAAAGTGTCCCACACAATGCCTATTTTTCATTCTTTAGCATAACTTTATGTTTCAAGAACCGATGGACATTTAATTGCAAAGATTAGGTTTTTGCTGAGGGAAATATTTAAACAATTGAGAATACTGCTTGAGAATGAAGCATAGTACTTTCGCAGGTATTTTCAGCTTCAGGTAGAAACTTTATATGTTTAAATAATGCATGTTGCAGACCTCAATAGCAGCAAGGGGCTTCAATGCGCCTCCGTTTGAATATCAGAATATTACCTTATTGTTGCTAAAGAGGGTGGTGCTTTTTGTGGTATGAATAACCAGACAAGACCTTTTAAAGAATTGTTCAATGCTACGTAGGAAATACCTTTAAACAATCTTTTGGTGGTACAAAACTTAAAATGGCTTTGAAAAGAGCAAACATTTAGTAATGCCTTTGAAAAGAGCAAACATAAAGAGCAATCTTGAAGAGTGTCAGACGAAAAGCTTTAATTTACGAAATACTTTTATGAACCTATGAATTCTGCTGAAAGGAACGTTTAGCTATACCTTCTTCATAAAGGCCAAGTGACAAGCGATAACAAGGGGAATCAAAAGTATCCCAGAAAGTTCTTGATAACAGCAAAAAATTTACTAATCTGGGCCAACAGAATCACGACCCTCCATTTACCGGCTCTGTCATAAACTAGACTACCTATGTAGCTGATTGGCACTCTAATGCCACACCCTTGCACATTTGATTCTGTCAGCTTCGATTGTCTGTTTAGCTAAGCCCAACTTCTGAAATGGTCGATCAGTGTCAAGTTTTATTAGCTGTCCCTTCAATATATCTAGAAACAGCAAGCGCTGACTGATGTCTTCAGAATTAGCTGTCTTCTAATTTGCTATCATTCTAGTTTCATCATTCGAGCTGCTCGTTAAGGAACATTAACAAAACATATTTCTCGTTTCTATATTATTACTTGACGTGACTCCCCGTTTGCTGATAAAAAGGGTTGTTTGCCGGAAATTGGAGCAAAAAGCCCCATAAATATTAAACCCCATCGATAAAAAAATATGCGTGAAAAGGGCTTGTGCCAATTGATAATATATTTGATTGAAATTTTTTATCTTGAACAAACAATGAATTTTTACAATTAGAAAATCTTATGAAATTGCTCAGATTGTTCTCTACATCACGTATGCTTAAGTGATTTCTAAATTGCCAATTTAGAAGTACATAGAGTTAATTGAATAAGTGTTTATGCGATGGAAATCTTTTTGTCATTTATTTTAATTGGACCACATGATATGAAAAAGCCGCAAAGAGTTTCCACGAATTGTATTTAAGACGCATTCGCAGTAATGCACGTTTTCCCGCACAAGAAAGTCCTTACAGTAAACAACTGGATTTCTGGGAAGCTATGATCGCCAAAATCCTAAAAAAAATTTAACTGGCCAATATTTTGCACTGAAGTTCGATTGTTTGTTCTGATCATTCTAGATGCACCAATTTTTGTTTTCGGTCTTCATAAATGCCGAGTTTTGCTCGAAATTCTTAGCTTAGGTTAGTTATTTTCGTATTACTTCTGTTGAATAAGATGCATGTACGGCTGTAGAGTTCAAACTTTTGTAAAAATCTCAACCGTTAACGGGACATGGGTTGAAAACGCAAACCTTACAAAGTCTTGCTAGAAAACGGATTTTCAATTTTTTGTTTATACATTTCAAATCTTTCATCGACGTTCATTTCTTGCAACGTAAATATTTTAATTTAAAATCCGTGGAGCCAAAATAATTAGAATGCTACAGAGATATCGTGTGGGGTTGGGGGGGGGGTGTATGCTCATATCTCTGTAATATTCTGAAAAGTTCCTAAGTTTGCAAAGATAGCAAAAATACTGTGAATAGAGATATTTCTACATAGTATACGATTTTTCTAGAAAACTGACCGCATAATTTGGTGTAATTGTATACTTTTATTACCTATCTGTATAAGATTCTTTTCGCAGTAACTGACAAGGCACCTTGTTTTCAAATTTACTCACAAGCCAATTAATCACCGGAGGCCTTTTTGAAACGTAATTCCGCCTCACACCCCCTACTTTGGCCTACCTCCGGCTGCACCAACTCTTTTTATGTTTTCTGATTTGAAGTATGATGTATATACGTATCGGATCAGTTGTTAAATCTGGCACACTGAGATTGCGGTGTGTTATAACGAAAGTAAATTTTTTTGTCGTTTAACAGCTCCGAGGTCTTATTTGCCTTTGAAGATTTTTTGTGAATCAAGTGAAGTTTTGAACCTCTAATCTCAAATCACGCTTTGTTCCGTGCTTTCATACGTTAATGTAACTGGGCCATTAGTTAATCATTAGGACAATCTATGACAGGAACCTGGTAAAGCTGTGTTAATGCTGGTATTTTTTTGTCCCAGCTTGTAAGAGTTCAAACACCTTATGCACGTTAAGGTTAATTCAATTTCTATCTTAGAATACGTTAATGAAATATGCTCTATTAGACACTTTAATCTACTGGCTTTTAAGGGTATACAACCCGCTCCTAATGGTCACGAATCTTGAAAACCATTAGCTGGTATTCAAATGCAGTATCAAATTCTTCCTGTATCCATTTACAACTTTTCCTGGTTAGAGTGCCGATTATTCTATCAAGCCTTTTCATTAAGACCTTTACGTAAAAATATGCCTTCTGTCACATTCCCAATAGACCATGTAATATGTCACAGTCGGAGCCTTGAGTAAACAAGCACGATAATTTTCCTTTGCTTGTGTCCAGACATAATTTGGATACCATTGTCAAATATATTTCAAAATCAAATTTAATGTCGACTTTAAACTACCGCTGTTATGAATCCATGATCACCTAACAAATCAAACTCAAGTATAGTGGTCTAACTTGTATGTTAAATCAAGTAAAAGCAGAAAATGACAAGAACGGCAGTAAAAATCTCTGTAACTTTTATTTCGAAAGACTTCTTAAGGCGGTGATCGACTAAGAAATATATGCTGATGTATGCCAGTCTAAGATATGCGTGGTCCAGTAGTTTCAGTCTCCTTGAAGAAGAGCAGTAACTGTAGTCTCTCTCTCTTTCTTTCACTTTGAAAGATTTCTTTAGACTCTCACTACCTAAGTAATATATGATAATGTATGCCAGCCTAAGGTTGGCTTTGTCCAGTAATTGCATTCACTTTCAAGAAGAGCAGTAACTATAGTCTCTCTCTCTCTCTCTCTCTCTCTCTCTCTCTCTCTCTCTCTCTCTCTCTCTCTCTCTCTCTCTCTCTCTCTTTCTCTCTCTCTTTCACTTTGAAAGATTTCTTCAGACTCTCACCATCTAAGTAATATATGATAATGTTTGCCAATCTAAGGTTGGCTTTGTCCAGTAATTGCATTCACTTTCAAGAAGAGCAGTAACTATAGTCTCTCTCTCTCTCTCTCTCTCTCTCTCTCTCTCTCTCTCTCTCTCTCTCTCTCTCTCTTTCTCTCTCTCTTTCACTTTGAAAGATTTCTTCAGACTCTCACTATCTAAGTAATATATGATCATGTATGCCAGCCTAAGGTTGGCTTTGTCCAGTAATTGCATTCACTTTCAAGAAGAGCAGTAACTATAGTCTCTCTCTCTCTCTCTCTCTCTCTCTCTCTCTCTCTCTCTCTCTCTCTCTCTCTCTCTCTCTCTTTCTCTCTCTCTTTCACTTTGAAAGATTTCTTCAGACTCTCACTATCTAAGTAATATATGATAATGTATGCCAGCCTAAGGTTGGCTTTGTCCAGTAATTGCAGTCACTTTCAAGAAGAGCAGTAACTATAGTCTCTCTCTCTCTCTCTCTCTCTCTCTCTCTCTCTCTCTCTCTCTCTCTCTCTCTCTC